>NW_027185655.1:65651122-65690674 GCF_028583685.1 Petaurus breviceps papuanus
AAGCATTTATTAAATATTTTCTATGTGCAAGGCACTATACTAAATGCTGGGAATATAAATAAAATCTAACATCATAGTCCCTCTCCTCAAAAAACTTACATTCTAATGGGGGAAGCAATAAATAAAAGGAGCCAGACATCAAGAGTGGGGGAGAAGGATGCTGGAGAGTAGATTTAGGTGAACATGGCTAGGTCCCCTCATGAAATGGGGGTGGAGCCTAGAGACTCACCAATCAGTAGAGTAAACCTCAGGGGTAGAGGCCTTGTCAGGGTGAAAAGGCTGCTGGGAAGCAGCTCACTTAAATTCACTTTAGACAAACCCTTCATAGCACAAGCACTTATTTGCTCTATGTTAACAGGAAACCACAACTTCACAAAACAAATGTGAAAAACCGGGTTTATTACAAGAGAAAGGTAAAGGCATGTGGAACCCTATGCAAGTGCAAAGAATTCACAATCTAAACAGTAACTGGCTTATTTATGAGAGTGCAACAAAGGAGGGAAGAGGAAACAGAAATCTCCTCCTAAGTGGGAGGAGGAAAGGAGCAGTAGGGGTGGGGAAAGGATTGAACCCCTCCCAAAGAGGAGAAGCAAGGTTATGGCAAAAGCCAAGTTCTTTTCCCTTGGGAACTGTGAGAACATAAAGATAGGATGGTCTGCTTATCTACAAGGGTCCTAGCTGCACCAGCAGCTTCTTGGTCTGGTACAGACTGACTGACACATGTTTTAATTTCCAAGGACACACAGGGAGTCAAGATTGGGGTGCAAATAACAAATATGTCAGCTGCAGGGGAGGGGGTTGTGTGCTTCTTCCTTGTCATGTGTTCAGGGTCTTGTAGACTTTTGGTCTGATGTTTCTGGAAATATAGCAACTCCAAAAGACAAATTCAGGGGACCCCTTAACATCTACTAACATCTTTCATCCTCTGCTTTTCTTTTCTAACTATTTCTAACTAGTTCAGGAATCTCAATTTCTCTCTCTCTCTCTCTCTCTCTCTCTCTCTCTCTCTCTCTCTCTGTCTCCCTCTCAACCATGAACCACTTCAATTAATCTCTATGACCCCTTAAGACTCTTCAATATTTAAACACAAATTACTACAATGGTGGTGTTTTCTATGTATTTCATTACAAATATGCTGTATGTCACTAGAGGTAATGACATGAGTCATTGGAGGTAGTGGCATGAATCACAATATTTGGAATCAAAATGCATGGGTTCAAATTCTAGCTTTACTACTTGCTACCTGTATAACATCAGGGAAGTCAATTAGCCAGTCTGAGATTCAGTTCCCTCATATAAATGTAGGGGTCAAACTAGATATCTGAGGTCCCCAATAATGAAAAATTCTGTAACTTATGATTTATATGTCAGTGACATATATGTACATAAATATCTATACTATATTAATAGCATGTAATTTATCATATACTTCTATAATTATCATTTATGTGTATTAAGCAAACTTGTGTAAGCTAACCTAGTTACCTTTTATAAGACTAGCTCTATGTTTTAAGTTACAATCAACAAATGTAATATGAATATTTGAAACACAAATTATAAATTGCAGACTGTCTATAATTTGTAAAATAAAATGTTACTTTAACCATTTTCATTAACAGAATGCTTTGGCTGTTTAAAATTCAGCTTTAGGGGTGGCTAGGTGGCACAGTGAGTAAAGTGCCAGCCCCGGAGTCAGGAGAACCCAAGTTTAGTTCCGGCCTCAGACACTTAACACTCACACAAAAAAACTAGCCACGTAACCTTGGGCAAGTTACTTAACCCCAATTGCACTCCAAAAATTAAAATAAAATAAAATTCAGCTTTAACTAAAGTATGTGTACTACTTCAACATTTATATTAATGTGTGTATAATTATGACTTTACCTAGTAAACTATTATTACTATAAATTTCTTAACATTTGTTTGATCCTATAATTTATTCAGTGTTCATGATATATTTATAAAACACTATATTATTACACAACTAGGAATACCTGTCCCTAAATCTTTTAGGTTGGTCTAAGTCTCATAAAAAATTATTTAAAACAATCAAGCTGGCAGTTGAATAGCTTGGCCAAGCCAGGAATGACAACTATGAAACTGACTGAAGAAAATGGCAGCCTATTAACAAAATCTGTATAGTCAGATCCAGTATAAAAAAAATTCAGCAGTCATTAAATTCTCTAATAAAATACTACCAATTATTTGTATTTTAAATCTAACTAATATATATATAAATAATTTATGGGAACTGGGAAATCATGAATAATTTTTTCTCTAAAATACTGCAAATATAGATAGTAATTGGGCAGCTGTTATTAAATGACGTCTAGTTTCCAAGGAGATGAAAAAAATGACAAAGATTTTGTCATCTTTATATTAGCTCAAATGGTAACATATTATTCTAGATTCCCAAAAATAGAAATTAACATTAAATTTAATTTAAATTTACCAGAAAGATATTAACAATAAACATAAAAATCCAACAAGTTACATATGTGTCCATGTATTTGCATAACCATACATGGCTGGACTGGTGGACTACATGTTATACACACACACACACACTAAATATTGAACATGCCTACATTATCCCTACCTTGGAATAGGTACCAATTTTGGGGTACCACCTAAGTACTTCCATGGCCATTCCAAACCTTTGCTAGTTCAAAAAATGCAGTCCCTTGTTGCAGCAGCTACAACTCACTTCACTCAAGAGTAAGGAACTAAATCCTGACTGTTCACTGAATAATGCAGATTTACTGCAGGAGAAGAGCCTAAGCATTATCAGGCCACACATAAATCAACAGTGTCAGTAGCTTGGCAACTGCATCTCTTTAAAAGATGCCATTTTCTTTTCCTTTTTTTTTTGTACCTAAACTCTTTGTCTTTTCCTCAAAATACAAATTTTATATATTTGCTATTATGTATGCCATGGTTATATTTGACATGGAAGAAAAGCTTTTTTGTTCCTGGTGATCTAATTTGGACATACCATCTAATTTATGAAGGAAAGGCATTCAGTCCAATGCAAGATAAAATTTATCTATGTAAAGTGTTATTACAAATAGATATATTAGCTTTCCTTTCAGATATTCTGCAATGTGGTGATATGAAATCTTAGGTGAAAAATTTGCTCAAAGTAATTCTTAAAAAGCTAAAATCAAGTTTTAAAAATAGGAAATAATAAACACTAATTTACAACATTCTGATAGAATTTTCATGCTTCAAAGATCTATTTTATATTTATGAGGGGCTTACAGATATAAATTTTCCTGACGGATATTTTTAGCTAAATAATTTGGTCAATTTAATTCAATCCCTATGTCACTCTGAAGAAAATTTAAGATAATCACAAAAGAACACAATACCTCTGCTTATATAATGAACTCAAATATATGTAAAAACCTGGAACAATAAGCATCATTTTCACAACTTAACAGTTAAATGCAATGTCTGTGGAAATCAAAATTCATGCATGAAGGTTTTGACTGTTTCACGTTGAATTCTACCATTCTGACTCAAAACATGTATTTTCAACATAAAGAATTCAAGGATTCTATTATTACACAAAGCTGCCAAAGCATAAGGACAACATTTCAATGTCAGAATAATACTCCCAGGTATAATCTGGGAATCTCTCTTTTAATTTTTTTTTCTGAATTCGAGATAAGGATTTTCTCCATGTGTAGTGCATTCGGATGCACTTGTTGGTATGTTTTGCATTTGAAATAGATTTCATATCATATTTGTTTGCAACATAATATTTGGTTCCTAACTACTGTCGACCCATTTCTGAGAGTCACTAAACTAGTGCTACTCAATACAGAACCTGAAGTGGTTTTGATCATTTAATTATAAGACACTTCAACTGCATGCAGAAACGTCACTACTGCCTGCCCTACTCCTTTGGAAAGGCTGTTAGGTCCGCACTGCACTTAGTGGTTCTCAAATTTAGCCCCTTGCTAGTCTCAGCTCTGCCCTACCTGCTTGTTTTACAACTGGAAAAGAGGACTAAATGGTGCCACTTAGAAAGACAAACAGAAAAACAAAAAGTTTAATATGATGGGAAGTTCAGGTAGCAGATAGAGAGAGAATGGTAAAATAGGAGATTTGGTAGAATAAGGAGGGAAAAATATCTTCTTGACTATATGATCTAGGGGGGAGGGGGAAAACAGTGAAAATCTGACACAATTGAAAGTTTTCTGGTTTCTTGGTTGTTAACCAGAAAAGGACAAAAATGTCTTTATCTGATGACTAAGGATGTTGTCACTAAAAAGCAGAAATTTTAAAAGAAAAAACCACACATTTATCTAATAGAATATAACTTTAAAAGGTGCTGTTTAAAATAGAATTTTCTTTTGTTATAGTGATAATAGGTCAAAATAGCTAAAACAGTCTATTTTTAAATACCATTTGAAGGTTGCCATGGCAATTATTCTATAATTTCAAAATTAGGGTATCATAAGATATTATAGAAATTAAGTACAATTTGAAACTCTTCTTGGGAAAATGTATGCATTCTAAGTAGTATACAATTTTTCTACATCCTAGTACATGTTGATCTCAATGTACAGCTTTATTTTTTTTTGTATTTGAAATCTTAATGTAAGTTTAAATAAAACAAAAAACAATCACTAAAATTTCAGCTGCAAATCTCAAGGCTGAAAAAAAGTCTCTCTAGCCTAAATATCTAAACATAAATATACTATAAGTTTCATACTATAAATTACTTCATTGTTAGTCTCTGCTAACAAATAAAACAATCCTTTTTCTGTATTAGAATGCTTCTGTGCAAAAATAGTCATATCAATGGCACAGAGAAAACAGCCGCGCACAAAGAAATAATGATCACAGAAAAACATAATTGCAACATAAACGTGTCTTACTCTTTCTTGTTCTTCATACCAATTTTCTTGCTCAAGCCAGGATGAGACATAAATCATCCAAGTCATAGAATATTCCTACTTTAAATTAAGGCAACTGTCAATTCAGCATGAAGGAAACTCAGTACCTGATACAAGGACAATGTGTTCCCTCTAAATGAGCTTTACCAAACAAAATCTGTCTAAGCTCTGTAAAATGAGAGTCAGTGGTAGAAGAAAACGATGATATTTTATCTAAAATGGTTTAAATTTGAATATAAACATCCAATCAAACGAATAATAAATGAGAAAATGGAAGCCTGCATTTAAGTAAATGCAAAACAATTGATAATTGTTTCAAAATTATCAGATACAATTTAGCTTCTGCAAAGTAGCTGAAAATATAACTCTAAATTAAAAGACAATTTAAAAAAAATATTATAAAGTTCTAGATAACCAATCTAAAATTCCATTATAGGAAGAAATTGGAAAGGCTGTTAGGTCCGCACTGCACTTAGTGGTTCTCAAATTTAGCCCCTTGCTAGTCTCAGCTCTGCCCTACCTGCTTGTTTTACAACTGGAAAAGAGGACTAAATGGTGCCACTTAGAAAGACAAACAGAAAAATTAAGTTCTGTCCTCTATCCATAAAAATACTTAAGAGACTAGAGTAAAGCTTAGGGAGAATATTCTCCAAAGGGGTCTATAGGATGATCAAGAATGCCACTCTGCTCTTCCCATCTACCCTCTTTATAGAGTGGTTAAGTAAAATTTGCACAGAAAATGTGACTAGCTAACCTGTGGTTGCCATCAGCAAAGATACTAACAATAGACTTCTTTGTAAACTACCTCAGAAAGTTTAAAAAGACCATATCCCATAGAATCTGAAGTCCTGAAGAGATTAGCAGATTTAGAATTAAATTGGTTTCATTTTACAAATATTGCCCAGTTTTCTATTCCTAGTTGCATCATTAAATATGCTCAATTTCCTGATATAACTGGTGCATTGAAAAAAGAAAGCCTCACTAAGTGTCTTCCCCAAAAAGTAACATTTCAAATACATTTCTCTTGACTTTTCCACAAACCCAGGTATTAGTGCTCCCCCTCCAAATCTCTTTGTATGTTTATTTACATTTTGCCTGGCAGCTAAGTGGTTCAGTGGATAGAGCACCTAGCTTGAAGTCAGGAAGACCTGAGTTTTTGGAGGGGAAAAGGCAGGACAATTGGGGTTAATTGACTTGCCCAAGGTCATACAGCTAGTAAGTCTTAAGTGTCTGAGGCTGGATTTGAACTCAGGTCCTCTTGACTCCAGGGCTGGTGCTCTATTCACTGCACCACCTAGCCACTCTCTTTTCTTTCTCTTCAAGGCCACAAACAAGCCTAGTTATCTTTACCTGAAAACCTCAAGGCTGCTGTGTTCAGAGACAGGCCCCTACTGTTACATATCACCTCATATATCTTGACAGTCATTCTGTTAAGACTGATAGCACTCAAATCCCAGGCTCCAGATTGTATCTCATCCCTCAGGCACTTTCTTTTCCAGTGTGGTGACTAGTGGGGGCTTAGAAAGTTGCCATTCAGACATGCAGGATCTGAACCGTCTTTCATTATTGCTTCTCAGTTGATGTTGCTGTGGGGCAGGCACTAGAAGCCAGAGTTCTCACAGTCTCTCTGGGTCTGATGTCCTGGCAGAGTGTGTGAACTTCTATATACCCTAGTACCCTTTTACATGGTCTCTCAAGGTAAGGTTGACAAAAACCCCAGCAAGGATCCAAGCACCAACATATGTTCTCCCCAGCTTTCTCTTGTATACAACCACTGGCATTTCAGGCTCTCATGATCCCTAGCACATGCTACACTTTCAGGCAATTGACAATCTCATTCTGTTTTTTTCAACAAAACCCATTTTCTGTGTTCCAAGGAGACTTCACACATTCGGGAGCCAATATCTACCCCCATACTTACTCGACCAAGGTAAATCCTTCATATCCTTTGCTGTTATTGTTATGTTTAGTCATTTCAGTCATGTTCAACTCTTCATGACATTTGGGGTTTTCTTGGCAAAAATACTAGAGGTTTGCCATTTCTTTCTCTAGCTCATTTTACAAATGAGGAAACTGAGGCAAATGGGGTTAAGTGACTTGCCCAATCTCACACAGTTAGTTAGTGTTTAAGGGGATATTTGAACTCAGGTCTCCTGACTCCAGGCCTGACATTCTATCTACTAAACCACCTAGTTGCCCTTTGAAGTTCCTAAATCCATGCAAAATTACTGCACCCTATTAGTTGAATTAACATTCAGCTGACTTAGACAGCTAATGGAAATCCACCTCAAAGCCTTGAGTTCAGAAACTATGACATTCCCTGGTCCTTGAGGCTCTCTGAGGGCCTCAACTGTCTATAAAGACTATTTTTTTTAATGCATCTCATTTGGATATCTTTGTTTTGTGTGGGAGTGGCTCTCTCTTTTCCCTCTTCTGGGGTACAAAGGGTTTTCTAAACTGAGAGTGATGCCAGGAGGTATGGAAGAGGTATTCACACCCTTTACCAAAGGACACACACTGCACAGACACACACTCTGACTGGCCCAATAGCCCTTGAGACTGGGGTATGGTCAAAGAAAACCGACAGTGGATCCAGGACTTTGGACTCACCAAAGACTTTAAGAAAAACCAGAAAAGCTCTGTGTCTAACATTCTCTCTTTAGAGTACCTCATTTGGCAAAACCAGTCTCCCTGATTTTCTTTCATCCCCACCCTGATTGGGAACTTGTAAAACCCATTTCTGTTAGGTCACCTGGGGAAAAACAAACAAAAAAGGCTGTGTGGAGGCAGGATTACAGAGGTGACTTTTAATCCCCAAATCATCTTTGATTATCATGCAAATTAAATTAGGTGAAATTGGTAAAGTCTTTATTCTAGTCATTCTGCAAATCTATCAACAACTCTCCCTCAAAGACCCTTATTTTTTATTGAATTTTTTTTTTTTTTTGCCTTTTGGAGGGCAATTGGGGTTAAGCAACTTGCCCAAAGTTACACGGCTAGTGTTTTTGTGTGTGTGTGTGTGCTAAGTGTCTGAGGCTGGAACCGAACTCGGGTGCATCTGACTCCAGGATGGCGCTTTACTCACTGCGCCACCTAGCTGCCCCTTTTAATTGTATTTTTACAAGTATAAAACCTCCCAGTCTCCCTACAAACCAATCCTATTGTTTGAAAAATAGCTTAGATTTATTTAATTTATGCACCAGATAAGAAGCAAAGAAGAGTGAACAGGAGAAGAAATACTAAATGAATAAGGTACTCCTATTCCTTGCTGATTCCTGACCAAACAGAAAGCATTTCTGCTTTCTGCATTTCTGGAGAAAAAAACACCTTCTTCCCCTTTAAGAACGAACTGACCATATCAATAGTCAATTATTAAAATTGGGGAGACCTAAGCTTTTATTCCTGTCCTGTTTCCTTGTTCAATCTCTCAAGGATAGGGCTGATTGGAGATAAGATTAACTTTCTCATTCAGACGAGATTCAGAACTAGATCAGTCTTCTAGTCTAAGGTGAAACTCCCAGTCAGGTTTTTCTTATGCTCAGGGTTGGGTGGGAAATATAGATTCTTTGTCTAGATTGCCCAAGGCTGGGTGTAATCTGTGTGTTGAGATAATCTTTTTGTCCTAGAGTGACGGGATGTCACTCTCTTAGCCCCTCATTGGAGTGAGCCCACTTCTCATTGTAATATTCATTCTCTCTTTAATTGTTAACCAATCAGAGTTGATTGCTACCTTAGGAACATTTCCCCCCCCCCATTCTTCTAAAAACATAAACTGTAAGCCCACCCCAATGTCTTTAGCATTCTAGAGTGCCACCTACCTCTTTTATGAATAACATGTTAGCCTCATTAATAAAATGATTAAATTACTCAGAAAAGATGTCTCTTGAACTTTTAAAATATCACAGAGCTAAGATTAGGAAACTATGGTAAGTATGAGCAGCTAAAGCTATGTGTTTAACCCTAATGGTCAGAGTCCGTTAAACAATTAGTCTTAAAAGTATCTTCAAATGAAAATCTGCTTAAAAAACTAAGGTAACAAGCATGTATAAAAGGTTAGCAGAGTTGTTGGTTGGGAGACTTCAAAAAAAGGTGTAAAAGAGTGGCAGTGTCTACTTAAAAAATCTAACACTGAGGAAATGGGAGAAATATAAAGAAGTTTGTGGCTATCCACAGACTTTTTTTTTTTTGTAACATTGCTTTAAAAGATGATTTTTCCAACAAAATTTGATTGTGGTTATGACTAAAAATCACTCTTATCTTGATCACAAAGGACAAATTCTTCTAAAACTAATACTGACTTTACATAGGTTAATGATCAGAATTTAAAAGGCTATTCCTCTCATGAGGTGAACTACAGGGCCTACTATATTAAAAACATGAACAAGTTTGCCATCTAGTGATGGTTCATTTTAGCTGAAGGTGCATGCCTTGAACTTCCTCAGATTTTGAAATTATAAAAATGCATTTAATTTTAAAAGCTATAACAACTTTTCAAATCTAAAATACCTGTGGCAGATGCAAGTTATTTTGCATTAAGCTATCTTTTTTAAAGGGGAAAAGATACATGATTTTAATTCAATTATATTTATTAAATGTTCTCTGTTATCTTACCAATTAAAGGAGAAACATAATGAATATTAATTTCAAGTCTTCTTGGTCTATATGCTGTCCTTAACTAATGATAAAGATTCTTTCATGAACCATTTGCCAGCCTTGCCAGAGCTTGTGAAGGAAGCTTTAATTGACATTTACATACAGGTGACCTTAAACATTCTAACATAAATATACATGTTTAAAATTCTCCTTTAGGTTCTAGATGTCACATTCAACTGAAAGTGAAGCATTTTAATTCACACACTAAAAACAAAGGTAAAACTACAAAGACTAGAAAAGAAACAAAAAAGTACTTTCTTTCCAGAAAGTTATGTAAAAATACACATTAAAGTGAAAGAGGGATGGAAATTACAATAACCACAGATTAAATGGCATAGAAAAAATCAAATTAATCATGTAAGCTAGCATTTTATTAAGCATCTGAGTTCCAGACTCTATTCTAGGTACTGGGGACACACGCATATACACACAAAACTCAACGAAATTCAGGAAATGAGCACATTTCATAATGTCTATACTTTAGTGAAAGTAGAAGAATTACTGACACAAGGGCATTCTGCTAGTTATCATGGGCATTAATTAGCAAATGAAACAAGGCACTAGTGGGAGTATTAAAAGTCCATTTGTCCTAAGTAACCAATAAATTCAACTTCTGTTATAACTATCTTGTTAAATTTCTTATCTAATTTGGTTGAGTATGAACCAGAGATCTCAGGGAGCAAGCAGATTTCCCCTTTTGTGGTAAAAGACAATTTATTTCAGTACTGCAGTGAATCAAAGATCTTATCAGTATGGTATTTGCTCCAGTGGTGTAGGTTTTAACCCATCCAAGGACTTCTTGGTTTGGGATTCTTGTTCATATCTGTAATGTTAAGGGAATTTGAAGATCTTCCCTACCCCCTTCATAGGCCCATGTGACCTGCTTTGAGCTCCGGCCCAGCACACAGCTGAGTCACATGGAACTCAGTATGAGAGGAGTTTACCCAACAGAGCATGGGCAGAGATAGTAGGAAGGGTGGAGCATGAAGGGGAGGGTGAGGTAGAGCTGAGAGAGAGAGAGGAGTCAGAGAGAGGCAGAGCAGCTAGGGTGGATGAAAGAGGGGCATTTTGCCTAAGGGAACTTGTTTATGAGGAGGGCTAATGGAGGTAAGGCTTGGGGATGGCAGTGCTCCCTGCATTGGTAATGTGTACCAAATTCTTTATTACCATGGTGGAGTTGGCTTTCTGATGTATGAATAAATATCTTGTTTTTTTCTTCAAAAAAGGGAGTCTGTCATATCTTGAGATTCAAACCTGGAAATACACCTGCATATTCAGAGCAGCTGCTGTGGGTATCTCATTGGTGACATAATATCCTTCCATTAATTCTCCATTGAAAATTTTCCCAGTGCTCTGGATGTCTTCCTCCAAGTCTTTTTACATTTCATGAGTATCAGTACAACATTCAGAATTATGAATCTCACTACATTACCAATCTACTTCCTTTTATGATTAATTATTCTGCTCTGGAAAATATCTTTTATAATAACTTCTTCCACACAAGTTGTTCTTGGTAATATGCTGTCACTTATTCATGCCCATCATATTTTTTTCTATTGCCCTTAGGGTCACTTATGGTCACCCAATTGTGATTATTTGGAGATTTTAGAATTTCAAGATATAGTCATACAGCATTACTAGATGACTATTGGCATTAAAACGATAAGACTTTGTTTCAGAGAGCATTGTGATTATTGAAAGTGCTGTGCAGTTTACCAAAATCAGTACAATCCTTTTTCTTATTGTTATTCTATTCTACATGCACTTCAGTAGTTGGGCCGACTCAGTTCAATTACATGGATGTCATAGCCTAAGCAACAGACCTTCTTCCATTTTGTTTTTAATGCATTTTTAGAACCATCTCCTTTGAGTGGTGATGGGTGCATCTCTTTAAGGAGCCTTATATTATTCTGGGGCTTGATATAGTCAATCCTATGTCATCTATAAACATCTAGAGGACTTCATTTCCCATAGGGAATACCTTTTCTATCTAGACTTCATATAAGGGAGACTCCATGATAATGGCAAACACTTCTACAGAGCATACATCTATCTCCTTGTTTTATATCTTATTTGATGCTGATACTAAGAACACAGAAAAAAGTTGTACTTGTATTTGTGTCTATCAAGGAATCTTGTACAACACCTTGTTGCCAAAGAGCCTTTAAAATCTTGTCTATGATCTATAAAAAATAGTACAGGCCCTATATCTCCTGGTCAATTATATGACTAAGAATAAGAAGAATGATAATATCCACCATTCATATAGCCCTTGCTATGTGCTAAGCACTGTGCTAACACTTTTAAATTATCTTATTTGATCTGACAACCAGCTTGATTTTCCCTTCCCCTCCCCACCCCCAAACCTGAGAAAGGCATAAAACCTGGATTGGTCACTCAGGAGAAAGACATTGAGCTTTACTCTGAGTTTAACCTACCATAATGCTTTGCATACTCTGGCTTAACAGACTTGTTTTTCTATGCTCTCTGAGTGAACCCAAGTTTTTCTGCTGGACTTTGCTGACTGGGAACATTCTGCCAAGGACTGCCTGGCCCACCAGACATTTTTCTTAAGTTCCATTACTCTCCTTTGCTAGCCACTATCTTGAGTACCAACATCCCTCTTTCCTGTTGAGCACCGTTATGTTATGTTATTTTAGGTTGTGTTCTGTTGTGTTCTGTGTTCTATCTCTTTATGATAGAAGAAACACAGACAACCTGGAACTATAACTTCAATTGACACTTTGACATTTCTTTTATTATCTTATTGTTTTACAAAACTATTCTATTAAGAAATTCCTTTTTCATAGTATAGTTTAATATACTGGAGCTGTGATTTTGGCTGACATGGGCATCCTGAGTCAGGAAGGAGAAGGGAAAGTTTGCTGACTTTACTTTAAGGGTATAAATGTCCCTACAAATGATTCCTTCAGGGAGGTCAGAATTAGTCTAACCTCCCATGCTGTAATATTAATGGAATTTAAACATCCCCCTGTACTGGCTTGGTTTTCAGGTTGAGTGTTGAAACCTAGAACTTGTGAATCCCACTTGTGGGAAGGACTTGTTGACGTGAAGAGAGATGGCTGAACTGGGAGGAGCTGGTGCCATGGATTTAGAGACAGGCCCAAGCAGAGGAGGACAGAATGTTTGGATCAGTATCATGGAGGCAGAGAGAGAGGAGAACTGCCAGGGGCCAGAGTTGCTGAGGACCAGTTGGAGCTACCCAGGACTTTTAGGAGTTGCCACCCAGAGCTGCCAAGAACGGAGGAGGCATTACTGTGGTGCTGGCATTTTTTCTGTCTGTTTTGATGTTGTTTTGCCAGATTCATTTGCTGGTGAAGGACAGTGCTGTTGTTACAGAGGGCCGGAATCTTGCTGTTGGTTCAAAGGCCCTAAAGAAGGATTTTCTTGTTGTATGTTTACAGAAATCCTGGAAGAGGGTCTTGCTGATGTTTTGAGGAGTCCTAGGCAGAGTGAATAGATGAGAACCCTTGCAATGTATCTTGTGGCTTTGTTAATCTTTGTCTCCCCAGGAACAGAGATTGCTGAGAACTTGCCTCAAGTCAAGATGAAGAAAAGACCTCTCCTTGGGTATTGAATGCTGTGGTGATATCTTAACCTTGTTGTGGCTTCAGGGTAGACAGACTTTGTGCTCTCCACTGCCCCTTTTGAGAAGGTGCTTGGCATTAACTGATGATAATTGTAATTCAGTTATCATCCAGGGGTGGGAAACTTTTGACTTTTTTTTTTTAAGCAATCAGGGTTAAGTAACTTGCTCAGGGTTACATAGCCAGTTATTTCTGGGTGTGGTGCTAAGTATCTGAGCCCGGACTCCATCCCAGGTCTCCCAACTCTCTGGCTAGCGCTCTTACTCACTGCACCACCTAACCACCCCAAAACTTTTGACTTTTTGTACTCAAAACTGACCAAATGAATGTACTTTGTTTATGATTGGAAACTAATTTCCATTTGAGAAGAGAGACTTTGTGACTGACTAAATGAATGTACTAGCCAGGGGTGGGGTACTTTGATTCTATATTTCGTAATTGAATTGAGATACTTTGTGATTGAATTGAGAACTTGCTAAATGACTGAGTTACACTGCATTTTGGTTTTCTCTGTTCTGTGAATGTTTTGCCTTAATTTGTCACTGAATAAATGGAGAGTTACTATGCTGGTATTCTGAACTTTGAAAGTTGCCTTTACTTGGCGTTACACATGCATACATGATTCTCTGGCTTAATTAGAATAAATAAGCATGTTATAGCACATGTAAACCTGATTCTGTTTGTTCTTTGTTCAAACCCTTGATAAGGTGAACCCCATTCTGTTTGTTCTTGAACAAAACTTTGGAAAGGGGGATCCCATTCTGTTTATTCTTTGGGCAGTCCTTTGTTAAGAGGAGGACCCCATTCTGTTTGTGTTTGAGCAAGCTGAAGAGGGAAACTGATTCTGTTTGTTTCTTTGGACGAAACCTTTGGTATATGGTTGACAGATCCTCATAACAACCCTGGGAGAAAGATGCTATTATTATCCCTATTTTACAGATGAAAAAAATTGAGGAAATCAAAATTACTTACTCAGGGTCACACAGCTAGCATGTGTCTGAGGTTAAATTGGAACTCAGGTCTTCCTGACTTTGGGCCCAGCACTCTCTACTCTACGACACCTAATTGCTACCTAAATTAAGATGTGATCTGCTATAGGAAATCTTTTGTGAATGGTTGACTATTCTCTTCCTATATTTTCATCATTCTCCTGAAGAATCTTATAGAAATGAGAAAGCAAACATAAATTGGCCATTACTGATACCCTCTTGATTGTCATGGGGGCAGGGGAGGGCAGTAATTAAGCCTATTGTATTTTTCTCCAATTATTTGCTATTTTCTCTGATTAGAAAACTTGAAAACTTATTCCCCAATTCTTTCAGGTTTTTGTTGTCTCTAGCATGAATTTCTTCCTTATATGCTTGGTCTCAGCCAACTGCTTTTCCTGACTTCATTTTTTAACCAACATTTTTTTCCTCACATAGTAGTATATCAGGGAATGAGCACTACAATTCAAATATAGCTCCCTAAGCAAATGAAATTAAGGTCTGGGCCAAAATATTAAGCTCTAAGTGTTAGAACTTTGAGGACTTCCTAGAATGCCTAACATTTTGCTGATGCTACACACTAACCACAAGCACTTGTACCCCAACCCTCATTCTGTGAGACATCCAGAACTTGTAAATCTTTTTTTTTTTACCAATTAACACTAAAATGGCATTTAAAATCACTGAGTCAGTCACTCTATTAAATGAACCTACTCATTTAGAGTGATTTGGAGATATCTTTTCTTGCTGTTTCCTAGAGCCTGGTTTGATTTCTGTAAGTGCATTTACATCACTGTCTGGTTCCCTCCAGTTTGGTTTACCACTTAACATTCTGCCCTTAGTATCATACTCTACATTCACAGTAGACTCACGGTTCATCTTTTTATCATAAACTGAAGCTCTGATTGTAATCTCTTATCCCAATAACCTGTACTATCTTATATACCTTTCTATACTGACCTCTTAATCTTGGTCACTTCATGCAGACCCGGTCACACAGTTGATCATGATCCAAAATTGTGGTTGTAGTTATAGCAAACTCATGAATATACCTGAACTGAACAGTACTTATAAATTAATCTCTGTATTACCAAAGGAGATCAAAATGTCACCTTAAATAACTTGTCCTATCCATGCCTTTGTGTATCTGCATTATGTCTGGTAATAATTGTAAAGAGGAGAAAGAGAGAACCTTTGAGACATAACTGTCATCTAGTCGTAGTGACTTTTTTCATATGAAAACATGGTCAGTTTTCTAAGTTACCTTAAGATATAAGCCATTTCCTTGATTTTTGGCATAATCCAAATTTTAAAAATATATACATACATGAACATACATATTTGATTTGGTAAATATTCTATATACCAAAATATATGCAAAATTCTGAAATTATTTTATAAATTCTGAATTTACAAATGACTATTCTGAAATTATTTTACAAATTAAAAGGCATATTCCTTGAACAAAAATCATAAAAGACATAATAAAATTAAGTAGCTGAAGACAATTATTTAGAGGCAAGGCAATATTACGTTACAGAAAAGAGATTTTAAGAAAACAAAGTAGCCCAAATCCAAAATTACATTCAAAAAATTACTCTAATACAAAAAGTATGGGAAATATTAAGGATGTATTTTCTAATTTATTGCTTATTTTGAATAATTTATAATTACCACAGGAAGATTGGACCATTGAAAGACAATATGGTATGGGAGAAAGCACTGAATTTCAAGTGAAAGGACCCTAAGTTCAAATCCTATCTCTACCACTTTACATGGGTAAACCATGTAATTTTTCTGAGGCTCAATTTCCATATCTACACAATTAGGGGGTTAAACTGGACACTTCCAGATCTAAATTTATTGTCCTATAATCTGCAGAGCAAGATGGCAGCAGCTATTACCAATAACCCTTTTAAGGGAACTAGCATCTTTTCTTCCTGAGGCTTCCTGTAGTCAGCCTTTAAAAGTTAAACTAACTGAGGATTTGGAGCCAATATGTCCAGAATGATCCTCATACTAAAGAGTTGGCTTTGCTGTAAGGAAGAAGAATGAGACCTCTGTTCATTGGAGCAGTGGAAATGGAGTCTTTCTATCTGAGTGGCTTTTATTTATGTGTTATATACACATACACAACACACACATGTATACATACATATATATATGTGTGTATTTCCCCATATATATCAGTGGGGAAGATGGTGTGGAGGTAGGGGTCAGTGGGGAGGAAATCAAAGATACTTCAAGGCTTTGAGTCTGGTTACCTGGAAGAATGGTGGTACCATTAACAAAAATGAAGAAACCTTTATTAAGAACAGGTGTGGCAAAAGAGATGTTAAATTTGGTTTTAGATCTATTCTACAAGGTATTAGTGGGACATGCAAATGAAAATGTCCAGAAGGCAGTAAAGACCAGGATAGAGGACTGAAGATATACATTTGGGAATCATTTGCACATATGATAGTTGAAGTAGTGGGAAGGGATGAGATTGTCATAGGAAAGGGTATAATGGCAAAAGAGGATCAGTGACAAAACACTGAGGAATATTTACAGTTAGTGGATAGAAGGAAGGAGAGGCACCAACGAAAGCAATAACAGAGGAACAAAGAGAAAAGACAGCAAAAATAATGCACTGTCACAGAAGCCTTGGAGGGAGAACAGTGGGCTGTCCTCCTTCAAAGGACAGAGGGCAACAGTATTGCAGAGAGATCAAGGAGAAAGAGGACTAAGACTGTGCAATTTGACAATTGAGAGTATACATGTGGCCCTTGAGAAAAAATGTTTCTGAACAGTGGTTAGGGCTGAAATTAGATTACAAGGGGTTGAAAAATAGTGTGTGGGTGTAGCAGCAAGCACCCTCAGAGTGGCTGCCAATAAGGTTCTTAGATCTGCTTTGATAAAGGAAAGCAACTCAAAATGAGTTAACAAGCTTACTTTAATCAGTCAGATATGTATCGTTTATCTAGTTCAGGGGAAAAAGGTCAGCACCCCGAACTTGAATATACAGACAGAATTATCAAGACAGAAACAGATCAAGTAGACAGATTTCCAAAATGTCCAACCATTACATCCATACCAAACAACATCTGGGTTTCAAAGTCGGGGGGCCCTGGACAACGGCTTCCCAGAGTTTCATCTGATCAAATCACAGAACATTTCTCAAAGTGAGCCCCAAAACAAAGCTACACATCAGGGCTTATATATAGCTTTCTCCTGGCTCAGAGAATGTAACAACCTTATTGACCCACTGGCCAATCAAAAATTATCTACTGAAAAACAAGCCTCCCACCCCAGGCTCCAGGTGCACTTTAGCCTAGGGGCAGGGAAGATCTTTAAAATTTACATTCCCATTACAATTCGGTATATGAGCATATGAATATATATGTGAATGTGTATATATATATGTTTACAGGTATACAAAGATAGAGGGCACAGGACCAATTTTAACAGGAAGGGATGATATTTAAAAGGTGAAATTAAGAGGTGAATGAGGAATATAATGAAAGCAGATGGGGAGAGACAGAATGGGGTAAACTATTTCATGTAGAAGAGACAAGGGTAAATGGTTACAATGGAGGGGAAGGATTAGGAAGGCAAAAGGGAATGGGTCAACCTTATTATCATTGAATTTGGCTTGGGGAGGGAATGAAATACACACTAAATAGGGTATCTCACCCTACAGGAGAGTAGGGGGGAAGGGGATGAGAAGGGGGATGATAGAAGGGAGGGCAGGCTGGGGGGGGAGGGAAATTGGAAGCACCCACTTTTGAAAAGGGACGGGATCAAAGTAGAGAATACAACAAGTGGGAGGTGGGATAGGAGGGAGGGAAATATAGCCAGTCTTTTACAATATATCTACTATGTTATTGTTTTGCATTAGCTACACATGTACAACCTATACTGCTTATCTTCCCAGTAAGGGTGGGTGACAAGGAAGGGAATGAATCTGGAATTCAAAGTTTTAAAACTAAATGTTTAAATATATATACTATTATTAATACTATTTTACATGTAATTGGGAAATAAGAGATCCACCATGCTCTACTGGAAAAGTTGAAAGGGGTATGGGAGAAAATATGGGAGTAAGCAGATTGGAGGAGAGGATAGCCTGTGGGACTGCTATTTTGGGGTGGTGGGTAGGGGTAAAGCAGGGAGAAAATTTGTAACTCAAAATCTGGTGGAAATGAATGATGTAAACCAGAAATTAATAAAGCATTTGAAAAATAAAAAAAAATGTGTATGGTGACAAAGTGACTGATGTTGCAGACTATCCTTTCAAGAAATATAGCAGTAAAGGAAAAGGAGGTAGAGAGGACACTGTGACTTGAGGTGGGGGTATAGCTGAGGTGACTTGCGGGGACAATTATTTTTTCCACAGGAGAGATGTGAGCATATTTTTTTTAGATGAAAGTTGAGAGAAAAAGACAAAACAGGGACAAAGACTAGAGGTGATAAACATATGCAAAAGACAAGACTCACAGAGAGTGGACTTGGATTCTTAGGGAAACCTGATTATTCATTCCCACAGTCCACCCCAGAAAACCTCTCAAGTCCAGAGATTTCAACTATGATTGAGAGACTGTTGACAGCACTGTGAAGGAATTTTGGGGGGAGAACTATCTGGAGGAGGAATCCCTGGACTAAGCTGAATATTTCTGGAACTATTCTAAGTTCCTGGATCAAGCAGAAGTCAAGAAGCAGGAAGACAGAGAACCACAATGTAGGCAGAGCTAACCTAAGACTTTGTCCCTCATTAGTCCTAGACTCAGATGTGAGCCATATTTTGTATTAAATGGAAAGTCAGGAGTGAGAATGTGAACTCAAAAGTGATCTGTGAAAAGCTTCCAAAATCAAAATCAGTCTGAGATACAGAGCTGAAGTTCTAAGCCATGGGTTATTATTATTATTATTACACCACATTTGAATGTTTTATACTTCCCAAGCATTTTCCACATTCCTTATCTCAAAGAAACCTTTAGTTGTTAGTTCTCTTTCCCTCTTCAGTTTATCTTGCCTTTATTTACTCATTAGCATGTTGTATCCTCTAGGAAAATGTAAGGTACTTGAAGACAATATAGTAGAATCATTTTAAACTTGCACCTAGATCTACCTTAATTGCCAAATGAAAAAGGAGCTTACACATCACAGTCTAATCTAAAGAAATGTTTTCTTTCCTGAAGAAATTAAGAGATTCTCTCTGTTTTTGCTTTGCTTGTTTCATCCTGAAAAACAAAACTAAGCTAAAAACAATCTTTATAATTGCTAATTCTGCAAAACCACAGAACCAGTTATATTCTAAGATATTCATAAACATTGTCAGTCTCTTCCAACCACAGAGATGAGAACTATATTTCACTGACATAAAATATCTCTTCCACATTTGCTAACAGTCACGTGTGTCCATCTTATGTTATCTGAGCAGCTGTTTTGTCCCAATCACACTCTTCTCTTTTCTTTCCACTTACCAGGAATGTACCACAAGGTGAATGCTTTTGACCTCTCCCTTTTCCCCTATTTCTGATCTCAGTAAAACTAGTTCATTTCCCATTTCTGGCATAGTTCCCCATGAATGGTATGCACACAATTGTATAAATACAGCAGTGTCTACTACTGTAATGGTAATGGTAATTTGAAGATCTTCCCTGACCCTTAATAAGCCTAAGGAAATTTGAAGACCTTCCCTGTTTTGAAGATATACCCTGCATTCTAATAGGCTGAATGTAATCACATGGAGCCTGTGGTGGGGGGAGCTTGCTGAAAGGTGGAGCAGAGCCCACAGGAAGCTGGGAGTCAAAGCAACTAGATGGTGGGAGAGAGAGAGTGTACCCCTGGGAGACAGGCTTGTGAGTAAATGCTGGTTTGAGTGAAAGCTAAAGGATGCTGTGGCTCTCTGTGCTATTATGGTTTATTAACTTCTTTGCTACTATGATGCAATCATACTGGTTTGGGGATTTGGTTTTCTGGTGTCTGGATAAATGTTTTGCTTCTGTTTTCTATATGGAAATTCTGTTATATTTTTTAATTGAGCACCATGCCAGTATATTTAGAGTGACTGTCAGTGCTGTGAATATTTTGTTGGTGTTACACTACCTCCTTAGAATACATCCCCAAAAGGAGTGGTTATCTAGCTACATTGCTGTTTGTAATAACTTTGGAACAACTGATCTGCTAACAAGTTTGATCTTTTATTAGTTATGAATATGTACAATTCATCATTTTTGCTTCTTTATTGCCAGCACTGTATCTATAGTACCTTGCACATAGTAGATCCTTATTAATATTTCTTGAATTGAGGTTCATCCTTTACCAAAGGGCATTTATGCCATCCAAAATGGGTCCACAGGTCAAGTCAGGGAGGAATATGAAAACTACCCTAATTCTCATTTCCAGTTACTAGTCACAAGAATAAACATATCACAAAGCATGCATGAGTTCAGATATACATAACTAATTGGATTTGCTGCCATGATAGAAAATATAGGTCCCTGTTAAATACTAAATGCAGTATTATTGTCCCACTATGACAGTAGTCTCCATTCACTTTAGCCTGAATCTCACCTTAGCCATGTATGCCTTAAGTGACCTAAAGCAGAAGCCGATTCAATGGTAATAAAATAAATGTGATCTATTTGGTTTGTAAACTGGTTCTTTTGGCTACATTTGATTTACTATAGGGCATCAGTGTTTGGTCAAACTAAGTAATTTATATCTCAATTAATATAAAATAAGCTCTTCAATCACTGTGTCAGTTAATAGGAACTTTTAAGCTAAAATCAACATAATTGCTTTCTAAAATATTAAATCTAATAGATCAAATGAGATAATATATGTAAAACACTCAGTACACAGTGCATGGCACATGAAAGACACTATAAATGCTATTCCCTTCCTCTCTACAGTGTGCCTGGCACTCTTTTTTAAAAGCAACATATATTGGATACTCTTCTTTTTGTCAGCAAAATTATTCTTCATCTTGAGACAATATTCAAATGATTCTTATGATTCATTCATTCGGCAGGCATTTATATTAAACACCTACTATGTGCTAGTCAGTGTGCTAGGTGCTGGGGACACAGACAAAAAGAAATAGTCCTTGCCTTCAAAGAACTTAGTGCATCAGGGGTAACAACACATACATAAATGAGTAGCTATATTCTATACAGACAAAGTTTTAGGAGAGAAGATACTAGCAACTATAGAGATAAGGATAGATTTTATGTAGGAAGAGGTATTTGAGTTGAGACTTGAAGCAATCTAGAGATCCTAGGAGATAAAGGCAGGGAGGAAGTATCTGGGAGGCCAAGTGGAGAAGAGAATTCTTATGCTCCATGTCCCTAAGTTTCCTCCATCTAATATTAGGTGATCTAATTACATTTGATCTTTGGTGATTGACTGTCCTCCAAGATTAGTCAGCTTTCCCCAAAAATGTGCCATTCAAGGGGATGGTATTAAAAATCTTTGTGATGTATATATGCATTTATATTTGAAACACAGGTTGACCCTGGGTACATGAAAATATTCTAATACAAAGGGAAAGCCATTTAGGAAAATTACTTTAATTTAAAAGTTGCCATTAATCTACAGGTTCAGGGTTGCCGGATAAGGTGTAAGAAATGGTAAATTAATCAATTTTTAAAAAATTATTTTGTAGGTTTTCTAATAGTAATAAATTAAAAAGAAAAAAAAACTGTTGTTTGGTGGAATTGTATGTAGTTCTTCCCAATTAAAATGATAATATATGGAACAATTTTAGTTCATAAAACAGATAAATTAAGTGGTAAGAATTTATTTGAATTATAAAAGAATTTGCCACAGAGTCTCTTTAAATGCTCATTACTCTTATAAATTTTAGAGTTGGTTTATAGTTCATTGCCTATTTTATTACCGAGAGGTTTGAGCAAGTAAGAAAATTATAAAAATAAGTTTTAAAAGCTACTGTGAATTTCAAGTCAATCACAAGTTAAGATCTAAAAGCTAACAAGTCAGTGATACAGTATCTTTTGATACACACATACACACACACACACACACACACACACGCACAATTATAGGCAGATTTTCTGCAACCATGCAGTTTGGAAAGGGAACTATAACTAGTCAGCAGCAGTCCCAGCCCAACCTAGACATCCACGCACTGAAAGGCCCTTTATCTTTCCATTCCAGTCCCCTCTCCCAATCATTGCCCTACCTGCTAATGTCAATAATTAAGTTATTAAAGCAGTGGTAATGACAGTGGTAGATAGTTTCTAGATTTCAAAGGAATTGAAATTTCTAAAACCTACCTCCCACATCTTTCACACTATACCAATGGAATCACAGATCCAGGACAGAAAAAAGAATGATAAGGCAGCTTTGGGACTCTGCTATAATCTAAGGTTAATTTATTAATGTTATCTTCTACCTTCCCCAAGCTTTCCATTACAAACATTTGGCAGGATATTTGAGTGCTCGTGATATAGGTCCAAAATAAATATATAGTAAATTAAATAAATTAATTCTATACCTGTTATGACTCAACTTGAAATCTTAGATTAGGTTACAAGTGGAAACAAAGGGGGTCATCATATGCTAATTCCTGTCTCATAAAAATGTATCAATTACGCTGGCTTGAATTTGAAACTGCTCAATAAAAACCAAGGAATAATTAACATTTGAGTATAAGATGTATCAAAACACTTATTCACAGAATTATACAGCTGGAAGAGGCACTCATTTTACAGGTAAGAAACTTATGATCCACATAAGTTAAGTAAAACTAACTGAAGTCCAGCATCTACTTAGTAGCAGAGTGAGGCCTAATGCCCAGGTCTCCCAGATGCCACTTCAGTGTACTTTTTTTTTTCTTTTTGGAGGGGGGAAGGTAGGGAAATTGGGGTTAAGTGACTTACCCAAAGTCATATGGCTAGTTTTGTGTTAAGTGTCTGAGGCCAAATTTGAACTCAGGTCCTCCTGACTCCACAACCAGTGCTCTATTCACTGTGCCACCTAGCCGCCCCTTCAGGGTACTTTCAACCACACCATGCGGAGTCTCCTATATATTGGCATTTACTCTATCTACTGTCATGCCATCATCTATCTATCTATCTATCTATCTATCTATCTATCTATCTATCTATCTATCTACCTATCTATCTATCTATCTATCTATACTGTATTTACATGTTTATACATATATACTGGATTTATTTGTATAATTTTCATATTTTAAGCTACTAACATGGTGGTGAAGGGGAATAGGAAATAACAGTAGGAGCATTCCTATGAAATGTTCCTGCCACCTGCCTGGAACAATATGAAACTGGTGGGCACTAGAACCACTGGAGCTGCATCCAGGAACTTAATTTTTCTCTGTAAAGTTTGGCCGGTTACTTATTTAGATTTTAACAAACCAAGTCACTCATCCCTCTTACCAGCTCTAAACTTCAATGTCTAAGTGACTGATAACTTTACTTATAACCCTAGTGGCTATACAGAGGTGAAATAACATGGGAAAAAAAACAAAAACAAAACCATCCTGCCTTTTCTACTTCAAAAGCTGGGAAGTCAAGGGAAGTAGGACAATCAAAGTAAATATCCTAAAATTTGATATATAACCATCTCTGTTATGTAACAAATGTTACTGTATATGACAAATGTATCCCTTCATAATGGTGTAATCTTAATTTTTGTAAATAGTATCATACTTAAGCATTCCATAAAAATTTGATATTTACAGGAATTACATGGTAAATCCTTTTGTAAAGTAATTTTTTTAAAGACCTACAAATTTCCCAATTCACACTTTAAAATTTAGGACGTTTGGATGCTGAGAATGTGAGCTGCTCCTGTCTTCATCAGACTGTTAGATACATTTGGGACTAGAGTATTCCTCTTTTTACAGGAAGAGTGTGAGGTGACATTATCCGGGTTAGACACTGCTGACCAATAGCAGTAGTTTGCCCTGGGGTGTCAGTGTGGCGTGTGCTGTACTGAGGAGAGCCCTCTGCCACTCAGGCATCCTGGCTTTTATTCTTGGCTCTGGCTCTGGGTTTCTGTGTGCCTGTTTCTTGTCTTCCTTTTCTTCATCTTTATAATGAAAGGAATACAGATGAACTGACCAGGATTAAGTTCCTATTGCCAAGTATACTAGTCCAATACCTAAGTACAATTGCCTTGACTGAACCCTAGAATGAATCCCAGTGGCTCCCTTGTCCCACATAGGCATAAGAGTGGCCACATTACCTCCCAACTTGGGTTTCCCTAGGGCTTCCAGTTCAGTTACTTAAGCCTTAGGTGGAAAGCAGGGTTTCTTCCCATTCCACCCCAACACTGCCAGGGGCTGTTCTATCCCAGGCTCATCTCCATGCCAACACACACTTATTTAACCTCCTAATGAAATTGTTGTCCATGCCTAAAGAAAAAATGAAGGGATTGGACTAAATGACTTCTAAAGCTCCTTCCAGCCTTATGACACTAAGTAAGCTGAAGGGAGGAAAAGGAGGAAGAAAGAGCAAGGGAGGGAAGGAAAAAGAGTCAATTAATTAGTTAGGTCTTAGACTGAAGTTTCTAAATTAAAAATAAAAAAAAAACATACCAAACCTAAACATCCTCTCAAGGGAGACCCACCTTTAACACTGGAATAGGAACCCTGAAATGAACTCAGAATTTTTTTTAAATGAGAATAATATACTCAATAATAAAAATAATAATACTCAAGGATACATAGACCAAAGAGGGGGCTACCTATGAGGCATGATTTGAAAGATGCTAAAAAAACTGACTCCTAAAACACTAATGCCCCTATCAACCTTGTCATTCTTGACATTAAATTCATAAATGGATTAAACAACAAAAATGGTGAATTATTGGCAAATGCCTACTGATATAGTTACCTGGATACAGTCATTATCCCATTATTGGAGTCTAATTTATTGGTTTAGCTAAGTGATACCTTAGAAGCAAGCACAGGAGAGAAGTTTAGGAAGGTGGAAGGTGCATAGAAGTGAAAACCCCTGGGGTTCTGCTTGAGGCCTGTGGCTAGGGCAACTGTTCAGGACAACTTTGAGTAGACCAATACCTGTTGGGAAGAACAAGAAAGGAAGTGTAGTATGGATGAAAGGTAAATTTTATTTTCTTCACAACTTTGCCACATTAATCTGTGCCCTAAAGCAAGGATTTTTCATCTTTTTTGTGTAATGAATCTCTATGTCAGTCTAGGGAAAACTATGGTCCCCTTTATAGAATAATGTTTTTAAATCCATAAAATAAAGCATATAGAATTATGAAGAAAACCAATTATATTAAAATACCATTAGCAAAATATTTTTAAAATCACAGATACCAAGTTCCTGATCTGAAAACCTCCTGTAATCCTGATTCTGGTCTTTCTTACATTCAATTCTGGGAATAATGTTGGTGTTGTCTGGTGGGTCTTAATTGCCTTAAGGAGCACACTGGGATAAATTTCTAAGATAATTGTCTCAAAACACAGAAGACTTTAAATTCAGATCAAGGCTTTAACTAAACTCTGAAGAAATTCAAACATACAATATAATTTATGAAACAGATAAATTAAAAAAAAGTTACATCCAATACCTCTAAGTAAATGGGCTATCATACTCAGCTTCAAAGCTTCCCATATGGTGACACCACCCAGTCTACATTGCCAGGTCAATCATTATTTTAATAACATTTCAGTTATTTAAATAATAATTATCCAAACTTCTGGATATTTCCCATGACGGAATGTAACAAAAGACACAAAAGTTGTTTCTGGCGTACATTACAACTGTTTGACATGGAAACAGATTATTCTGGAAAGGACATTGGACTATATCAGACTTAGGATCTGATCTTACTTCTGCAGTTAAATTAGTCATATGGCCTTAGAGAGATGCCCTACACACTCTGTGCCTTATTTTTAGCTGCTCTAAAATGATAGGTTTGGATTTGATAGTACATATGGTCTCTTCCAGCTGTGTATTATTCTAAACTTTACCACACTAGCTCTTTTAAGCCTGTTAACCAGATTAATTATATTTTAAGAATATGATATTTTATGCAGTTGTATTCTTTAACAGAAGATACATGCATAGAAATTGATCTTAAAGCAGACCTACTGAATATTTACCAGGCCTTATTCTATATATTAACATCTTCCCCTGATAGTTCATCACGAATGTCAAGGTGAACTTGGGTGACTGAAGAATAAGCTCATGAAAAACAAAATTTGGAGCATCCTACCAAGATAGAAAGGTTCTGAATGTGAGCCCCACAAGGTACTTTGTATGTGTTAATGAAGGTTCAGTCTAATTGTGGTTGGAGAAACTCATCATCAAAGGTTGGTGAGCCACATAAGAATTTTTTTCAGTCATAGCAGCTCATGAAGCTGTCCCCTAAAACATAAAACAAATATGAACAGTATCTGTGGACAGTGGATACACACTAAGATAATCATCTTTGAAGCTAAAAGTAGTCCTTATTAACCAAGTTCTTAGTTATGAAGGTCGACTGTAGTCTTTATTTAACTTAGATGATGATCACTCTTCTGTAACACATCAAGTTTCTGCTGCTATCTTTTGTTCCTAGTATTATTTTCATTTCTGTTTTCTACTTTGACAATGTCTTTTGTAATTATTCTTAATGCCCCATCTCTCTTTCATTCAACTGTGATATTAGAAGTTGCTTAGACAACTTTAAAGAAAAGTGAAACATCTGTAAAAACCCAAGTAAGCAAAACTGTCTCATGAACAGTTGTTATTATAATTTACTCCTACTTGGTTTTATTCAAATCAAAATGGCAAAATTGTGAAGTTATTAAATGCAATATAAATGATTTTCATTGATTATGATAATTTTCTACCTGTACCTAAATATATTAGCTTCCCTCCTACATATGATCATCAGAAGAGCCATATAGCAATAATCATTGTTGTATTGTATTGTAGGGAGACAGAAGTTATTCTATCCTTAACAAACATGACTATATAAACTTATTGTATGGTATTTATGCTATCATGCAATTATATGCCATTATAGTATACTGTATGTCCCTAGGGTTTCTGGGTTATCATTTAACCTATTGAACCACATCACTTCTCAGATTTTACATCATAGTTTCATACACACACCTACTCATATGTATATGTAAATATACATACATATAGATAAATATGTATATTTCTGGGATCTAGTGATTTAATTAGTATGGGCACTCTCTCCACTTATGCTGATCACAAACCTTTTTATATCTTAACAGATAATCTTTGATAGTATCTGCAGTTGAAAACTTCATCATCCTGATGTTTACAATGATGTTGGCAAGCTTCTCTGCCCTTACACCTAAGGATGACTTTAGTTTGTCCTTGGGCCCTTATTTGAAGCCTCTCTAGCTTATAAGGACATCTCAGGCCTCTTGCTTTGCTGACAATACCTTAGAGAACCCAAGATCATAACTACACCATGCTAAAATGGCATATTAGCAGCTTTGTGGAAGAAAAATGTTTTAGAATAGAAACAACTTGGGAGTCAAGATGGTGGAGTAGAAACAGGACTTCTGCATCGCTCCGGCTCCCACCACCTCCAATCCATATAAAAGGGGACTCTGAACAAACTTTGCAGCTACAAAACCCACAAAATGACACAGAGAAGCTAACCTCCTGCGGAGGACAGCCCGGCAGGCCAGGAAGAATTGGCCAGCACAGTGCTTTGGGAGCCAAGCCCAGGTCAGCCAGAGGTTTTAGCCCCAGGGCGGGCATGACCAGCTGCCAGCTGAAGGGACTCCAGATCATCAGTAACCGTGGAGGTCCAGAATTATCAACATATAGATGCTAAGGACAAAGTGAGAGGTCAGTGCAGTGTGGACTTTGGGACCCAGTAGTTGGGAGTGTGTCGACTGTTGCCCCCAAGGTGAGAAGCCATCAAGACTGCGGCACAGCCACTGCCACATGACAGCTTCAGCTCCTGGCCTGCAGAGTGTAGGGGGACCAAGCAACCAGTCTGGGGGGTAATCACTCTTGCTTTGACCTGCTTGGATCTGGATTGCAGTCTAGGGTGGAAGTCCTGGGGTGTGTGACCAGCTTGCCAGAGCATGTGGAGGCTTCAGAGAGGGCATCCAACTAATACCTCTGGCAGCTGAGAAACCCCAGCATTTGGAACGAAGCTCCCCTGTCAGGTGGCAGAGTCCTATGGTGGCAAAAAGCCCAGGGGTCAAGCGAATGAGGGGTGACATGACCAGGCAAAGGAAGCAAAGCAAGCAAAGCAATCCAATTTTAGGTTCCTATTTTGGGGACAAAAAGGATCAAAGCATGGAACAGGAGGAAGTCAGTGAAGTCAGAACTTCTGCACAAAAAGCTTCCAAGAAAAATACAAGCTGGTTACAGGCCATAGAGGACTTTATGAAGCAGATAAGAGAAGTGGAAGAAAAATTGGGAAGAGAAATGAGAACGATGCAAGAAAATTATGAAATGAGAGTCAACAGCCTGACTGAGGAGAATAGCACCTTAAAAATAGACTAACTCAAATGGCAAAAGAGGCTCAAAAAGGCAATGAGGAGAAGAATGAATGCCTTAAAAAGCCAGATTTGCCAGATGGGAACAGAATCTCAAAAGCTCACTGAGGAGAATCACTCCTTCAGAATTAGTTTGGAGCAAATGGAAGCTAATGACTTTATGTAAAATCAAGACATTGTTAAGCGGATCCAAACAAATTAAAGAATAGGAGGTATGGGGGTGGCCAGGTAGCACAGCGAGTAAGAGCACCAGCTCCAGTGTCAGGATGACCTGGAGATCGAATCCCAGGCTCAGACACTTAGCACCCACCCAGAAACACCTGGCCGTGTAACCTTGAGCAAGTTACTTAACCCCAATTGCTTAGAGGCGGCCAGGTGGCTCAGCGAGTAGGAGAACCAGCTCCAGTGTTTGGATGACCTGGAGATCGAATCCTGGGCTCAGACTCTCAGCGCCACACCCAGAAATAACTGGCCATGTAACCTTGACCAAGTTACTTAACCCCAATTACTTAAAAAAAAAATTTAAAAAAAAGAAAGAATAGGAGGTAATGTGAAATATCTCATGGGAAAAACCACTGACTTGAAAAATAGATCCAGACGAGATCATTTAAAAATTATTGGACTACCTGAAAGCCACAATCAAAGAAAGAACCTGGAAATCATCCTCCAAGAAATTCTCAAGGAACACTGCCCTGATGTTTTAGAACCAGAGGGCAAAATAGAGGTTGAAAGAATGCACCAATCACCTCCTGAAAAGATCCCGAAAACAAAACTCCTAGGAATATTATAGCCAGGTTCTGGAATTCCCAGATCAAGGAGAGAATATTACAAGCAGCCAGGAAGAAACAATTTGAATATTATGGAAACACCATCAGGATAACTCAGGATCTGGCAGCTTCTACACTGAGGGATTGAAGGTCTTGGAATATGACATTCCAGAGGGCAAAGGAGCTGGGATTAAAACCAAGAATCACCTACCCAGCAAAACTGAGTATCATTTTTCAGGGGAAAATATGGTCATTCAGTGGAATAGAGGACTTTCAAGCATTCTTGATGAAAAAAACAGAGCTGAATAGAAATTTTGACATTCAGATACAAGAAGCAAGAGAAGCATGAGAAGGTAAACAGGGAAAAGAAATCATACGAAGTAGAACTATTTACATTCCTACATTGAAAAATGATAATTGTAACTGATGAATTTTTTTCTCAGTATGAAAATAGTTGAAGGGAATATATATGTCTATATCAGAGGGTATACAGGTATATGAATACATATGTGAATGTGTGTATATATGTTTACAGGTATACATAGATAGAGGGCACAGGACCAATTTAATAGGAAGGGATGCTAATTAAAAGGTGAAATTAAGAGGTGAGAGAGGAATATAATGAGAGGAGATGGGGAGAGACAGAATGGGGTAAACTATCTCATATACCGTGTTTCTCCGATAATAAGACCTATCCCGAAAATAAGCCCTCCCCTTACTGTGTAAGATTCCTCTAAAATAAGCCCTCCCCCGAAAATAAGCCCTATTGAGATTGCTACTGTAGTGAAGGTGATCCCCTGCGCTACATGCTACATTATGGTACCCTCTGTATGCACTGTCTCCCCCCCCCCCGTGAAACGCACTCCGCTCTCCGAGCTGCATCCAATCAAAGCTGCAGCAGTGAGCGCGTCATCCTGTTCTTCCCCAGTGATTTGCTTATTGAATAAAGGTACATTTTTTTGTTCACATTTACCTGCTTATTAAAATTGCTGTCAATGTTCATTAAAATAAGCCCTCCCCTGAAAATAAGCCCTCTGGTGTTTTTCTGTCCAAAAAAATTAATAAGACAGTGTCTTATTATCGGGGAAACACGGTAGAAGAGGCAAGGGAAAATGGTTACAATGGAGGGGAAGAATAGGAAGGCAAAAGGGAATGGGTCAACCTTATTCTATTGAATTTAGCTCAGGGAGGGAATGAAATACACACTAAATAGGGTATCTTACCCTACAGGAGAGTGGGGGCAAGGGAATTAGAGGGGGGATGATGGAAGGGAAGGCAGGTTGGTGGAGGAGGGAAGTTGTAAGCACCCACTTTTGAAAAGGGACAGGATCAAAGTAGAGAATAGAACAAGTGGGAGGTGGGATAGGAGGGAGGGAAATATAGTCAGTCTTTTACAATATATCTACTATGTTTATATTTTGTATTAGCTACACATGTACAACCTATACAGAACTGCTTATCTTCCCAGTAAGGGTGGGTGACAAGGGAGGAAGGGAATGAGTCTGGAATTCAAAATTTTAAAATCAAATGTTTAAAAAAATTATATATATATATATATATATATATATATATATATATATATATATACTATTATTAATACTATTTTACATGTAATTGGGAAATAAAATATACAGGCACTGGGGCATAGAGATCCACCATGCCCTACTGGAAAATTTGAAGGGGGTATGGGAGAAGATATGGGAGAGAGCAGTGTGGAGGAGGGAATATCCTGTGGGACTGCTGTTTTCAATCAGTGAGTAGGGGGAATCAGGGAGAAAATTTGTAAGTTAAAATATGGCAGAAATTAATGATGTAAATCAAAAGTTAATAAAGCATTTTAAAAATGAAAAAAAAAGATTAGAAGCAACTTTCTTATTTTTCTGGACCTGACTTCCAACTTCAATGGTATAAGGAACTCCTATGAGAAAAATTCCTGTACTAGTGAAGATCAAATCCTGCTCTGCCAAAGTAGGCGGAGGCACTGAGGTTAAGTGCCTGGTCCAGAGTCACACAGCTAGTATGTGTGAACTTGAATCTACCACTGCTTTAGATTTTTAAGATTTTTTTTAAACCTTATCTTATAATTTATAATTAATATTTTCTCTCCCTGATACCATGCCCCTTAATTTAAAAGAGAAAAAGAAAAACAAAACCCCTAAAACAAATATATCATTAACTATGTTATGGCATCTATTCCATTAATTATCCATTAATTCTTTCATTTAGGTTGAAGAAAACTTGGCATTAAGGACACTAACAATTTTTCTAGCCTCGGGATCTGTTCAAAGTCGATATCATTCAAAATAAGTCAAAGGAAAATGTCTTGAGCTTTACTGTTCATGCTTTTGAATCCATTCTAAATAATCTGGAACTTTAAAAATTGACAATAGGATAAAATAGCACTTTTATTATGATATTGTATTCAATTTCAAACTGTTTAAAACCATGCAAATTTTCCCTTACCATTAGAAAATAGTTACCCATAGCTCAAGTCTCTTTCCTAAGTAATCCTTTCTTTTTTTTTCCACAAATCTTTAACAAATACTTTCATAGATAGCTAAAGATGAATCTCTTTGACTTAGTACAGCATAAATCATGTTACAAAACAGATTTCTAATCAGTGGCATATTTGTGGAACTTCCTAGAATATTATTCTAGGCCGGGTTCAAAGTATTTACCTTTGTTCACTTCTGTAATTTTCGTGCAGGTGGTACAGCTGAAATATTCCAGGTTAAAACATAATGTTGCATGAGAATCTTAGAACTGGTAGGAAAAATATATAAATCACCAGTCTAATTTTTTAAAGCCACTACTTGTTACTACTTTACATTGAATAATCAGAAAGCACTAGTCAAAATAGCCTATTTTTATAACAATACAAAAGAAGAAAGAATGACGATTAATAAGAAATAATTCCTAATTTTTAATATCCTGAATAATTTATCAGCATCTGTTGAAAAATATTTCTTATGAATTCTTTCTTTTAAAGATACATTAAGATCCATGACATGAAGGTAAAAGGAAGTTAAAGGAATATGGGCCAGAATAGCCCAATGTAAAAAACATAGAATGATAAGTTGTTTTTTTTTTTTGTAACTGCAGAAAGACAAAGACCAACAGCATATTTGAAGGTAGGTTAAGGTTGGATTTTATCTCCTCTAATAAAATCCTATTCAAAAGCTTCCTCTTGATGGTCACCCTATGCTAGAAGAACAAAAATCTTGATAAAAGCTCCAAGCTGGAATGTTTTTGGGTACACGTTTCATGACCATCTATGCCTGTTGTCTAAAGATCAGTTCAGAAAAGGTACAATGCCAGAATTATGGTCACTAGGTGATTTTTTTGGCCTCAGTTCATGAAACTGTTTATGAAGGTAGGAAAGAATTTTAATTTCCAGTGGTGCTCATATAGATGAAATCATTGCTTTTTTGAAGTCCTGAAGAAATCATATATTAGAATCACTAAGTGCTTTGTGGACTACATTGAAACTGTTGAGCAAGGATGTTAGATTCCTCTCAGGATATGTTAATATTTCTTGAATCTATGATTTCATCTACATGAACACTCTCTCCAGCAGAGCAGTTTGCCTTTTTTTCCTGATCCAGAAAATAGTCTTTGAGAATTGTTGATGTCTGAAAGAAAACCATCAACCTGAGGTCAAGCTTCTCAGAACATAAAACAACAAAGTTTATTTTGATCAATTGTTGCTATGCTTTCATGTGTTGGATTTCAATCTAATTCAGAGATGTAGACAGGAGATTCAAGTACTTCAATATAGGAGGTATACGAGCTCCTCTTGTAAAAATCATTGTTATTGTGTTCTGTGTGATGGTAAAGGTTAATTTTGTAAAATGTTTCAAATTCAATGTTTTTTCAGCTTTGTTTTTATGCAGAGGTATTGGGTAAATAATTGGAGCACAGTATATTAGAATTGGTAAGAAACTCAGAAATCACTTAGGTCAGCATCCCTTACTTTACAGAGGAAGAAACTGAGGTAACTTGCTTAGGGTTATACAGTTTTAAAATGAATAAAACTATAATATCATCCCAGGTGTCCTGTGGCCCAGTCCAATTCCTTTCCACTATACCAAGTTGAAGCTAAAGTTAAAAATTTTGTTTAAAGAGAATATTAATAAAAAATTTAAAGTTTTAACATGAATATAAGGAACATAAATTAAATATTTCCTAGAGATATATCCACAGCATGTATAAGGTATTTCTCTGTAAGTATTTAAAATTGTAGAGAGTATAAAGGCCAACACAAATAACTAAACTCAACTGGCCATTATAATGCACTATAATTTTGGATGTTCACAAATACTTGTTATTTTCACTCTATGCAAGCATTTTGCAATGGGTATTTAATCTCCAATATATTTCAAGTTAAAATAGTACTTCCCACAAACTCTTGAAGCAATAACCTAAAATTACTTCTTCTGAACAGCAATTTCTAAACAAGCCAATAAGACTGGCAAAGAATTTCCATACATATCCTGATATGAAATAAAAATTTCATGATTGCTTAATTCATTATTTATGTGTTGGATATACTCATGTAATCTATATCTGGAAAGAACCCCAAGTATGCTATCATAATTATTCTGATTATACATATATCAATGTAGTGCCAATACAACATTTACAGTGCTAATGGTCACTATAAATATACCTGCAAGTGCTCAATCACAAAATATAACAGACTCTCCATATAGAAGGCAGAAGCAAACGTAATTTCAGACACCAGAAAACCAAATCCCAAAACCAGTAAGCCTATTCCATCATAATAGCAAAGAAGTAAATAAACCACTTTAGAGATCCACAGCATCCTTTAGCCTTCCCACAAACCAAAATTTGAGCACAAGCCTGTCTCCCTCAAATGTGTCCTCTCCTCCCAACCCTGTCTAGCTGCTCTGACTCCCAGTTTCCTGTGGGCTCTGCTCCACCCTTCAGCAAACTCCTCCCACTACAGACTCCATGTGATTACATTCAGTCTATTAGGGGGCAGGGTATATCTTCAAATCACGGGAGGTCTTATTAAGGGGCAGGGGAGATCTTCAAATTTTATTACCATTACAGTCAAGTGGGGGTAGAATCTCACATGATCTACTGAGTAACTTTTTCTGGAGGGGTGTGTTGAGAAAGTATTTTAAACACCTATCACTAGATTCAAAGGAAAAATAAGAATAAAGAGCCCTGAAGGGTGTGTTTACACTGGTAGTCTCTAGTAGTTGGGGGAACTGAGGTGGGTGGATCACTTGAACTCAAGAGTTTTGAGCTGCCGTAAACTAAGTGGATTATAGGTCTAGCACCAATATGGTGAGCTACTGGGGCCCACCAGGCTGCCTAAGGAGAAACAAACTGTCCAGAGTTAGAAATCACACAGGTCAAAACTTCCCTACTTTGCATCTGCTATCCTGCCTGGTTTTAGCTCTAGAGAACAAGATGTCCCTCCCAGGATTTTCTCATCATGTCTAAACTCACCATCAAGCTGCTAACTTAAGCCTTGATGGATATTATCTCCCTCAGCCTTCTCTCCCCTCTGATTGAAGGGCTATAGGGTGGAGTACCAAGCTTCTCTCAATGCCTTTCTTTATAGAGGATAAAAACTGGACTTTCAGCTCTCTCCACTTTACATCTGCTGCCTATCTGGTTTCAGCTCCACCAAAAGAGATGCCATAATGACACAAAATGTCCCCATACCAGGTACTCTCTAGTGTCCCATGCTCCCCAAGTGTTTTTCTGCTTCCTTTTGTGTGTCTCCCATTTTATATTTTAAGTTCCTTGAGGGTAGGGCTTATTTTTCTTCTTATTACTCATACTGCCAATACTTAGCACAGTATCTGGTACCTAGTAAGTGCTTAATAAGTGTTTATTGTATTGCATGTCTACTGTCTAACCTGGGCAAGATAGGGAGAGTGAGTATCAGAAAAAAAAGATAGGAATAAAAAGACTGATCTGTTTAAGTATAAACTCATTATATCCTTGTTGCAGCCTAGTTATATGTTTTTGTAAATTTATTTTTGCTATAGTCATTAAATCTTAGGTCAAAGAAAAGATCATTGGACTTGGGAGACAAGAGGGTCATGGATCCAAATCCTGCACCTGATATTTATTATCTATGTGACCCTGGGCAAATGACTTAACTCTTTGTGCCTCAGTTTTCTCATTTGTAAAATTATGATGCCAATAATATCTGTAATACCTGTATCAAAGACCTGCCACAGAGGTGGAATGGGAGGGTCCAATGAGATATTTGCAAAGATTTTGCAAAACTTAAAGTGGAATATAAATATCAGCTATTATTAGTACCCAAGAAAATGATTCATGATACTAGATAGCTAGTTTGTCACAATGGCCTCATCCTCCAATTTTGGAGGGTCAATTCTTAGTATAATGCTATATCTTTTATGTTTGTTAAAATGAAGTTGCCTCTGTGTTTGTTTCTTCATTTTGTAACTTTTGCTTTAATTTAATCCAATACACATTTATTAAGCACTTCAGTGAGAGAGGGAGCTCCTTACTAAGAGGTCACCACACCAAAGAAATCATAGGTCTTCTAGGGAAAAAAAAAATATGTGTTAGGTACAGGACTGGGTAGCTAGAGAAGTGGTGCTGAAGTGCTGCTTAAGTATTACCCAGCAGCAAAAGAATTGGAGCTATAATAAACACTTCCCTTGCCTGCCTGCCCTCCTTATTGGTAACAAATTTTCTTATCCAACAATCCCCTTTCTTTAATGGCTGATATAGAAAACCATCCTTTAATCAAATCAGTAAGTATTTACTAATTGCCTACTATGCTCTAGGCACTGGAAATACAAGTTTAAACAATGAAATGATCCTACTTCCTATGAACTTACATTATAATGGAGGAGATTGTTGTTGTCATTCTTATTCCATCATTAAGTTGTGTCTGTCTCTTCCTGACCCTATGGACTATACTGTCCATCCTTCTCCGGTGAATTGAGGTAAACAAATTTGCCCAGCTGTCACATAGCTAGTAAGTGTCTGAGGTCAGATTTGAACTCAGACCTTCCTGACCTCAAACCTAGAGCTCTATCCACTGAGACATCTAGCTTTCTCTTAATGCAGATCGCTATGTATAAAGCAATACCTGTATATGTATATACAAGTAAAAAACAAAGCAATTTTGTTGTTCAGTCATGTCCAACTCTCCATGACCCCATTTTGGGATTTTCTTGGCAAAGATACTGGAGTGGTTATGCCTTTTCCAGATGAGGAAATGAGGCAAGCAGGACTAAGGGTTTTGCCCAGGGTCACATAGCTATTCAGTGTCTAAAGACAGATTTGAAGTCACAAAGATGAAGTTTCCTAATTCCAAGCCCTGTGTTCTATCCACTGCACCACCTAGCTACCCTAGCTGTTAATTACAAGAAAGTAAAGGAGAGAAGACACTAGCAGTGGGGGAAATCAAAAAAGGTTTCATGCAGAAGGTGGTACCTGAGTTTCATCTTAAAGGAAGATAGGAACTCTCTGCAGGAGAGAGGGAAGAAGTATAAATGAAAGACAGGAAATATCAGTGAAAAGGTGCTTCAGTTGGAGATGGAGTGAAGAGAGTGAGAAACAGAGATCAATTTTGATATATAGCAGATTGTGCAAATGGAATAACGTCTAATGGGTTTGGGAAAATCAACTGAATCCAGGTCATATAGGGCTTTAAAAGCTAAAAGAACAGTTATTATTTTAACTGAGAGGCAATCAACAGGAGACCCCTGGACTTGATTAAGTATGGGAGTGACATGGTCAGGTAAATGCTTAAGGAAAATTATTTTGGTCTCAATATATGAAAAAGACTGACATGGTGAGAGACTTGAGGGAGGAAGACCAATAAAGTGATTACTGCAATAAACTAGAGAGGAAATTAGGTATCTTTGTGAGTGGAAAGAAGAGGGGTCTAATGAAAGAGATGTAAAGGTAGAAATAGGAAGTTTTAGCAACTGATGATTTAGCAACAGTCTAGGATAATGCTGAGATTATGAGCCTGAGACACTGGAAGGATGGCAATGCCTCAGACAGAAATAAGGAAGTTTGGAAGAGGAGAAGATTTAGGGGGAAAGATAATAAGCTTAGCATTACACATTTTGAGTTTCCGATGTCTCTGGGAAATCAGTTTGAAATAACCAGTAGGCAGTCTCTGATATGGGGCTGAAGCTCGGGAAAAGAGACAGGGAGAGGCTGGATATATAGATCTGGGAGTTATGTGAATGGAGATGATAGTTAAACCTATGTGAGGTGAAAACAAGCTTATTTTCCTGAGAAAGGATAACAAATTTATAAAATTTTATTTTAAAAACCAACTATGTTTACTTTATATAGTTCAAAGATGGGGGAAGAGAAAGGGGACCTTTAAGATTTTTGTTTTTTAACCAAATACTTCTCTCACAAAGCATCTGCTAAATAACACTGAAAAACAAGAGATGTTTTCACTATTTCTTTAAAATATGTTCAACATTATTTTTACACATTGTACTAATTGCACATGTCTATGTTAACTGCTTATAATACTGAATGTTCTTATACACTTCAATGTCATCTCAGGAATGGTGGTCACTTTCATTCCCCCAATGCTTCTTTCTACTAACTTCAAAGAGATTTTCCTATGTAAAAGTAACTCATAGTATTGATAGTAAAGATGACATTCTGGACTCAAGAAATCAACAGCTCCAACATCTAAAAATATTATAGGCTGTGGTGAATATCTAAAAACCTTAATAAAAACAACCGTGTTATTTAATGCTCCTAAATAGCAAGTCTGATTATGTCTGTCCCCTCCCTCCCACATTCAGTACTCCCTCCAGTGGTTTCCTATCGCCTTCATGTAAAATCTTGTTTGTCTTTGAAGACTCTTCATAACCTTTCCTGCCTTTCCTGTCCCCTCCACCTATTCTTCAGTCCAGTTACGCTGGCCTCTCTGCTGTTCCAGGAACAAAACACTCATCCCGGGATTTCACGCATTTTCACTGGCCGTCTCCCTTGCCTGAACACTACTAATCTCAGCCTCAGACTTGCCTGGCTTTCTTCACGTCTCAGTTAAAATCCTGTATTCTGCCTTATCCCTCTTACTTCCCGTGCCTTCTCATATGCATTTCGTATTTCCCCCCATATCTCTTGTATGTATCTTGTTTGTGCAGTTACTTGCGGGTGGTCTTCCCTTTAGATTGTGTGTTCCTTGAGGGAGAGGATTATTTGTTTGTTTAGGTTTTTTTTGACTTTCTTTATATTCCCATCTGCTTAGCACAAGGGCCAGGCAAATAGTAAGCACTTAAATGCTTGTAGACTTGCTCAGGCAACAAGCATTGTTGTTTCTTATACCATTGCAATCTCTGTTTATGTTATTCAAGGAACAACGAAGATAAACTATGCCCTAAGGTCCCAGAAGGTGAAAAATGCCCTGGGGGTACACAGCCCTGAGGAAAGATAGAATAGGTTGGTCTCTCTTACCCTTAATCAAGGCAGATCAAACTGCAGTCACAATCCTAAAACCTTCCTGTTGAGGATTGTTAGATGTGGTACCAGAGTGTCTGAGGCTGGCTTGGGGCAGGGCCCCTACTGTCAGTCAGGACTGGAGGCTTCTTCAGAGCAAGAACAGATACATAGACAGAAGTGTCCTGATCCCTCCCCCCACCCACGAAAAAAAAAAAAAGCACAGGGCCGACTCCCCCGCCTCCCCGTCCCCCCCCCCCCCCCCCCCCCTCCCTCCTCCCCCCCCCCCCCCCCCAACTCACTTGCCACTTTGGGCACCGGAAGGTGTCCATACCCAGGTGCTGCCCTCCTCAGCTCTGGTGTCCCTACCCCGACTCGCCCCATTCCCAAGAGCTCTCCAAGGCTCTCCTGGACCACCCGCACCTACACAGTCCAGCTCCAGCTTCCCTACCTGCTGGAAGCTGCTCCCGGGCGGTGGCGGACAGCGGCAGGTGCTGAAAGCCAGGAGCGCTAACTGAGAGAAAGCATGGCCCCGCCTCGGCCCCGCCCGGCCCCTCCACCCTCTGGGGCGGGAACGCGCCCCCCAGGGCCGGGATCTAGGATGGGATGGGCGTGGCTCTGGAGGAGGGGAAGAGCACCTTGGGAAGGGAGGGGCGTCGAGGGAGAGAGAGAGAGAGAGAGAGAGAGAGAGAGAGAGAGAGA
>NW_027185655.1:65690774-65696652 GCF_028583685.1 Petaurus breviceps papuanus
AGAGAGAGAGAGAGAGAGAGAGAGAGAGAGAGAGAAAGAGAGAGAGAGAGAGCACGTGACAAAAAACGCCCGCCTCTGATTGGATTCTCCTCCCCCTCCCCCAGAGGCGGGCACAAACAGGGGTCCTCCTGGACCCTGAGGGAGAGTGGCGGTTACCTGGCAACGGGGAGTAAGCCATGGAGGTCATGTCCCTGGAAACCTCTTCCAACTTAGAGCACACAGGGAGCGGGGCGGGGAGGGGAGGGAGGAGCAAAGCAAGGTATGGCTGCAACCCAGAGAGAAGAAACCACGCCCTCTCTGTTCTGCCCTCTGCCCTTCCTCTCCTTTCTTTCCCTCTTCTGTCTTTTCCCCATCTCATCTTTCTTCTCTCCTTTTTCCCCTCACTCTTTCCTTCACCTCTCATGTCTTATTCCCTAACCCTCTCCTTCCCTTTTCTTCCTGTTCCATCTTTTTTCTTTTCTTCTGTCTTTTGTTTAACTTTCTCTTCTTCCCTCACCTCTCTTCTACCCTTTCTCTCCTTCAGATACCGTCTTCTTATTCTTCCCTTCTTTTCTCCTACCTTTCCCTCTTCTGTCCTTTCCCCCTCTACTCCTCTCTTTCTCTCCTCTCCTTTCCCCTTCTTTTTCTCTTTCCCATTCCATCTTGTTCCCCGTATTTTTCTTCTCCTTTCATCTCTTTCCTTTTCCCTTTCCATATTCTTTGTCCTTGAGAGCCTTCCTTTCTATATCCTCGGTGCTTACCACAGTACCTAGCACACAGGAGGTGATTAATAAATGCTGGTTGGTTGACTGGTTCTTCTTCGCCTCCTCCTGCTTCTTTCCTTGTCCTTTTTCTCCTTTTGTGTTCCATTCTTTTGCTCTTGTTCCTCTCCTCTTCTCCCATCTCAATATCCTCTCATTTTTTCTTCTAACATAATGAAAATCTGTAATAAAGAGAAACTGATACATAAAGTTCTGAATGTGATCACTTTATCAGTATGGTTAGCAAATACCTATATATTAGATACAAGACTCTTCAGTAGTCAAGGATGCATCTGACAGAGCAACTATTTTAGATTTACACAGGGGCTATACAGATGTGTTTCACTCTTGCTTGGTTGGTACCGCTTGTATCAGATTATCACCAGCTGGACCAACATCCATAACCTCTGGAAAGTCTTATGGTGGGCAAATATACTCATCTCCAGATTAACTCATCTCCCCACATGGTCAGCAAAAATTCACAGATTAGAATTTTTGTGGTTGATACTCCTCTTCAAGATGGCGGAGTAGAAACAGGACCTCCACAGGGCTCCAGCTTCCACCTTCCCCAATTCATGTAAAAGGGGTCTCTGAACAAACTTTGCAGTTACAGAACACAAAAATGACACAGAGAAGCTAATCTCCCACTGAGTACAGCCCGGCAGGCCAGGAGGAATTGGCCAGCACAGCGCTCTGGGAGCTGAGCCCAGGCCCACATGAGCAAGAAGTTTTAGCCCCAGGGCAGGCCTGACCAAATACCAGCTGGAGGGACTCCAAATCACCAGCAGCTGTGGCCATTTCCAGATAGATGCTAAGGACAAAATGAGAGGTCAGTGCAGTGTGGACTTTGGGACCAGTAGTCGGGAGAGCATCAGCTTTTGCCCCCAGGGCGAGAAGCTGCTGAGATGCCTCAGTGCTGCAGCCACATTGCAGCTTCAGCTCCTGGCCTGTAGACTGTAGGGAGACCAAGCAAGCAACCACCCTGAGGGGTAATCGCTCTTGCTTTAACCTTCTTGGATCTGGATTGCAGTCTAGGGTGGAGGTCCTGGGGTGTGTGACCAGCTTGCCAGAGCCTGTGGGGGCTTCAGAGAGGTTACCCAACTAATACCTCTGGCAGCTGAGAAAACCCCAGCATTTGGGATGAAAGCTCCCCTCTCTGGTGGCAGAGTCCTACTGTGGCATAAAGTCCAAAAGTCAAATAATTTAGTGGCAACATGACCAGGCAAAGGAAGCAAAGCAAACAGAAGAATCCAATATTAGACTCCTATTTTGGTGACAAAAAAGATCAAAGCATGGAACAGGAGGAAGACAGTGAAGTAATAACTCCTGCATCAAAAGCTTCAAAGGAAAATATGTGCTGGTTACAGGGCATAGAACACCTTAAGAAGCAGATAAGAGAAGTGGAAGAAAAATTGGAAGAGAAATGAGAATGATGCAAGAAAATTATGAAACTGACTGAGGAAAATAACACCTTAAAAATAGACTAACTCAAATGGGAAAACAAGTTCAAAAAGGCAATGAGGAGAGGAATGCCTTAAAAAGCCAAATTTGCCTGATGGGAAAAGAATCTCAAAAGCTCAATGAGGAGAATCATTCCCTCTGATTTAGAATGGAGCAAAGGGAAGCTATTAACTTGATGAGAAATCAAGATGCTGTCAAACAGATGCAAAAAAATTAAAGAATAGAAGGCAATGTGAAATATCTCATGGGAAAAACCACTGACCTGGAAAATAGATCCAGAATAGATCATTTAAAAATTATAGGACTACCTGAAAGCCATGATCAAAGAAAGAACTTAGAAATCATTCTCCAAAAAATTCTCAAGGAACACTGCCCTGATGTTTTACAACCAGAGGGCAAAATAGAGATTGAAAGAATCCACCAATCACCTCCTGAAAAAGATCCCAAAAAGAAAACTCCTAGGAATATTATAGCCAGGTTCTGGAATTCCCAGATCAAGGAGAGAATATTACAAGAAGCCAGGAAGAAACAATTTGAACATTGTAGGAACACAATCAGGATAACACAGGATCTGGCAACTTCTACACTGAGGGATCGAAGGTCCTGGGATCTGATATTCTGGAGGTCAATGGAGCTGGGATTAAAACCAAGAATCACCTACTCAGCAAAACTGAGTATCATGTTTCAGGGGAAAATATGGTCATTCACTGGAATAGAGGACTTTCAAATATTCTTAAAGAAAAAACCAGAGCTGAATAGGAAATTTGACATTCAGATACAAGAAGCAAGAGAAGCTTGAGAAGGTAAACAGGGAAAAGAAATCCTAAGGAACTTATCAAAGTTGAACTATTTACATTTCTACATGGAAAAATGATAATTGTAACTGATGAAACTTTTCTCAGTATGAAAATAGTTGAAGGGAAAAAAAAATATATATATATATATATATTCTTCATCGGAGGGTATATAGGCATATGATTACATATGTGAATGTGTATATTTACAGGTATACATAGATAGAGGCACAGGACCAATCTAATAGGAAGGGATGACACTTAAAAGGTGAAATTAAGAGGTGAGAGAGGAATATAATGAGAGGAGAAGGGGAGAGACAGAATGGGGTAAACTATCTCATATAGAAGAGGCATGGGAAAACGGGTACAATGGAGGGGAAGAACAGGAAAGCATAAGGGAATGGGTCAACCTTATACTCATTGAATTTGGCTCAGGGAGGGATTGACATGTATACTAAATTGGGTATCTCACCCTAGGAGAGTAGAGGGGAAGGAGATGAGAGGGGGGATGATGGAAGGGAGGGCAGGGGGGAGGGAAGTTGGAAGTTGGAAGCACACACTTTTGAAAAGGGACAGGACCAAAGTAAAGAATAAATCAAGTGGGGAATGTGATAGGAGGGAGGGAAATATAATCAGTCTTCTACAATTTATCTACTATGGTAATGTTTTGCATTAGCTACACATGTACAATCTATATTCAATTTCTTATCTTCCCAGTTAGGGTGGGTGACAAGGGAGGAAGTGCACGAATCTGGAATTCAAAGTTTTAAAACCAAATGTTAAATATATATACTATTATTTAAAAAAGAAGGGAAATAGTTAATTAAAAAAAGAAATTAATACTACTCAAATAAATAATAAATAACAATCCCTTTTCTATAGTTTTAAGATTTGGGATAGAAGGTCATGTGGTCTGGTAGCATGCTCATTATCCATGTGCTTTTCTACAAGTTGCTCCCTCCCCTCCGCCCCATGTCTGGAATATACCCTGTTCTCATCTCCACTTCTTAGAATCTCTTGGTTTCTTAAATGGTCATTTCAAATATGACCTTTGCATTAGGTCTTTCTTGAAAATCCCATCTCTAGCTATTAGAGCTTTCTCCTCCAAATTACCTTATATTCATTTTGGTTATAATTATTATTGTGTGTGTGTGTGTGTGTGTGTGTGTGTGTGTGTGAGGGGAGGAGAGAGTGACACAGAGAGAACTGGGGGAAGGGGTGGACAGGGACCATTAGAGTTAGTGGTGTAGGATGTGGGGGTATCTCTGTACTTCTAAGATTTAGCACACTGACTTTCATATTTTTATTTACTCAAATTTTAAGGTGCTTGCTTAGTTACCTTGAATTGAAAGAATACCAGATAATTCCTAAGGTCTCTTCAAACTGTTGTTTTAAGATCCTGTGATCCTCTATGCCATTTGAAGGGCATAGTTGTTTCTGATTTGGCAAAAACAGGCCTAGAAATCTGAGCTTGCTTCCTGGATTTCAATAATGTTTAAATAGGCACCAAGTCTCTGGAAGTATTTGGCATATTACGCCATGGTCATTTCTCCTCCAGGAATCATATTTCTTTCTGTTTTCTTCAAGATTCAAGTCACCTTGAACATGACATAAAATCCAAATTTTCTTTTTTTTTCTTTGCCTTTTGGAGGGCAATTGGGGTTAAGTAACTTGCCCAAGGTTTCATGGCTAGTTTTTGTGTGTGTGTGTGTGTGTGTGTGTGTGTGTGTGGGTGTTAAGTGCCTAAGGCTGGAACCGAACTAAGTTCCTCCTGACTCTGGAGCCAGTGCTTTACTCACTGCACCACCTAGATGCCCTAAGGTTTTTACATTTTTTTGGAGGGTATTTGGGGTTCAGTGACTTGCCCAAGGTCACACAGCTAGTTTGTGTGTATGTGTGTGTGTGTGTGTTAAGTGCCTGAGGCCACATTTGAAGTCAGGTGCTCCTGACTCCAGGGCCGGTGCTCTACTCACTGCGCCACCTAGCCGCCCCAAACCCAAATTTTCAATGCCCTGCTGCAGACAGATTATTGAATTTGGGACCTAAAGAGTAAACTTAGGAATCAGTTTGACTGGATCATAAAGTACATGAAGGGGAATAATGTGTAATAAATCTGAAAAAGGTTGCAGTCATATTGTAAACTGCTCTAAGAGCTAAAAAATTTTTATTCAATCCTAGAGACAATAGAAAGGCACTAGAATTTCTAAAGCAAGAGTCAGACATTAAAACATAGTCAGACCTGTGTTTTAGGAATATCAGGCAGCAGTGTGGATGAAGACACTCAGGGCATAAAGACTGATTAGGAGGCTATTGGAATAATGTAGGTAAGAGGTGATAAGGACATCTTAAGTAGGATGGTGCTATCTGAATGACTGGAGAGAAACACATATGAGTGTAATGGCAAGCAAAGAAGTAGTTAACACCTTGTTTCAGCTATTTAGTTGACACCTTGTTTCAGTTCTTACCCATGATTGTATCATATCTTTGCTGAGAAGCAGAACTTGTAAACTCCCATTACATCAGCAACAGGAAGGGGAGGAGCTAATGACCACATATAAGGAGAGGCCCAGTCTGACGAGAGCAGAACTGAAAAGAGAGAAGAACTGAGCAGAACTGAGAAGAGGATTGAGAAGAACTGAGAACTCTTGTAATGGCACAGTCAAGAAGGAGAAAACTTGTGGTATCCTAGCACTCTATGTTTGTCTGTTCTGTCTATGTTGATTTTTGTTTGTGATACTTTGTACAGAAGCCCTGGGACCTTACTGGAAGCCCTGAAAGAGGATTTTCTGGTTGTCTGTTTACAGAAGTCTGTAGCAGCAAGTACCCAGCGTCCCCAGGTGGCTGCCAACACAGGTTCTTAGATCTGCTTTGCTAAAGGAAAGC
>NW_027185655.1:65697052-65701829 GCF_028583685.1 Petaurus breviceps papuanus
GGGGGACTCTTGACAATGGCTTCCCAGAGTCTCATCTGATCAAATCACAGAACACTTCTCAAAGTAAGCCCCAAAACCAAGCCTCAGATCAGGGTTTATATAGCCTTCTCCTAGCCTAGGGGCAAGGAAGATCTTAAAATTTTACATTCCCATTACAAAGTCTTGGAAGAGAGTTTTGGAGGTCCTGGGACTTTGCTGATGATTTGTGTTGACCTCTCAGACCTTGTTTGTGGGTCTGTGTTGATTTCACAGGAAGATAGTGAATTGATGATGGTGCCAGCAATGTGCATGAATGTTATTGTGGCTCTGTTAAGCTTTGTCTTCCCAGGAACAGAAACTGTGAAGGACTTGAGGTGGACCGGATCCGGTGAATTTCAATATGGAACAGGAGCTGGACAAGGAGCTGAGAGCTGTCTGCCTTTGAATCCAGGTAACAGTTGGGTAGATTTGGGCAGGAGCTGGGACCATGGAAGAGAAAACATGGAATCTGAGAGCCTGCCTTGAGTCAAGATGAAAAGACCTCTCCTTGGGTATTTAATGCAAACTGAGAAGATGGTGATTTACTGTGGCCTGGGGGTGGGAGGACTTTGTATTCTGTACTCTTCAGGATGATTGAATTAAGGATGATGGGAAACTAATCTCCAGATAAGAAGAAAGAAGACTTTTTGACTGAGAGATTACGACAATGTGACCTAGGGGTAGAGAGCTCTGACCTTTGTCCTTTGTGTCCATTAAGGAGGCTTGCCTCCTTGAGGATGATTGAGTTAAATTCTTACTGAATGGCACCTCTTGCCTAAAACTATGTGACCACTTTGGTGAAAACTATGTGGCCATTTTAGTGATAGGTTGTTAAGTTATAACATTGTGAATGCTGTACTTTGGTTTCTGTGAATGTTTTACTTAAATTTATTACTGAATAAATAGAAAATTCATTATACTATATAATCAGAACCTTGAAGCTGTTCATAGCAGCAGTCCTCTGGAAAGCTTCTCATGCTTGGCTTTACAATGAGATGCTTTGGAGAATTCACAAGACTTGACAAGTGTTTGAAGATGGTAAGGGAAAGAGAGTATGAACCTGAGTGACTGGAAAATGTGACACTGAACAGAAATAGGGAAGTTTGGAAGAGTGGTGGGTGTAGGGGCAAAGATGATCAATTATTTTTCAACATTTTAGTTGGAGGTGCCTAAGGGTCATCTAGTTAGAATTGTTAAATAGGCAGTTGGACAGAATAAAGTTTGGAAAAAAGACTAGGAAAGGAAATAAAGAGATGAGATTCATCTATATAGGGAAAATAAGTGAACATGAAAACTGATGAGATCACCAAAAGGAAATAAAGAAAAAAGTTCAGAGAAGAAGTGTTGGGGATATACCCATAGTCAGAAGGCAGAATATGGATGATGATGATTATACAAAGAAAACCAAAATAAGGTCATAATACAGGTAGGAGAAGAACCAAAAGAGGAAACTATCAATAAAAGCCCAAAGAGGAGATAATATTCAGATGGAGAGCGTAGTCAGTAATGCCAAATGTTGCAGAGAAGTTAAGAAGTATGAAGACTGGAAAATGACGATAACTCAAGTGATGGATAGAGGGCCAGGCCTAGAGTCAGGTAGCCCTGAGTTTAAATCCGGTCTCAGACATTTACTGAATGTACGACCCTGGACAAGTTACTTAATAATAGCGCCTACCTCAGAGGATTGTTGTAAAGATGAAATGAAATAACATCTATGATTCACTTAGCACAGTTCCTGGCACATAATAGACCCTGTATTATAAATGTATATCCCTTTCCCCTTACCTTTTCCCTAATTTGGCAATTAAAAGATCATTACTCATACATACATGCATAATACATACATACATATTTCTGCTCCTAGGCAGAAAGTCTGTTTTTTTTTTTTTCAATCATAGATTCAGTAGAAAATTCTGCCTCTGCTGGGTCTATGAATAACAAAGATAACAAGACTCAACTCTACCCTTAAATACTCAAGAAGTTCCTTAGGAGATGCCTATGACTAACATTATGTTGTCTTCATCGATTCAGGTAAGATCACAACAATTAACATGCTTTCATCATGGTTGAAAGCTGGCATTTTCATTGTGGATTTGAGAAGGTTAAAAACATTTGAGAGCTTCAAATTTTTAATCTTGAAATCATTGAAATAGCATTGCCTGTGGCTTTATGAGTTAGGTAGGTAGGTAAGATCTGCCAATATAAGAGGTTAGACAAGGATAATCATATTCTAAACTCCTAAAATGTATGGACAGGCCAAAGGGGGTAAAAAAAAAAAGTCCATTAATTTACCTTCACCAAGTGCGGTAATTGAACATATGATACCATTGACTCATATTTATATAGTGCTTTAAGGTCTTCGAAACACTGTCCTTCCCACAACTTGGTAAGTTGGGTAGTATATTTTCTCCATTGTACTGATGAGGAAACTGAGGTTCAGATGTTAAGTGACTTAATTTTGATCACATAGCTAGTAAATATATGAGGTGGGTTTTGAACCCAGGTCTCCTAACTCGATGTCTAGGTTTCTACCTACTAAATATCCATGCATCTTTTAATTAATGAATTAATCATTCACTTAAATTTGACTGTTTTAAAGCAACTTTTTATACCCGCCTCTTTAAAAAAAAAATACCAGTCACAGAAATTTTCTGAAGAACTTAGCAAGATCCTCCAAAATATCTTGCTGCTCAGTAACTTCAGTGCATAGGTGGGAGGAGGAAGACAACAAAAACTGGTGGAAAAAAATATGGTTCAGGCTCAGGAAATAAAAGAGTCCAAAGGCCTCTAGATTTGTAGATTCCTGAGCTGCTGCACCCTTGCAAATCAAAAATATTTTAGTGAACTGAATGTGATAAGCATAGGGAGAAGCGTCTTTTTAAAATGAAATTCACTATATCTTGACAGGCAATTACATCCCAGATTTAGCAGTCATTTCAGAGCCTTTTGCACAGCCAGAAGATGGATTAATTAGATTAAAGGTCAAAATAAATTCCAAGACCAGATGTGATTAAAAATAATTTTAAATGTGTATGACTATAGCAGCTCTAGCTCAACCTCCCTAAGTAGTGAAGTGCCAAAAAATACAGAAAAAGAGAGAGACTAAGACAGAAACAGAGACAGAGAGACAGATCAATTTGATCACCAATTATTGGAAATATTTAATCAATGCAAAACAAACTGAACATTAAAGGTAAAAAATGGCCAGAAAACACCATCAGAAAACAATCTCCTCACCAAATAGAAGGAAATGAAAGATAAGGGTAAAACCAATTTTGTATACAAACTCATTTACAAAACATTACAAAGGTGAAGATGGAAGATTAAAACCAATGTTCTCTCATAAAGTAGTTCTAGAGAAGATGAGTGCACAAGAGAGCTTAACATGAGATCCCACTAAACCAGATCATTTTAGGAGTATTTTTAGTTGAAGACAGATAACACACAACCATAACATGCCTATGTTCTCCTCAGTAATCATAGTAGAAACATCATATTTTGAATTTATCAGTACTAAGGTATCTTGTGAAGTGGCAATGACTCCTAAGAAGAGGAAATTTGGAAGAGTAGCTAGAAATGACCAAAAACATAGAAAAAAAAAAACAAAGCTGGAAGAGAAAAAATTTTAAAGGCACTTATGGAGGATTGCTTTTTGAGACTGAAAGAAATTTGAAAATAATAGATATAAATCATAATTGGTACCTATTAAAATATTTTAGAAATTTCTAACTCATAGATTTACTTTCCTATCTCTATAAAACCTTGTGAGAATAACCTCTGCATGTACTATGATGTCCATGTTGGAAAGAACAGGAAGGAAACAGGCAAACTTTTTATAAAATTTAATTTTTCAATTAAAAACATTCAGTTTCTCTTTATTCTATCATTCCCTCCCCTTGGGGAAAAAGAAAAGAAAAGAAAGATTTTTCTAAGAAATATATATGACTAAGCAAAACAAATTCCTACATTTGCCATGCCTCCCCAAAGTATCTTATTTTGCACCCTGAGTACAACACCTCTTTGTCAGGAGGTAGGTAGCAAGCAGCTTTATCGTCAGTTTGTTGAAATCCTGGTGGGTCATTGTGTTCATCAGGATTCTAGAGTCTTTCCAAGTTATTTGTCTTTATAACATTGTTGTTATTATATAAATTGTTCTGGTTCTACTCACTTTGCTTTGCAACACCACTTCATACATGTCTTCCGATGTTTCTCTATATTTTTCCTTTTCCTCATTTCTTACTGCACAATTAAATTCATATATCATAATCTGTTTAGCTATTCCTCCAACTGATGAGTACCTCCTTAGTTTCCAGTTCTTTTCCACTACAAAAAGAATTGCCATAATATTTTTAATACACACACACTTTTTCTTTTTATCTTTTTGAGATAGAGACCTAGTATGTGTCAAAGGATATGAACAGTTTAATAACTCAGGGTCACAGCTCAAAATTGTTTTCCAGAATTGCTAGACTAGGCCAAACTGACAGACTTTTACAGATGACTTCCTCCAGTTGAGCTTGTACATTTTTTGACAGTCTCTCATGCCCACATTTCCAGTCTTCTTACACTTTGCACCCTCCCTATGTACTCTTTGATCCAATGACACTGACCTCTTTGCTTTTCCTGAAATGAGATTCTTCATCTCTCAACTCCAATGCATTTTCACTGGATGTCCTCTATGCCTGGAATGTTCTCTCTCTCTCTCTCTCTCTCTCTCTCTCTCTCTCTCTCTCTCTCTCTCTCTCTCTCTCTCTCTCTC
>NW_027185655.1:65701839-65744469 GCF_028583685.1 Petaurus breviceps papuanus
CTCTCTCTCTCTCTCTCTCTCTCTCTCTCTCTCTCTCTCTCTCTCTCACACACACACACACACACACACACACACACACACACACACACACCCACACACACACACACACACACACACACACACACACACACACATTATTTTTGTCTCTTCACTTCCCAGGAAGCCTTCTATCCTTTCTTTCAAATCCAAGATAAAATTCGACCTTCTACACTACACCATTCTATATCCTCCTTAATTCTACTGCCTTCCCTCTATTTATTTTTCCAATTTATTCACTATATAGTTTGTTTGTACATAGTTGTTTGTGTGTTATCTTTCTCATTAATGAGCTCTTTGAGAACAAGAATTATCTTTTGACTTTCTTTGTATTTCCAAGGGTTAGTGTGATACCTGGCATATAGTACTCATTTAAAAATGTTTGTCAACTGATTGTGAGGTATAGTGAATCTAAGCTCTTATTATATCTGTTATTATTTTTTTTAAAGCAATTGGGGTTAAGTAACTTGCTCAAGGTTACATAGCCAGGTGTTTCTGGGTGGGTGCTAAGTGTCTGAGCCTAGATTCGATCCCCAGGTCATCCCGACACTGGGGCTGGTGCTCTTACTTGCTGTGCTACCTGGCCGCCCCATCTGTTATTGTTTTAAAATACATTTGATTTGGTATAAATGCTTTCCTTAAACAAGGTATTTTTATACATATTAAAAGTAAACAAGGTTATGATATGTAACTATGTAGATCATTTTGTTAAAAAAAATCTGAGAGCTGACATCAAGCAAATCATAAAACAAGGAGGCATGTTCACCTAAGATACCTACCTATATCATTGAAGGCAAAGAAAATTTCAAAGAAAAGATAAATCCCTTATAGGTAGTAAGAGTCTCCAAGTATTGCTATTAATATATTTAATATACATGTGTGGCTATCTAAATATAAGTTTGACTCAGCTCATGTGTGGCATGGATAGATAATTTGATCTTGCCTCTGGTCTAATCTTCCCCAAGGGATAATGCAATTGCCACCTTTGCAAAGAGTATGAAGAAGGCTGTGCAGATACCCCTAACATTCTAGTGGGGGAGGGGAGAATGGGATCCAGGCTATCTCTTCTGCAGTTTCCTATGACTCAGTGGGGTACTGGACTGGAATTATATCTAGCATACCTTAAAAACTTGTAGTAAGGAAGTATGAAAAAGGGTTTAGAACAAAAGAAATTTTCTCTTTGATACTTTAACCTCCTGAAGGGGAGGGTAATACTAACACTCAGCAGCTGAGCTCCATACCTCCCCGCTAGTTATATATATAAAAAAAAAAAAACTCTATGAAGAATAAATAGTGAACAAACCCATTTGTCTAAGCAAAAGAGTAAACAGAAGTTGGGGGAAGTTATATAGATTAGAACTGGTCCAAGAATACAAAATAATAAAGATGTGAGATAAAACAACTCAGTTCAACCAAAGAGAGAGGGAAAAAATCTTTCTTACGGGAATCTATTCTTAGAAGTCAATAGGGTTGCAAGTGTTGGAAGTCAAAAGATATGTAGACTGGAGCATTGCAGGTTCCCCTACATGTCTATAAGTGCTGAGGTCTACCAGCAGTCATTCAAAAATTCATGCATGCCTCTCATGACTGCCTCTCTCAAAATCCTTTTCCCAAGGGTCCACCAACAAATTGTCTCATGCAAGTAAGCAGTGTCACACATCAAGTTGTTCATTCTTCATTCTTGAAGAAGAGTAATGATATCATGAGGGTGATGTCTTGATTTGTGCTTGAATTGGATTTAAGTGAGGCAGTGCTGTGCAAAGTGGTCAGCCTAATTCTCTCTTCCAGAGTGATCCAAGTCTAATGGTAAGATAAAGGAGTCAAGAGAACTGTCAATAGCCCAGGATGCATTAGGTGACCTTTGATCTTTCTAAATTAAGGTTTTTTCCAGGTCTAAGCTTGTCTGAGTCAATGCCCATTCAATGACTAAGGGCTAGGTAAGAATATAGGCAAAAGATGGCCTAGTTTACCATCATGAAAGTATCAGTCAAGGAGGGTAAAACCCTTAGAATTTCTGACCAGAACAAAAAATAATTGCTATTTACACTCATTCTTAGTAAACAAAATTTAAGCAATCAGCAACAAAGTCTCGGGCTAGGGTTATTATTGGCCACTCAGTGAAAGCCAAAGTGATTTGGATTTAAAAGTGTAGTCAGGTAGCTCCATTTGAATAATGGTGTACTTTTTATTTAAAGTCTTTTTTTCCAGAACTGTATTTCAAAAAATCATACATGAAAACTGCATGGGACAAAAGGTAAATTGTCCCAGCTTTTTGAAAACAAAAATATATATAAATAAATAATTTTTAAAAAGGTTAGCCCCCACAAACCTAAAATATCTTATAAAATACAAGCAATTAAAACTGTATTACTATGAACAGAGCATCCACATGTCAGGGTATGTGATCCCCTCCTTTAATGCATGAGCCAAATACGCAGTCTGGGATTTAATTTGTCAGTAGTTGCACCTACTATGGGCAAACTTGTCACAGTGAACCTACTGATAGGAAGCAATGACTGATGTAAGAAACCTGTAACCTTCTGTATAGAATATAGCCCCTCACATTTGGGTTTAATAGAACATGGACTCGCTTAATGAAAAATGGACTGCCCATCCTACTCCATGCTAGTTTTTCCTGTGACAATTCCTAAATGGCCTTGTGGAACTGTGAACCTTGACAGAATCAGTACAATGCTATCTATTAACAGGAGCATCTAGATGACCTCAACATCTGTAGAAAATTTCTCTTCCATTTATATTCCTTTCAAGCTAAATCTCTGAGTCTTCCACCTTGTAAGACTTAAAATTCAGCCAGTCAGAAAAGAAAAAAAAAACTGTACCTGGGTTAAAAGATTGATGGTGTCTTAAACAAAGGTTGTTGGCAAAAACAAAAAATAAAAAAAAATTCTCTCTCTACTTACTAGGACACTGACCAAGTTCTGGATGTGGAAAGACAGATGTAAAAAGAGAAAGGGGAAACTTCTCACCTAAGATCAATCTAAGAGAAAAGGGGCCACTTCATTGATCGAAGAGAGGCAGGTTTCAAAGCTGCAATTTGGAATAGGACTAACACAACCCTTTCCTGGGTCACAGAAAGAGAACTGTGCAATATCATTGGGGATATAAATCCAGGTAATTGAATTCATTCTGTTTACTATTTGGCACTAAGATTTTCCTCCCTGTAGTCCTACCTCTGACAAGGCTAGGGCTACTGTGCCTTCTCATGGTGGTTCAGCTCTGAGCAGACTAGGCCCACAGTGAGAAGTTACAACCACTAAGATTGCCTTCCTTGTGGTCCCAGATCTTCCTAGGGTAGGCTACAGTGCCTTCTCCCTGTCATCCTCACTCTGACTGAATGAAAGATACAGTGAAAGGTTAGAACCATTAAGATACTTCACCCTATCATCTTGGCTCTGGCCAAGCTAAGAATGCAGTGAAAAGTTAGAAGAATAGGGACTTTGAGTTAACCTCCCCCACCTGGTGAAAGGAATAAGGGGGAGGCACAGCAGGTACACTGGGGCCCCATTGGCAACAGCCCTAGGCCCCTGGGTACCCTGAACCCCACTCCTCTAGGTAAGCAGATGAATCTCTCCTCTCAAAACCCCAAGTCCTTGTGCCCACACCATCAGAACCTGGAGTTTTTTCTCCAAGTTTCCTGAAGTCAAGCTACCCCTATCAGGAAGCTTGTGGGTTCCCCAGGGACCTTCCTCCTTATTCACAAAAACCCCATCCTCAATGCCCACTGGACCTTTAATTCAGCCACTGGACTCTACAACCTCCTGGCACGCCTCAGTTCTTAGTCCCTCCAACACAAGGAATGGTGCCCTCTTTCTCCTTCTTTCCCAAATTGACCATCCCCACAACCAGGCTCTGCAACTGTGGGGAGATGAGAAAAGGAAAGGACAAAACAAAGTCAGAAGTTAATAGGCCTCTGCACTTGGTAAGACCAATCTTCTATCAATGATTTTTATATGTGATTTGGAAAAGCAATTAATGTCATCTTACTATTTGTGTTATTATTGTATTTCTACACTATAGTAAAATTCTTTTATATTGTAAAACTTAAGTGACCATTGTGAACTAGAAACAGTGTTAGACAAAACAACTTTTAATCTGAATTTAGTTGAAACTAAAAGAGTGGGAAAAAATTGTTTAAAACCAGTTATATTATTTTATTAAGTCCTGCTAATCCTGTCTTAAAGCTAAAACAAGTTGACTCTCACTTATGAAAATTGTAAGATTGTTAACTAAGTTATTTTGGATTATTGTTATAATGCTAAAACCTAAAATTGATCCCATAGCAGCTCTAAAGGTAGACAGGGTAGACATTCCCTGATCCCCTCCTTTAGGAAGATGATCACGATCACCTCCAATGGAGGGCTATAGGGGATGACAAGAGGCTCCATGTGCCAGATACTATATACTGAGAACCTAAAAATAAAATATGGGAACCCTGAAAGACATCCTGGAGAAGAAAAAGAAAAATAAGTATTGAAAATAGGGAACTTTCCCACATAAATTATGTGGTTTTCATCACTCCAGAAGAATATCAAAGGGTGCACACGCAGATCAGCCCCTTCTTTGGGGTCCCTATTAATTTCTCCTTATTTGTAAACTTGCCAGATCTCTAGAAACCATCTGCTGGGCAAGATCATCAGCCCCAGGGGGGGGGGGATGAGCTTGTTTGGGTTATGGCATTCCTAAACAGTGAACTTGGTTTACTGAGAAATGAAATCTCTTGTTTATGTAAGTCATGGTAAACTTTCATTGCTTATTGCAACTCCATACAAATAAAAGCAATTGTATCAAGCCCTGAAGTGTGATTGGTAAGACTTGCCATTTGAGGCAAAAGACAGGACTGCAACTACTTTTATTTTGAGTTTGAATTTAGATATATTTGTTTGCATTAAATCAGTGTCTGAGAGAAATGCCACAATGCACTCAGAGGGAATCCTGCTACAGGTGAAGGTTTGCTTTTGGGAAAAGCCAAGAGGACAATTTTAGCCTCAAACTAAAATGGGACCCTCCTGTCTCAGTTTTCCCATTGTCTTCCTATTTTCCACCTGGCCATTCCTGAATCTGGTTATGAGATAGAATTAAAGTGACTCTTATCTGAATTCAAACAGAGTTAAGGATGTTTTACCCTGTTATATCTGGCATTCCCCTGCTTTTTCCTTTTATGACAAATTTCTCTAATTAGAGCAAGTGGTCAGTAAAAGATAGTAAAAGTACAGTGCAGGTATGTAAAATTTGCTGTTTTCAATCTGAATGTGTAGTCATTCTATATCCCAAACAACTGAGTAAATTAGTACACAGACTTGTCATCTGCCTGCCTGAATAGCAAAGTGAAAACTTAAATCACTGGAATAGAACACTTTTTTCTGAGTTATATGGGAACAATTAGACAAGTGAAAAGAAGTTTGTGAAACAAAGGTACAAACACAGTGTTAATCATTACCCCATATACTAGGCTATGATACATCTGAGCTACTAGAATGTGTGTTAGATCTGAGCTATTAAGCCTAAAATTATATTCCTTTCTACAGCCTAAATAAGTTTAGTAAAAAGGTACTTGGCCTAGTCAACTGCCTGTTACTAGATATATCTGTCTTTCTCCTTATATCTTGGGCCCTGCATATTGAATTTACCTGTCAGATTTGTGTCTCTCAGATTACAGGCCAATTCACCTACAGTTGGCAGCAAGCATTGGATACCAGTCCATACTCAACTACCATCCCCTGGATGTTATCTATGCTCAATTCCAGTTAACTTCCTTCTTTGGACACACTGAGACAGGGACAGCTCTACTCCCCTGTTCAGCCTGAAGAAGATATGGAAGCTAAGACCTTTGTCCTTTCTCCCAAATTTATTTGGGTCACAGCTCTTTGAGGGGGGAATGATGGAATCCTAACAAAGCTTCCCCAAACCCAAATATTCTAACTTCACTATAACCTGGCCCTACTTAACAGCAGGCCCACTTCACCTACCTAGCATGACCCCCTCCTCCCCCAATGTCCTAACTTCTTTGTATATGCCTCACTGCTCCCTGGAATAACAGGTGTGTCCCAGAACTCTTAGTTCCCACAGAAACAGCAGGTGTGTCCATGTGATGGGAACCCAGATACTACCTCTACCTGGTCATTTCCCCCAGACCTGTTCCCACAACAAAAGGTATATTCTTTTATTCAATCACAATCACATCATCCATCTAGTTTAAGACAGGACCACAATACCTAACTATCTGTCTTTACCAGGTAGCACCACAATAGTTAGCCAATTGGAGGGCAGAATGACCAGAATGTTTAACCACTGAACCATAGATGAGACCACTCCTCCATTACCTAATCCCTTAACAAACCCCTCCTTCATTACCTAATCCCTTAACAAACTTCTCCTGTCTTTTTAATATTAATGATATTCCTCTATTCTACGTAAATTTCTGTTATGTAATTGCATATTTACTCTTATAAAAATCCATCTTATTTTCTCTAAGGTTGCTAGTTCCTGTTGGAATTTAGCCCACTTCATGAGAGGCGTCAATTTCAATAAATGCCTGTGCTTGGATTAGAGGTGGTTCCACCACAACACATCATGAAACCACAAGAGTTTTGGGGTGGGTAGAGACCCTACCTCTATACATTTTGGCATCCCTAGGTTTAAACTGCAATAGTGGGACCCAGACCCCGAATTTTCCCATACATTTCAGCAGCCCCTATCATTGGTGTCTTCACCCAAGGCACCTAGCCTAGCCCACCTATATCACCTAATTAGCTTACTTGACACTTCTTTCCCTGTTGCACCTGGTCTACCCCAGACTGCTAACTCTCCTTAATCCCACCCAGATCCTTTCACTTACTTTTGTATATTGGCATCAGTCTCATCCTCATTAGTTTGCAGACTCACTAGAAACTCTGCCTGCTCCTATTGGTGATACAATAGCAGATTTACTAGAAATTTTACCCACCATAATGGTGTAATAATAGCACAGACTCACTAGGAATCTCACCCACTTCTTTTGACACCATAATAAACCTCACTACTTTAACTGAAAGAAGGCTTAAATGGTCTAATTCTTTTGAGGCAGACTCACCCTGTACCCTTACATTTCAGGATTTTCAAGCTTTTCAAACCACGACATTCCTAACATTGGTTAACGATTTTATGAGCATAATCTTTCTTGTCTTATGCTTTCCTTAGTGCTAATAATCATGGCATTTTAAATGCTATATAAACATATTCCAAAAAATTCATTTGAGATGGATTGCAAGTATCAAGGTTCCTATTATTTTTTAAACAATTGAAAAAATTGTCCAGCACCATTATATGACAATCAAAGCTACAAAGATCAGCTCTCTGAAGCTTAAAAGATAAGGACCATTTTCATAATAGTTCAGGGGAAAAAAAGATATGCTTTTCTTTGCTGAAATGAAAAGGAATTCAGTCAGTAGTCTGATAAAGTGATCTGGAAGATGAAAGTATTTATTTGAATAAGATAGAAAAGACTTGTAGACCTTAATTACTAAGATATCTCAATATAATAATAGCTAGTATTTCTATAAGCACATTAAATTTTGCTAACTACATTACCTTATTTGAACCTCATGGCAGCTCTTTGAGATGAGTACTAGCAGTATTATAAGCCTCGTTTTTCAAATAAGGAAACTGAGAATCAGAGAGGTAGAGAAACTTGTCCATCCATGGCCATTTGACTAAGAAGAGTTGGAAGTAAAATTTGAACCCATGTCTCCTAACTTCAGGTCTAAGACTTAATCCATGATTCTACTCTCTATTTATCTCTCTCTGTCTCTGTCCATCTGTCTGTCTATTTTTCTCTTTCTGTGTATGTGTGTGTCTCTGTATCTGTCTGTAAACACACACACACATGCATGTTTGTGTGTATGTATATATGTATATCCCTTTCTGGATCACTGCCTTGTCATTGTGGAGGGGCTTGCATTGCTTAATGAGACTATAAGCTATGCCCTGCAGGGTTACCTGAAATGGACAGGTCATAGTGGAAAGTTCTTATAAAAGGTGATCCACTGGAGAAGGAAATGGCAAGCCACTCTTTGCCATGAAAACTTCCTGGACAGTATTAAAACAATTAAAAATATGACACTGGAAGGTGAATACCTCAGATTGGAAGGTATCCAACATATTACTGGGGAAGAGGGGAGGACAACTACAAGTAGCTCTAGAAAGAATGAAGCAGTTGGGTCAATGCCTAAGGGAATCATAGCTGTGGATTGTGTCTGGTGATGAAAGTATGATGCTATAACGATCACTATTGGGTAGGAATAAATATTGCATGTGATCGAACAGTAGATGAAAAGATTAAACATCAACATATTGGTTACAGGTGAACTTAAATGGATGAGAATGGGTGAATTTAATTCAGGTGATTGCTACATATATTACTGTAGGCAAGAATCCCTTAGGAGAAATGGAGTAGCCCTCATAGTCAATAAAAGGGTGAGAAAAGCAAGATATCATCTCAAAAGTGAACGAATTGTATCTTTTTGAATCCAAGGCAAGCCATTCAACATCACAGTGATACAAGTCTATACTCCAACCGCTGATGCCAAAGAGGTCAAAGTTGATCAGTTCTATGATGAGCTAACAACATATTCTAGAACTAATACACACACACACAGATGAACATTCATCAGGATTGGAATGCTAAAATAGGAAATCAAAAGATAATTAGAATAACAAGCAAGTTTGGCCTTGGAGCATAGAATGAGGCAGGGCAGACATAGAGTTTTGTTAAGATAAATTGCTAGTCATAGCAAATACTCTTTTTCAACAACCCAAAAGACAACTCTACACATGGATATCACCAGATGGTCAATATAGAAATCAGACCGATTATATACTTTGTGGCAAACAGTGGAGAAGCACCATTACAGACAGGTAAAACAAGACCTGGAACCAATTGTGGCTGAGATCATGACCTTCTTATTGCAAAATTCAGATATAAGTTAAAGAAAGTAGGGAAAACCCATCAGATCAGAGGTATAATCTAAATAACATTCCTTATGAATATAAAGTAGAAGTGATAAATAGATTTAAGGGGGTAGATCTGTTAGATAGAATGCCTGAAGAAGTGTAGACAGAAGTTCACAGTAGTGTACAAGAGGTGGCAACAAAAAACATCCCAAAGAAAAAGAAAAGCAAGAATGTAAAATGGCTGTCTGATAAGGTTTTACAAATAGCTGAGGAAAGAAAGAAAGGAGAAGGGAAAAGATAAAGGGAAAGATATATCTAATTGAATAGAGCATAGAAAGGAGAGATAAGATTTTCTTAAATGAGCATGCAAAAAAAAAAGTAGAAGAAACCAATAAAATGGGAAGGACAAGAGGGCTCTTTAAGAAAATTAGAGATATCAGGGGCAGCTAGGTGGTGCAGTAAATAGAGCACTGGCTCTGGCATCAGGAGGACCTGAGTTCAAATCCAGCCTCAGACACTTACAAAAACTAGCTGAGTGACCTTGGGCAAGTCACTTAACCCCAACTGCTCTCCAAAAAGCAAAAAAAGAAAAGAAAAGAAAATTATAGATATCAAAAGAAAGTTTCATACAAAAAAATGGGCATGATAAATGACAAAAATGATAGGGACTTAACAGATGTAGGAGAGGTGGCAAGAAGACAGAAAAGAACTGTACAAGAAGGGTCTCAACATTATCTGCAACCACAATGATATAACTACTGATTTAGGACCAGACATTCTGGAGAATGAAATCAAGTGGGCCTTAGGAAGCATTGCTAACAATAAAACTAGTGGAGTTGGTGGAATTGTAGCTGAACTTTGGAAAACTTAAATAGTGGCGACTGGATTGGAAAAGATCAATTTATGTCCCATTCCTAAAGGGCAATTCCAAAGAATGTTCAAATCATCAAACAATTACTCTCACTTCCCATGCTAGTAATGTTATGTTTAATATTCTGAAATCCAGGTTTCAGAAATATGTGAACCAAGAATTGTCAGAAGTGCAGGCAGGTTCTTTAAGAGAAAGAGGAACTAGAGACCAAATTGTCAACATTTGCTGGATTATGGAAAAAGCAAAGGGATTCCACAAAAACTTCTATTTCTGCTTCTTTGACTACTCTAAAGCTTTTGACTGTGTAGATCATAACAAAATGCAGCAAGTCCTCAGATGGGAGTATCAGATCCTTGTCTCCTGTGGAACCTGTATGTGGGTCAAGAAGTAGCAGTTGGAACCAAATCTATAACAACTGATTGGATTAAGATTAGGAAAGGAATAAACAAAGCTGTATATTGTCACCTTATTTATTTAACTTCCATATAGAGTATATCATGTGAAATGCCAGGCTGGACACATCTAAAGCTGGAATGAATGGTTATTGGGAGGTATATCAACAATCTCAGATATGCAGATAATACCACTCTGATGGCAGAAAGTAAAGAATTAAGAAGCCTCTTGATGAGGGTGACAGAGGAGAGAGTAAAAGCTGGCTTGAAGATTAACACGCACCAAAAAAAAAACTAATGCCATGGCAATTTGTCCCATCACTTCCTGGCAAATAGAGGGAGAAGAAATTGAAGCAATGTCAAATTTTATATTCTTGTGCTTAAAGATCACTGCAGACTACAACTGCAGCCATGAAATTAAAAGACACTTGCTCCTTGGAAGAAAAGTTACAGCAAATCTGGAAAGCATATGAAAAGACAGAGACATCACCTTACTGACAGATTTGTATATCAAAGGTATGGTTCTGCTAGTAGTAATGTATGCCAGTAGTAATGTGAGAGCTGAATTATAAGGAAATCTGAGTGCCACAGAATCAACTTTTTCAAATTGTGGTGTTTTTATTTTATTTTATTTTTTGCATTTTGGAGGGCAGTTGGGGTTAAGTGACTTGCTCACAGTCACACGGATAGTAAGTGTTAAGTGTCTAACCCCAGATTTGAATTCAGATACTCCTGACTCCAGGGTCAGTGCTCTATTCACTGTACCACCTAGCTGGCCCAAAACTATAGTGTTGAAGAAGACTTTTGAGAGTCTTTTGGACAGCAAGGAGATCAGATCAGTCCATACTTAGAAAAATTAATTCAAAACGATTCATTGCAAGGATAAATACTGAAGTTGAAACTTAAATACTTTGTCCACATAATGGGAAGACGGGACTCATTGGAAAACCTCAGTTTTTGGTACAGATCGATGACAAAAGGCATCAGAGGATGACATGGATAGATAATGTCACTGAAGGAATGAGGATGAGTTTGGACAGACCTTAGGAGATAGAGCATAGAAGGTCCTGGCATACTATGTTCCATGGGGTTACAAAGAGAGATGACTGAACAAATGAATAACAACAACAAATATATGTATATGTGAGTGTATATATGTATACACACATATATACATACATATGTATATCTCTCCCTGTATCACCCAGGCTAAAATTGTATTGGCCTGAGCCCATTGCTAATCAGCAAAAAGTTTGATCTCTGTTTTCCCAAACTTGGCTTTTCTTTATATAGCCTAGTGGAACCCCACTTCTAGGGACTCAACATACTGGTGCTAGACTTAGTGTGAATACTCAATTTACTTTAGCTCTACAGCAGCATAGATTTGAGTTCAAGCAATCCTTTAACCTCAAGTCTCCTCAGTAGCATGGACTATAGGCCTATACTACCCTGCCCAGCCCTACGCTTTCTTTTTACAAATGAAGGAAACAAAGGTTAATGGGTGATTTGTTCACAATAATTCAATTAATATGTAATGAAACTGATCTCTGATGCCTAGTTCAATACTTTTCCCATTATACCCTGCTGATTCTCATTTCCATTGGCACAGGAGATTTTTACATAATAAATCATTAATAAAATTGGAACCTTACAAAATGATGCAACCTAATTCCTAACTCTGGGGTCTGCTCATGCTGTCTTTAATGTGATGATCTCATTTCCTTTTATAAATTTTTATTTATTTATTTTGGGGTGGGGCTGGTAGGAGATGTATTCTTTTTTTTTTTAAATGGCATTTTATTTTTCCCTAATTACATGTAAAAACAATTTTTAACATTTGTTTTTAAAACTTTGAGTTCCAAATTCTCTCCCTTCCTCCCTTCCCACTTCCCCTTATTGAGAAATCAAGCAATTACGTATAGGTTATACATGTGAAGTCATGTAAAAACATTTCCATATTAGGAATGTAGTAAAAGAAAACAGATAAAAAAACACCTCAAGAAAAACAAAGAAAGTTAAAAAGGTATGTTTTGGTCTGTCTTCAGACACAATCAGTTATTTCTCTGGAAATGGTTAACATTTTTCATCATAAGTCCTTCAGAATTGTCTTGGATCATTGTATTGCTGAGAATAGCTGAGTAATTCAAAGTAATCATCTTACAATATTGTTGTTACTTTGTGCACAGTACATTTTGTTTGCATTCATTCATTTAAATCTTTCCAGGGTTTTCTGAAAGCATCCTGCTCATCATTTCTTATAGCACAATACAACAAGTATTCCATCATCAAATAACTAAATTTTCAACCATTTCAGTCATTCCCTAATTGATGGGCATCCCATCAATTTCCAATACCTTGCCCCCAGAAAAGAGCTGTTATAAATATTTTTGTGCATACAGGTCCTATTCCTTTTTCTTCTTTTAATCTCTTTTGGAATATAGACCCAGTATTACTATGTCAAAGAGTATGCATGGTTTTATAGCCATTTTGGGTATGATTCCAAATTGCTCCACAAAATAGTTGAATCAGTTCACAACTCCACTAACAATGCATTAAGGTTTCATTTTTCCTACATCCCCTCCAACATTTATCAATTTTCTTTTCTGTCCTATTAATCAATCTAATAATTATGAGATAGTATTTCAGCATTTTTTAAATTTGCATTTCTCCCATCAATAGTGAGTTAGAGCATTTTTTTTCATATGGCTATAGATAGCTTTGATTACTTAATCTGAAAACTTTTCATTTCTTTTGATCATTTATCAATTGGGGAATGACTTTTTTTTTAAATAAATTTGACTCAGTTCTCTATGTTTGAGAAATGAGGCCTTTATCAGACAAACATGCTTCAATTTTTTTTTTCACAATTACTACGGCTAACTGTATTTACCTCCATCCTATTTCCACCACTGTTCATTTTATTTTCTCTCATTTCACCCTGTCCCTCCTCAAACATATCTTACTTCTGACTGCTCCCTCTCCCAATCTTCCCTTCCATCACCCTCTCCCCTTTATCCTCTTCCCCTCCTACTTTCCTGTAGGGTAAGATAGATTTCTATACCCAATTGAGTGTATTTGTTATTCCCTCTTTGAGCCAATTCTGATAAGATTAAGGTTCACTCATTTCCACTCACCTCCCTCTTCTTTCCCTCCACTATTAAAGCTTTTCTTGCTTCTTTTACTTGAGATAATTTACTCCATCCAACCTCTCCCTTTCCCTTTCTTCCATCCCATTCCTCTCTCACCCCTTAATTTTATTTTTTTAGATATCATCCCTTTGTATGCAGCTCAGACCTGTGCCCTCTGTCTATAATATAGATAATCCTGGTTATGAGAATAATTAGGAAGTTCTTTTGAGTTACAAGTATCATCTTCCCATGTATGAATGTAAACAGTTTAACCTTATTAAGTCCCTTAAGATTTCCCTCTCCCATTTATATTTTTTATCCTTCTCTTGAATCTTATATTTGAAAGTCAGATTTTTCTATTCAATTCTGGTTTTTTCATCAAGAATACTTAGAAGACCTCTATTTCATTGAATATCCATTGTTTTTTGGTAGGATTATACTTAATTTTGCTAGGTGGGCTATTTTTTATTGTAATCCTAGTTCTTTTGCCTTCAAGAATATCATATTCCAAACCCTCTGATCCTGAAATGTAGAAGTTGCTAAATCTTATGTTATCCTGACTGTGACTCTGACAGTACTTGAAGTTGTTTCTTTTTGGCTACTTGCAATATTTCCTCCTTGACTTGGGAGATATGGAATTTGGCTATAATATTCCTGGGAGCTTTCATTTTGGGATCTCTTTCAAGAGGTGATAAGTAGATTCTTTCAATTTACACTTTATCCTCTGATTCTAGACTATCAGTGTATTTTCCTTGATAATTTCTTGAAATATGATGTCTAGGCTCTTACTTTCAGGTAATCCAATAATTCTTAAGTTATCTCTCCTGGATCTATTTTCTAGTTCAGTTGTTTTTCCAATGAGATATTTCATATTTTCTTCAATTTTTTAAAAAAAATTTCTTTTGTTTCTTTATTTCTTATAAAAGTATTAGCTTCCATTTGCTCAATTCTAATTTTTAAGGAATTATTTTCTTCAGTGAATTTTTGTGCCTCTTTTTCCATTTGGCCACTTCTTTTTTTTAAAGCATTCTTCGCATTAGTTTTTGTATCTCTTTTACCATTTGTCCTAGCCTGTTTTTTAAGATGTTATTTTCTTCAGTATTTGTGTGTGAGTGTGTGTGTGTCATTTACCAAGCTGTTGACTCATTTTTCAATATTTTCTTGCATCATTCTTATTTCTCTTCCAAATTTTCCCTCTTTGATTTTCAAAATCCTTTTTGAGCTCTTCCGTGCCTGAAACCAATTCATATTTTCATTGGAGTCTTTGGATATAGAAATTTTGACTTTATCTTCCTCTGAGTGGATATTTTAATCTTCCCTCTCACCATAATAACTTTTTTTGGTCAGAATTTTTTTTTTATCTTTGCTCATTTCCCCCAGACTATTTCTTGACTTTTAACTCTTTGTTGAAGTAGGGATTTGCTTCCAGGGTGGAGGGCACACTGTTCCAAGCTTCAGGGTTTTGTGTAACTTCAGGGTCCTGTAAGTTTTCAGTTCTTCCAAGGTGCTATGATCTAAAGAGAGGTGTGTTTACTGCTCTCTTGGACTGTGCTCTGATTTGTAAGTGACCACAAGCACTCTTTTCTTCCCTGGAACTGTAATGAGTATCCTCACTCCACTGCAGCCATAAGTTCTAGTATGCTATTGCTTCTTCTCACCTTGGGACTGATACCAGGAATGTGTCCCAGATCTGAGTGTGAAAAGCAAGGGAATCCTGTCTCAGTTAGCAAAGAGACCACTGTAATCTCCTTCTGACCAATTGTTTGACCCCCTTACCATGTGTGGGCTGAAAGCTCTGGGAGAAGCTGCTGCTACTGCTAATTCAGTGGTTCCCCAGGCCTGCTCCTTGTCTGCTGGGGCTGTATCTGTGCTGGTGGGACCTGTGCTGGACTGTGCTCCACTCTCAACCAGGTGCAACGGATCTTTCCTGTTCACTTAAGTGGTCTTTGACTGGAAAATTATTTCATCCCATCCTTTTGTGGGTTTTGTTGATTCAGGAGTTGTTATATGGCATTATTTAAAGGTTTTTAGAAGGGTTTTGGGGAGAATTTAGGTGAGTGATCTCATCTCTTAAAGAAGCAAAATGTCAGTGACTCCCAGAGGAAGTGATGATGTCTGGACTACTGTTAATTCTTAACATTTGGAGTACACAAAGTAGTTCCTAAAGTTGACTTTAAGAGTAGAATAAAAAGGAAAACTGAATGCCTTCCAGTTAAGTGAATTTCAAGGTTGGATTTGTGCTGTTTGAGTATAAATTTTGAAAAACATTTGGTTTTAACTTAGTCCTACCAGGCCAGGCTGCTCCTTGCAACTTTGCAAAACAAAACCACCCCAAAATGTGATTAAATTCGAATTTGAAGCAAGAAGGACTTTCATTTTACATAACAGTAAATGTCATTTATGTATCTCTATCCCCCGATTTTTTTCTAAAAGTATGGATGAAAGGTAAACTGATCAATAGTAGAAGTGAGGGGAATAAACCATTTAGAATATTACTTTTAAATTTAAATTTAGCATATTATTTTTTTTAAATCTTATAGAAAAAAATGTCAGCAAGATACTAAACATTTATATATGCAAACGGTGGTATGTCAGAATCTATGCACTAGTTTAACTTATTGTGAGAGGTCCATAGAATTCAGGAAACAAACAGAGGTTCATACTAAGTTTATATAACTTCAGAATTCATTGAGAGCACACAAACAGATTTGGTGGACTTAAGAACTCACACAAAAGGACATAAAGATGTGCAAATCCCACTGGTATCCAAGGTCCCCGTTTTGATTTATGCCAAAGACCTGAAGCTTTCCATATGAGTGACTGAGTCCTAGCCAGCCAGCCCAGTCTAGGCAGTCAATGGCTTCTAGCTCAGGGGTTATGAACCTGAGATACAAGGATTTCCAAACAGTTTGTAGATAGATTTCAAGGGTCCTATTAACAGGAAGGAGAAAAATAGATCTTTATTTATAATAGAGTGTGAGTGTTTGGGGATAGTTTTTTTGTAATCATATATTTTATTTTATGCATTTAAAAGTATTTTTCTGAGAAAGGATCCATAGGCTTTATCAGATTGCCAAAGGGGTCTATAACACAAATGAAGTTAAGAACTCCTTTGTTTGACCATAGATATTATGGGACTGTGAGATGGACAAAGATAGCTGGATTTTTTTTTTTTAGCAAATATACCTATTTTAGGGTAAGTGCATAAAGTTTAGCACAAGGGTTAGCAATATCCCTTTGGCATCAGGGGCTGCCAGCTCTCCAGAATCACTGCAACTATTCTCTTTTTGTTGAAGGGGATTGTCTAACTGGTTTGCTTCACATAAGTGCTTCTTTTTAGTGCTTCATGAGGGCTACAATTAAGAGAGAGGTGCAGAAATCATTGGTTTTAATCTTCAGGCTCTCAGCAGACCTGTAGCTTTCAGTTCATAATTCTTCAAGGCATTTTTTTGTTTGTTTGTTTATTTTTGGTGTCAGTTGAAGTCCATTCAAGTGTTTAGTTTAATTATAGAGGAATATTCCCCATCCTACCTCATCCCCACCCCACTTTTTCTTCTGTGATTGAACACTTACTTCAGGTTCCTTGACATATTTTTGGCCAATTCTGGTGGAATAAAAACTTACTTTAAAACGAGGAGATTTTAAGCCATCTATTTTAAACTGGTCTTTTAAGATCTCCCAAGGCTAAATATCATAAGCATGCTGTAGGAAGCTCTGAATTTTTCATATTCCACTCATATGTGCAAACAGCTTCCTCCTTTCCCACCAAGTTTCACTGTTATTTTCCTGTATGCTGCGAGAGATTTAAATAGATGACATTTTTATCCTTTAAACACTTAAGAAATTTGAGTACTTTTCAGTTTCAGTATCTTACCTGCTCCTCAGGATAGAGTAAGGAGGGAATGTTAAAGCATTCCATGATGTATGCCCACTTGTATGTTTTTACCTGCTTAGGGACTGGAATTTTATAGGGTTATAGACAAACATTTATATTTACTTTATGATTAATGTTGTTGTTATTGTTCAGCTGTGTATGACCCCATTTGGGGTTTCCTTGGCAAACATATTGAAGTGGTTTGCCATCTCCTTCTCCAGTTCATTTTACAGACCAGGAAACTAATGCAAATAGGGTTAAGTGATTTGCCCAGGGTCACACAGCTAGTAAGTGCCTGAAGCCATATTTGAATTCATGAAGATGAGTCTTTCTGACTCCAGGCCTGGTACTCTATTCAATTCACTGCCTTGCTGCTCTTATGATTAATAGTATTTTTTAAAATTAAGGATGAAATTTGCTTTCATTTTGGGAGTATCTAGGTGGCAAAATGGATAGAATATAAGCCTGTAGTCAGGAAGACCTGAGTCAAAATCTAGCTATTTTAACTCTGGGAAGTCACTCAACTCTATCGGCCTCAGTTTCTTCTATAAAATGTGAATAATAATAGCACCTACATCCCAGGGTAGTTGTGAGGATTAAATGAGGTAATAATTGTCCCTTGTTCTCGAAGAGGACCAAAACAACATCACTATGCTACAGTCAAGTTTCAATGTATGCGACTGTGGCTGATCAGACCAATATGAGCTCCCAATGCCCTACCACAGGTCGAGCAAAAATAGTCTGTGTGAACATTTGGGGTGAAATCTCCAAATCTGGGCATCCTGCATTTCCTTTGAGCTGTTTCAATTCTGCTTTGCTCATAGAGCACACCACCTTCTCTGATGTGGCCATGCCATGCTGAGTGGTCCTGTGCCAGTGTATCCCATGTCACACAATCACTTCCAAAGTTCTTGAGAGTGTTCTTGTATCTCTTCTTCTGCCCACCACGTGAATGCTTGACCTGTGTGAGTTATCCATAAAACAGTCTTTTTGGTAAGCATATGTTTTGCACTTGAACAACTTGACCAGTCCATTGGAGTTGTGCTCTCTGAAGTAGAGCTTGAATGCTTGGCAGTTGAGTTTGAGTGAGGACTTCAGTGTCTGGTACCTTATCCTGCCAGGTGATTTTCAGAATCTTCCTAACACAGTTCAAATGAAAGCAATTCAGTTTCCTGGTATGGTGCTGAGGTCAGCACAACGGCTCTGTAGACCTTCAGTTTGGTAGTCAGTCTAATGCTTCTTCTCTTCAACACCTTCCTTCAGAACCTCTCAAACACTGAGCTGGCTCTGGCAATGTGTGCATCAACCTCATTATCAGTGTGTACAACCCTGGAAACTACACAATCAAGGTAAGTGAACTTATCCATGGTATTTAAAACTTTTCCATTTTCTGTAACCGATGGTTCCACATATGGATGGTGTGGTGGTGACCTGGAGCACCTGTCTTTTCTTGGTGTTAATTGTTAGGCCAAAATTAGCATAAGCAGTAGAGAATTGATTCATACTTTGTTGCATCTCAGTTTCAGAGGCTGCACTAAATGCACAATCATATGCAAACAAAAAATCATGTACCAATACTCTCTCCACTTTGTTCTGGCTTGTAGCCTTATCAAATTGAAGAATTTACCATCAGTGAGGTAATAATGGCACCTACATCCCAGGGTAGTTGTGAGGGATTTAATGAGATAATAAAGTGTTTAGCACAGTGCCTGGCATATAGTAAACACTATGCAAATGTTAGCTATTATCATCATTGTTGTTACTAAATGAGATAATATTTATAAAGCACTTAGCACAGGGCTTGTCATATAACCTTCCCAGATATGCAAAGAAGAAAAACTGAAAAAAGTTCACTGAAACCACCCAACACATTGACTAGAGTCTGACATGTAGTTAATAGTATGCATTGTTTTCCTGACTTCGTTTATTTCATTCAGCATCAAGTTATCTAATTCTTCTGTTTCCTGGATTCTTCAAATTCGTTTTCTTGAGGTATAAGAATATTTCATTACATTGATGTACCACACTTTGATCATTTCTCAACTGAAAGGCACCAACTTTGTTTCCAATTCCTTTCCACTATAAAAACAAAACAAAACAAAAACAAAAACACAGCCATAAAGACATTGTTACCTGTGGGGCCTTTATTTCTATGTTTGACCTTTTTATCTATTTAACAACAGGCTCGCTAAGACAAAGTGCATGGAAAAACTTAGGAATTAAAAAAAAAAAACCAAACATGATTGCAAATTGCTTTCCAGAATGATTAGACCAGTAATTCCCTCAGCAGCCTGGTCTTCTCTCAGACCCTCAAACACTATTTACTTTTTTTGTCATCTTTGTCAATTTGCTGGGTATGAGGTGAAATGAAATTTCAGAATCCCTTTTATCTATATTTCTCTTACAATTAGTGATTCAGACTCAAGATTTTTATCCTTTGTACACTTGAGAAAGTTGAGATTTTTTTCAGTTTTTGTGCTCTGTATACTTATTAGGATGGAGTCGGGAGAGAGGGCTGAAACATTCTTTTAAGAATTATTTGTTAATTATTTGTAATTTTTCTTTTGAGAATTATGTCTTCATAGTCTTTGACATTTTGTCTATTTAGTAATTTTTCTCAGTTTTACACAGTTGTATACAATAATAAATTCATAATTATATTATAAAATAAAACCTTCTTACATAGGTTTTATAATTGTATATAATAATAAATCATATATCTTAGAGATCAGATATTTATGAGAGTTGTTTGATGCTAATTTCTTTTATCAGTCAAAGGTTACCTTTCTTTCCTTAGGTGATTTGATTTTATTTAAGCAAAAGTTTTTCAATTTCATGAAGTAAAAATTACTTATTTTATCTTTTGTAATCTCCATCATCCTTTGGGGAAGAATTCTCTACTCTGCCATAATTGTCCGTTTTCCTACACTAAAAACAAAATGATGCGACCTTTTACACTTAGGTCTCTTTCTAAGTCATTTTGCTTAATGGTTTAAGATGGTGATTTAAACCTTGTTCCCCACAAAGATCTTGTCAAAATAGAAATCTTTCCCAAGAAGTTTACGTCACTGGGTTTCTAAAACTTTGGGCTATTGAATTTGATCCTTTATTTTTGTGGCTGAATAAAATAAGTATCTCCTGTCTCGTGTGGCATATGGACGAAGGTGGGGGCTGAGGTGTGATTCAGACCATGTTATGATTATGATTGTAATAGGAAGGGACCTACATAGCTAGATTCTACATACACCGAACTAGTGGTGTGACCTGGGCTTGTAGAGGCTAAGAGTTCTGAGGATGCCAGTCATCTACTATAACTTCATAGGGAAAGCTTTTTACTTCTTTCATATTTCTGTCTTCTTGTGAAATTGGCTTTAGTTACTCTAGATCTGGCACTTTTTCCCCCTCAAAGTTGTGTCGGAACAATTTGTGAAAAACAACTACTCCGCTATCCTGCAGAGTAGTAGAATTTCTTCTGGAAAAACAAATGTTATGCTTAGAAATCAAGATCAAAATTTGGCTTCAATAAACTTGGCTCTGGTCTATAGAAATTTCCCATTCAATTTGTACATCTAGTTTTTCTTTATATTTTTTGTACTGATTTGTTTTAATTGAAATTGTTATGTGCATCAGGGAGAGGAAGGAATGCATATTGGATAGAGAGTCATCCTTGGAGTTAGGAAGACCTCTGACCCTACTAGTTGTACGATCAGTAAGAAAGCAAAGGAAAAAATATTCGAAGTATAGTCTTATAAGTAGATGGTTTATAAAAAAGTGTGGTATTTTGCTAGGGCTTTCAAAATGTACAGTTTTTCTAGCCTCTTGGACATACTGGTTAGAAAATTTCCTAGACATGAAAGCCCTCTCACAAACAGGAAAGTTTTCAATACTCTCCCATACTAATCAGACATCCTTTCTCTTTTGACTGATGATTACCACTTGATGACAAACTGGTAGCTGTAGATTTTTAAATATTTGGAATGGAGCTTTTAAGGTCTTTTTGGTGGGAAAAAAAAGAGGTTTTCTGGAAATTCCATAATGGCCAACTTTTCTGAGGAAAATTTTGGGGTTTTGTGGTGTTGTTTATTTTTTAATCCAAAGATTTAAAGTCACTTAACTTCCCATGACCCTCCCTGGACGTCTTCAAGCAAATGCAAAAAGGAACACTTCTATGTGTTAGGAGTAAGGTAGTTGTTCATGTTCGAGTTGGACTAAATGGCTTCTGATTCAAAGCAGTTTGCTTTGAATTATTTGGGATCCATCTCATGATTAGTTTAGTTTATTTTAACAACTGGCTCTCCTCTCTCTCTCTCTCTCTCTCTCTCTCTCTCTCTCTCTCTCTCTCTCTCTCTCTCTCTCTCTTTCTCTGTGTCTCTCCCTCTGTCTCTGTCTCTGGATACACACACACACACATATGCACATGCACACACATATAATATATATATATATATATAAATGTGACACATTTTTAAGTTCAATCTTCATCATTAATATTTTATCTGACACTTTCTTAAGTGTAGACAGTCAACAAAACAATTAATCAACCTTTGATTTATAGTGTTGCCCATTTCTGAGGTTTGACAATTTAGCATTTTGAAATTTAGTAATCATCTCTGAGGTCCCTTCCAACTCTGAGCTTCTGTGAGATATCAAAGTTGGACTTTTCTTTCTAGAGGTTATTACCTACCAAAGGCTTCAGAAAATAATATTAGAAACTCATAGCAGGGGTGGCTCGGTGGCACAGTGTATAGAGTATAGGCCCTGGAGTCAGGAGGATCTGAGTTCAAATCTGGCCTCAGATACTTGACACACTTACTAGCTTTGTGACCTTGGGCAAGTCACTTAACCCCAACTGCCCTTCCTCCCCCTCTAAAAAGAAAAAAAAAAGAAACTCATAGCAAAGAATGATTATAAGTCAGTGTATTATTAAAAGAATTTTATCATTTGAAAAGTCATTGTCCTTAGATGTCAGAAGACTGGGTTTTAGTGCTGGCTCTCTTGCCATATAATCTTTAACATATCACAACTTCTCTGGGCCTCATTTTCTTCATTTGTACAATGAAGGAATCAGATGAAAAAAACTCTAAGGACAATGTCACCTCTAAAATGATAATGACTTTGTAAAATTTAAGGGTAGTTGGTATTATTACTCCATATAGAAAGCTGGTATCTGTATATTCAAATCAAATAGATATTACAGCTTAACACTGTCTGGGCACTGTTCACTTGACAATGTACTCTACCTATTTGGATAAGTCACAGATGAATTAATCATGAGATGATCCCAATTAATTGTTAGGATAGCCAGAGGCAAATTGAACTGGTTATTTATTCAGATGCAAATCATCATAGCAAGAAAAGGCATTAGAGCAGGGCTTAGGGATTTGAGTTATGTTTTGTTTGTCGCTTTCTCTTAAAATCTCTATATTAGCTTTTATGAAAGCAAGGGCATATGATCTGAACTCCATGTGTAATGATAACTAAAATTACATACATAGAATTTTTTGTTCGACACAGGTATACATAATCTGGTGAGACTTAGAGAGATTAGGGATTTTTTTTTTTATTTGAGAAAAGGAAACATTTATTAAACACCTACTATGTGGTAGGGACTATACTGAGTGCCTTACAAATATTATTTCATTTGATCCTCATAACAACTCTGAGTTTGGTACTGATAGTATCTCCATTTTATCACTGAGGAAACTAAAGCAGGCAGTGGTTAAGTAACTTGCCCAAGGTCAAACATCTTAGATAAGGAAATTTTTGAGGCAAGATTTGAACTCAGAAAAGTTCAGAGCCTGACTTCAGGTTCAACACCCTATCTACTATGCCATCTAGCTGCTATATAGGACTTGGAGTCTGAAATACCTGGATTCTTCTGACACTCACATGACCACAAGTCAATCACATAACATCTCAAAGTCTCAGTTTTATTAACTGTAAAATTTGGATAATAATGCCAGTAGTGTTCAACTCATTGGGTTGTAAATTACATAAATATGCATAAAGATAATATATATTTATAGTGATGTTATGTAAATAGCTCCTATCTTTATTAAGTAGAAGTTTTTGGTTGCTTTTTTTACTTTCCTACCCAAATAATATAATCCATACACATGCATTAAATATAAACATATCATGGTTCTATCCTCTTCCTCCCACAACCTCTTCATGTATTAAGAGGTAGGTGGTGCAGTGGATGAGGACTAATGAAATCACAGAACCTGAGTGTAAATCTAGGCCCTACATGTGTGATTTGGGGCTCTCACTTCCTCTTTGCCTCTCACCTCCAGTCTCTTCCCTCTCTAATCCACCCTGCACAGAGCTGCCAAAGTTATTTTCCTAAAGTGTAGGCCATATTACTTTCCTACTTAATAAAATCCAATAATTACATTTTGCCTTTAGGGTCAAATATAAACTTCTCTGTTTTTATTTTTTCTTTCTTTTTTTTTTTTTGGAGGGGGAAGGCAGAGCAATTGGGGTTAAGTGACTTGTCCCAAGTCACATGGCTAGTAAGTGTTATGTTAAATGTCTGAGGTAGGATCTGAACTCAGGTCCTCCTGACTCCACACAGGTACAAAGACAGAGGTAGGAATTCAGTCTTTTCCCACAATGTGATGCTACCTACATTTTTTTTTAAGCCTGGCAAAGAATGTTTTTAGATATCCACTTATTACTGTATTGCCACTGGCCTATTTAGAGGGTATGTGGCATTTACTAAAAATCATGTCATCATGGGGAACAGGAAACCCAGGTTCAAGGGCACTACTCATTTTCCCCTTTATCTTGGAAAGTACTTAACTTTTCAAAGTTGTTAAGACATAGGCATCTTGATCTTTGAAGAGGAGGGGCCAGACTTACCATGCTTCACTGTCCAGACTTCAGCTGCATTCTCTCTCTGACACTAAAGTCCCTCTCTCCCATTTGAGGAGTTTCTTCCAGAACTTCCATTTTGAGGAGGGACTTAGACCAGCCATTCTACTTTCTTTGGACTTTGCCATTGGGTACTTTCTCCTTACCACTTTTTATGTGCTGTCTTCCCCATTAGATTGTAAACACCTTGCGGGAAGGAATTATATTTCTTTTGTTTGTATCCCTAACATTTAACACAGTGCTAGATACATAGTAAGTGCTTAATAAATGCTTAGGTTTATTACACTAACTTTTTTCACTCAACAGAAATCTATCTTCTATCCCTCCCTCCCAAAACCAACCAAAACAACAACAACAAATCCTGTGTTACAAACTCATATAATCAAGCAAAACAATTTTTTCCACTGGCCATGCTGAAAATCAATCAATCAATCAATGAATCAACCAATCAACCTATCTATCTATTTATCTATCTGTTGGCCTATTTACTTCACTTGACTCTGACCCCCCCCCCAATATAAGAATAATGCTTGTCCTAAATGCCTTCCCTGGATCTTGTAAAGATAAGTAAGTCAAATTCTCTCCCTTGGAGCTTTTGGAGATAGAAAGTACGCTGGTTACACCATGGAAGTGATGCTCCTATGTGTTTACATGTGAAGCATATTTTCTTCTGGCCAGTCCCCCAGAACTCAGATGAGCAATGAGAGCAAATCCTTTTCCCTAGCCATATATTACTTTTTAAGGAAGTGTGCTGGATGCAATCCAGAAGTGATTGATTTTGCTATGAAGTGTCCATTCTGTGGCTGTGCTCCCAGTTTATTCTTGGATGAATCTTTCAGTTGCCAAGACAACAGCCAAGTGTCTATCCAGGGGCATGTTGTGATACCCCACCCTCCAGGCTGAAAGGGGAAAATCAATTGGTCAATTAAAATTTTAAAACATCTACTAAGTGCCAGAAACTAAAAAAGATACAGGGGATATAAAGACAAAGCAACAAAACAATCCCTACTCTCAGGGTGCTTAAATTCTATCAGGAGTTGAATAAAGTGAAAAAAGCATGCCCTCATAGTTCATCAGTTCCCTCTCTGCTGGTGGATAGTGTTTTTCACCATGGGTTATTTGAAATTATACTTTATTAGGCATATATACAGATTAAATTCTTGAAGATCAAATATTTCCGAACTTTGTATTTTTCACTTAGGACTTGGCCTAACTAGTGCTCTCAGCACTCAGTAACTGCTTAATAAATGTTTGTCAAATTGAATTGGTCACAAAAACTCTGGCTGGTTCTGTCAAGCTAGAAAGGCCACCCATATGGTCCCATATTATCCAAGGACCAATCAAGCAAAGTGTGGAAAGTCTCATCACCAACAGGTTAGCCATTAGCTGAAGCTGTTGTTATTTTTATTTTTGTAACAACTCATGAAGACCATCTAGTAAGGTTGGAAGGGAATGTGTTCTATCTGTGTCATTAGAATGAATGACCATACCACAACATCATTATCTTTTGATATATACCAAATTAATTAAATTTTGTGGGAGGTGGGGAGTCTATGCCTGTATATAGGAAATTCCAAATTAGGACCCTCTCTCTGTTAATGTGGATCAGCAAATGTTCTGTAATTTATCTTTTTAGGGAGCTGCCTAAGAAGTTAAGTCAGGTGCCCAGGGTTAACCAGCCAGTGTGTGCCAAGTGGAATCTAAGTTTGGTTCTCTATCCACTATACCATGTTGCCTCTCATCACTATATTTTATTAGGTCAGGGCATTCCAATATTTTATTTTTCTACCTGCTTTCTAGCCTTATTCCTCTTTAATAACAATTTATTTACAGAATATTTCTATCTCAGACATGCATTTTTACTTCTAATATCCACTATTAAAAATCAAACCTTAGGAAAAAATTACTGAAAGGAAAAAGAAATAGCTACACACATATGCTTGTAGCATAGATTAAAAATCAAAATGATCGAATTCAGTGAAAGAACCACCAATGAACATTAATCATAAATTTTTGTGACTGTGTTTATGCTTCAGCAAGGCTGGGGGGAATATGTGAATTGCTGGCTTCAGAGAAAAATACTTAATATCATTCTGTTAAGCAAAGTAAGATGCTGTTGCTATGAAAGGGAGTCACAAGTGAATCAATAAACTGCAAAAATCTCAGAGGATTTTGACACCTGAAGACAAGACTTCAGTGTGAGGGGGAGGAATGAAAAATAGTTATTTTTATTCAGTTCATCATTATTGTCATCTGGTTAAAGGGAATTTGGCATGTTTCCTCTATTTCAATAAAGCAATAAAGAATTCTAGAGCACCCAAAAGTCAGAAGTCATTGCCTGGTCTTCATAATACACCTTCAAAACTACTTTGGCAATGTTTCATGATGTTAGTTATAATACAAAGTCTCACAGGAATTTTCCTTGCTTCTCTATTCTCAGTACAAACCCATCTGTCCAAAAATGTCTATTAATTTGTGAAATATGAACTGACAGAGACCAGACTTTGAGATTTTGGAAGTGGGAGGGAATAGATGCTATTCTGACCTGCTGGATTGTGTATTTATTTGTCCTTGAGGTTGGATGCTCATTTAGGACCAAGGAGCAGGACGGTATAACCCAAAGCACCTCAGATTGGGAGCCAGAAGATCTGGGTTAAAATGCGATTTCAGTCACTTGCTGTTTGTCTTTTGTTCTTGAAGAGGCCATAACATCAGGGAATTGATGCCATGACATGCAAGTGAATTGGATTTAAGTGAGGGAGATCTATTATCTGTTTTCTTTGATCCTGGGAGAGGCATTTAACTTCTCCTCTTCTACAAAATTAGTGTTGGATTCAGGGGCTTTTGAGGTCCAATATACGACCCCTTATAGAAGCTAAACTATGATCTTTATTTGCCAAATTCACCCCCATCCCCTTCATATTTTCACTATGACTCTGAGAGGAGTAGAAACTCTTAATATTTGTAGAAATTTTATATTTCTCCTGCTTTGAAATATAGTTTATATCAAAAACACACTTTTCACAGTATATGCCAGAAGGGTCAAACATACTACTACATACTACTTACACAAGCATCCCAAATTCAGCCACAGCTAGATTAAAATTTAAGAAATATTTACCAAAATAAATAAAGATACACGGATAATATTAATTTGTAGTTTTCTAAGTTAATATGCTCCAGCAGGGACTTTCTCTTTGAGTTGACATCACTGGTCTTTGTGTGTGGTTGGGGAGGAGGCAGGATCTGACACAGATAAGTTGTGGTATGATTGTGATGGAGTACTACTATACTATAAGAAATGATGGGCTTGATGATCTTAGAAAAACCTGTATAGACTTGCATGAAATAGTGAAGAGCAAAATGAACAGAACAAAGAGAACGTCATATATAGACTTAACTTTCCAAATATTGCCTGTTCCTACTTCTTTTACCAGAATTTTGAAACTTCTCTTTATTGCCACAATAGAACCTTTTTTTAGTATGGTTCAGAAAAACCTGGAAAGACTTTAATGAACTGTTGCAAAGTGAAATGAGCAGAACCAGGAGAGCATTTTACACAATAACAGCAATATTATATAATGATCAGTTGTGAATGACTTAGTTATTTTCAGCAATACTATGTTCCAAGACAACTCTCAAAATACAAAGTTTTTTTTAAGTTACTCTTATCATCAAGGAGGTTACATTGGATTGCAAAGATAAATCTTGCAAACAACTAAGTAACTGCATGATGAATTAAGAAACAAGAGAGTACCAATGACTAGAAATTAGAAAACAGGGATGGGGCTGGGGGGAAGCTTGCCATAGGAGTTGATACATAAACTGAACCTTGAAGGATACCAGAGATTCTAAGAGACAGAAGTGAGGATGCAGTATTTTTAAGCTTCAGAGACAGCCTGTACAATCACACAGAGGTAGAAGATAAAATGCCAACTTCTGAGAACAGCAGGTAGACCATTTCAGCAGAAGGTGGAATGTATGAAAGGGAGTTACATGAAAAAAATCCTGCAAAGGTATGCTGGGAGCAGGCTGTGAAAAGTTTTAAGTGCTACACAGAAGAATTTATATTTTAACCTAGAGGTAACAAAATTACTTAAAGTTTTTGAAGAGGGGAGTGACATGGTCAGACTTGTGCTTCCAGAAGATTTTTTTTCTTTTTCACAATAATGCTGAGAAGGAGATGGAGAAAGGAGAATGGAAGGTGGAAAACCAATTAGGAAACTGTTGTAGTTCAGGTAAGAGGTGGTGAGTTCCTGAACTATGGTGGTGGCTGTGTAGGTGGAGAGAAAGGGGGTATATCCAAGATATATTGCAGAGTTTTCATTGATAAGACTTGGCAACTGGTTGGGTATGTGGGTGAGCAAGAGAGAAGAGTTGAGAATGACTTCTAGGTAGTGAACCCGGGTGACTGGAAGAATGGTGGTGCACTTGACAGAAAGAGGGAAATGTAAAGGTGGGATGGTGCTTATGAGTAAAATTTGGACATGTTGAGATTAAGGTGCCTAAGGGATATATAACCATTTGGTTGGAAATGTCCAGTAACCAACCAATGAGATAGGACTGAGATAGACTCAGAATCTAGGAGTTATCTGTATAGAGGTGATCACTGAATCAATTTGTTGGTAAGTTCACCATCAGAAAAAGTGTAGAAGGGAAAAGAAGAGGGCCCAGGACAGATCTTTAGCATATGTTGAATGAAATATGAACAATGCTTCAGCAAAGAAGACTGAGAAAAAGTAATAAGATGTTCACAAAGAGGACCAAGAAAGAGAACGGTATCATGAAAACCCAGGAAAAAGAGTGTATACAGAAGGATGAGATGGTCAAAAGGCTCTGTGGTTCCTCATGTGTTGCCACCAGAACTTTTGACCTTCAATATTTGATAATCTTTTGCTATGTAGGCCCAGAACCCAAGTTGCAAAATGAATAATTCAAAAGTAAATAAAATCAAAGAAGATATTATTCTCAGGTAAAATCTTAGAAGTGGAATAAAGTTTCAGAAAAAAAAAAACAAAAATACTCAAATATAATACTAATTCACACCCAGTTACTCTCTTACATGTACTTTTTCCTGTAGGTCACTTCAGTAAGAAGATTATGTCAAGGCAGGTAAATCCACTTCATCCTTACTAATATTCACTATTTAAATCTCTTCACCTCACCTTAACATTCTCTTCCTTTCAATACTATTTGTCCTCTCATCTTTCTCTTCCTTTCACCTTCTTGGTTGTACCTCCTGGAGTCTAGGGAGGTTAAGCCTTAAGCCTAACTTATAAAAGTATAACTTAGATGAAACTTCAAGTCATAAACCTGGTTCATCCATTTAATTTATTTTAAAAATATGATTATTTTTCTTTTGTAAACACCCTATTTCATGTGAATTTTTTCTCATTGTTTAATCCAGATGGTGTTTGGTTGGTACAGCTACATCTAACTCACATTTTTCTCTCTCGCTAAACTGGCAAGGAAGGATATTATGACTGCAGAGAAAGAGAATTCATTATGCTACAGAGCTGGGAGGAAGAAATAGGGTCCAGAGATCACAATTGCCTTCAGCTCAGCAAAGGCCAAGGGATTCAAGAGTAAAAAGTTGCTGCATTCCATTATCTCCAAAATGAAGAGCTGAGAGATGTTTCCCCTCCAGTGGTAAAATTGTGTCAAGATGTCTATGGGTTTTTATGTAGCTTCATGCTGAAAGTCTCTCCTGCCTGCTGCCTTCTCCCTCACCAGAAGAAAAGAAGAAAGAATCAGGTTGATCCAATCAGAATTTTCTTTGTAAATACTCCAAAGAAGGACAAGATTTAACTACTGAAGAAAGTCTAAAAGTTTGTAATTAAGTAGCTATAGGAGATGATCTGCCTATTGTTTCTTCTCTTTTTTAATTTATTTTTTTCAATTGACATATATTTTAATTAGTAGGCTTTCTTTCCCTCTCACCTGCCCCTTCCATTAAAAAGAGAAAAGAAAAACAAAATCCTTAAAAGACTTATGTAAATTCAAACTAAACAAGCTATCTATGTATAAGGAATAGCATATCAGTGGCCATTAATGGAATGGGGTAGTACAGGTTGTAACTGTATTCCTAAATTTTTATTTTTACAGGATCATAACTCTAGAATTGGAGGCCATATAATCCAATGCCTTCATTTTGGAAATGAGGAAAATAAGGCCCAGGAAGGTTAAATTTGTCCAAGTTTACACAGCTGGCCAGTTCTAGAGGTGGTACAACCTCCTTCTCCTCATCATTGCTAAACTTTATATGGTGTTTTAAGAAATGCTTTACAAATGCTATCTCATTTTGTACTCATAGCAGGTAAATACTATTATTATACTCGTATGTTAAATGAGAAAAATAGAGATTAAGTGACTTGTCCAGGGTCACATAGCTAGTGTCAAAAACAGGATTTGAACTCAGGTCTCTGGATGCCCAAGCCATACTTTCCCCTGAGAAGTCAACAACCATACAGGTTTTCATAATCAAAGGACTTATGAACACATACCAATTTAGGGGTGAGAGTTTCCATCTTAAATAAATGATGATACATTTACATCAAATGTAACATAAGTATAAATACATCTATATAAAAGCCCCTTACATGAAAGGGAGAAAGATTAGAGAAGGTAATAGACATAAGATTGCAGGGAAATAAATAGCTCTTAGTTGTAGGTTCATAGGAGACACTTTGTCAAATAGAGTCCTCAAAAAGCTAACCACAATGAGGATTTCCATCTTTCATGTTGTAAATCATGGTATCTGTAACAGATCTCAGTTTATCCTTCAGCAAACAGATCATCTTATAACTGAATCCTAATTTTACTCATGGGATGTGCATTTTACCAAGTTTCCTTAATAAACAGAAATGTACAAGATGCGAGTATAGAGAAATCAAGTGATTTCTATAGGATGAAAAAGCTTACTCAAAACTGTTACTTGGCATTCATGTGTACTCTCAATGGAATTAATTTGTAGACTTTAAAAAGCTTACACAAGTGTTTTGATTGGGTAAGAGATAAGCTCAAGGAATTGGATGCTTGAATTAGCATTTGAAACAGCTTAAAATAGAACATTGGTGCAGGTTAGAGACTAATGATTCACTAGTTCTCAAGCAATTATAAGAGCATTATAGTCTATTTATCTGCCTCTCTATTCCAAAGTTAGTATTTTCAGTTTTACAGAACTTAGATGAAATCTTTCTTGTTGGCATTGTGATTAATTTTTTTTAAATATTCAAGCTAAATTATTAATTTTTTTCATTATTACAAAAATATTGCTGAATTCTTCTTCAATTGTACTAAGTACTGGCATGTTATGTATCTCAGATATAACATAACTGACAAGTGGCCATCCAACCTCTGCCTGAATACCTCCAAGAAGTGGAAATCAACTACTTCTCAAGGCAATTAATTCCATTTTCAGACAGCTCTAATTGTTTGGAAATTTTACCTGAAATCAAGCTGAAATTTCCCTTTATATAACCACCTCTTCTCTCCTTAGAGTCAAGCAGAATAATCTAACTCCTCTTGTAAGTGCTAGCCTCTCAGATCCTTAAAGACTTGGAACCTTGAAGGAAGTCTAAACTCCACAAGCCAGACAAGAAACAGGCATTTTAAAAGTAAAACATTTAATTGGACCTAAAAAAGCTAGCAAATAAATGGGCAATCTCTGAATACACACTCTAGGAATTAGGGTCTCATCACAGAACAAACAATGTGAGAAATAATGTACTATAAGACTCAAGCTCTTGTGTGGGGGAGGACATGCTAAATGCCAATTATGCTGTTGGAAAGTTAATGGGAAACTTTATTCATGCAGCAGCTGAATCTCTTCCTCTTGTAGTAGCTCAGTCACCCATTCCCATTTTCTTTTCAGGTACTGGGCCTGAAGTCAGTAAGACTCCTCTTCCTGAGTTCAAATCTGGCCTCAGACACTTACTAGCTGTGTGACCCTGGGCAAGTGACTTATCCCTGTTTGCCTCAGTTTCCTCATCTGTCAAATGAGCTGGAGAAGAAAAATGGCAAACCATTCCAGTATCTGTCAAGAAAACCCCAAATGGGGCCATGGAAAGTTGGATGTGACTGAAAAGGACTGAAATGTGGGCTGTGTTGCTACTGTCCTCTCTTCTATACTAGGTAACAACCATGATCACTTTTTCCACACAACTTTTCCTAGTCTCCTCTCCTAATTCGTGTCCACATCTGTGTTGCCTGTGTTGAAGGCAAACAGTTTATTTGTTTTTTATGGACAGTTTGTATTGAATATTTTAATCATCAATGAACACAAAAGAAAACACTGATGTACAGTGACTTTCTCTCAGTGGGGTTTTCCCTTGGCTTATCACAAAGGTACAACCCTTTCTTCTTTTGATATAGATTTTCCTTTTCCTATTTGTATGTAACTTTAAAATGAGCATGACCTTGTAATTTATGGAGCATATTTTTCCTCATGTGAGATTCAATTTTGTTGTCAATTAGAACTAGTGATTACTTTTCCCTATTGTGGTATGAGTTTGCAGTGAGGCTTTGAGGCCATAATTATAAGTCACATGTTTTAAAATTTGTACATTTTATGCATCTGATGGACAGAATTAAATATGCTGTAACAGTTCCTGAAAATCTGGGATATTTCCCTCCTCCCCCAAATTTCCCAAAGCTGCTATATCTTCCACTAGCAGTTAAGGGGGGTGATGGAACTAGAGTATATATGATAAACTCTGCTAGTATGGTAAAGAAGAAACTACCCTACTTGTATATTAATGAAAAGTATATCTATGAGTCAAAAATACCAAAAAAAAAAGATATTCATAGAGGAACTAAAACATTAAAAGGTCTTATTTTAAATATATCCATAATTTGAGCACAAAACAAAATAAAGCCCACAGAGATTTACAAGTTTGAGGCTAGTATCTGATGGTCATAGTGTTCCGATTTAAACCCAGGGACGCCAAAAACTGTTGAGGTGGGTTCTCTGCCCACCCCAAAACTGTTGCTGTTTCACGATGTGTTGTGGTGGAACCATTTCAAAGAATTCAGAGTCAGACCGCCTCTAATCCAAGTTCAGGCGTTTATTGAGATTGACGCCTCTCATGAAGCGGGCTAAATTCCAAGAGGAACCAACAACTTTAGAGAAAGCAAGAAGGGTAATTATAAGGTAAAGATGCAATTACAAAACAGAAATTTACATAGAATAGACAAATATCATTAATATTAAAAAGGCAGGAGGAGTTTGTTAAGGGATTAGGTGATGGAGGAGTGGTCCTTTCTATGGTTCAGTAGTTAAACATTCTGGTCATTCTGCCCTCCAACTGGCTAGCTTTTGTGGTCCTGTCTGATTAAGACAGTTAGTTAGGTATTGTGGTCCTGCCTTAGGCTAGATGGATGATGTGATTGTAATTGATTACAAGAACACACTTGTTTCTGTGGGAATGGGTCTGGGGGCAGTGACCAGGTAGAGGCAGTAGCTAGGTTCCCATCACATGGACACACTTACTGTTTCTGTGGGAACTAAGAGATCAGGGATACGCCTGTTGTTCCAGTGAGGCATATATGAAGAAGTTAAGATATGGGCAGGGGTGGGGGCCGTAGGTAGATACAGTGGGCCTGCTGTTCACTAGGGCCTGGCCTATAATGAAGTTAGAATATTGGGGGTGGGGGCAGTTTTATTAGGATTCCATCAACAGTGATTTTAAGAACTTCCAAGAGAAGCTATTAACAGGTACTGCCATGTTTCTACTCTGTAGCTTCCTCTGTGTATATAACTACATCATTTCCATTTTTATAATTTTTTATAATATAAATTTAATTTTATATAATTTAATTTTTATAATTTACATTTAAACCCAATTCTTGCTATGTTCAGACTTTCATCTAAGATGTTTCTAAAATCATGATTAGGAATGATTTTGGGGAGTTAGCATATTTCTGACTAGTGGCAATACACTGGTACTGATAAATTCAAGGACATATAAATTATGTCATGAGATTAAGAGATCCAAATCCTTAATTGTTGAAGAGAAATTATAGCAAAAGCTCTATGTTCTTCGTCCTTCCTTTCTCTGACTGGACTTAAGTCACGTATAAGAGATTCATCCTCTGGTTTGGGCTCAGGCCCTGCCTATCTCACAATTTATACAGAGAACCTATTTCTTGGATTAAGAAATTTCATTGGGGAGGGGGGGCAGGTAGCACAGTGAGTAAAAGCACTGGCTCCAGTGTTGGGATGACTGGGGGATCGAATGTGGGCTCCAACACTTACCACCTACCCAGAAACACCTGGCCGTGTAACCTTGAGCTAGTTACTTAACCCTAATTGCTTAGGGGCGGCCAGGTGGCTCAGCAAGTAAGAGCACCGGCTCCAGTGTTGGGATGACCTGGGGATCAAATCCGGGCACAGATACTTAGCACCACACCCAGAAATAACTGGCCATGTAACCTTGAGCAAGTTACTTAACCCTGATTGCTTTAAAAACAAAAAAAAAGAAATTTCATTGTGAGACTTGAGATATAATGATTTGGAAAGTTTCCTTCACTTCTCCTGGATTTGAAGTCCACGACTTTGTAGGGAAAGTGATGGTCATTGGAGGCAGGTGAATTGCCCTTGGATATGGGATCTCATAATATATTCCTATTTTACTTCTTGCTGTACATTCATGATTTAATTCATTGTTTAATTAGCTTTGAATCTGTAAGATTTTTATTTATTTGGAATGGCATTCTGGCTTCGTTTGTAATGTACTGTTTTCCTCTGATGATCTCTTCCATCTCTCCAATACTGTATAACACCTCCTTGCAAGTCTGAAAATCCTGTGGTGCAGGCTGAGAACTTGTTGTCGTTTTGCTGTTGTCATGCTCTGTCCATCACACCTGCCCCTCACCCACAGTGCAGAGGATGAGAGGAAGGAGAGTTGGGAGCCCCTTGAAGCCAATGAGGACAGACAGGGTTCTGACCCTAGAGACCAAGGCAAACATTTCCAAGGAAACTATAAATGAATGGTTTCTCTGGTCCTGGGCATCATGGGGATAACTTCTGCAACATGGTCTTGGTCTGCTTCACGTTGAAGATCCTTGTCCCTCACCACCACTGTAGCAGCAAGCACCCCAGCGTCCCCAGGGTGGTTGCCAACACAGGTTCTTAGATCTGCTTTGCTAAAGGAAAGCAACTCAAAATGGGTTAATGAGTTTACTTTAATCAGTCAAACATATATTGTTTACCTAGTTCAGGGGTAAAAGGTCAGCACCCCGAACTTCAGAGTATACAGACAGAATTATCAAGACAGCGAAACAGATCAAGCAGACAGGTTTCCTAACTGTCCAACCATTACATCCATACCAAATCACAGTTACCATCAACATTTGGGTTTTTCAAAGCCCAGGGGGCTCTCAACAACATCAAATTACAGAACACTTCTCAAAGTGAGCCCCAAAGCAAAGCCTCACATCAGGGATTATATAGCCTTCTCCTGGGTCAGAGAATGCAAGCACCCTCTTGACCCACTGCCCAATCACACAGCATCAAGGTGTGGGCATTCCTGAAAACCAAGCCTCCTGCCACAGGCTCCATGTGACCACATTCAGCCTATTAGGAGGCAGAGTATATTTTCAAATCAAGGAAGGTTCTTAGAGTCTCTTAAGCCTATCAAAGGGCCTAGGGGCAGGGAAGATCTTTAAATTTGCATTTCCATTACAACCACCTATACTAATAAAAGGTTGAGAGTTTCTACCTCCTAACCCTTTCCCCTACCCCCAATCTAATAGGTCCTCAACTAATCCTAACAATGATACTTTCACTATTGATCTCACAAGGTTTTGTTATTCATCCATCAATTAATATACTGCTATTAATCACCCAGTACCTGCCAGGCACTGTTAAGTGCTGGGGATACAAGTAAAAAGACTGTTAGGAAGATTGAATGCAATATTTCATGAAAAGAAATCTGGTATTATGGAAAGAACTCTGAATTTGGAGCAAGAAGATCTGGGTTCAAATGCCAACTCCAACACTTGTCTGTGACCTTCGGTAAGTCACTTAAACCTTCTGGACAGGAGTTGTTCTTAAGATGAGAGGTTTGGGCTGGATGACCCTGGAAGTTCCTTTTAGCCCTAATTCTAACACCTTATGGGAAAGCACTAAGTGCTATGAAAATGTGCTTTTATTATTATTATAGAAGTAGTAGTAGTAGTAGTAGTAGTAGTAGTAGTAGTAGTAGTAGTAGTAGTAGTATCTCCTTGGAGCAAGAAATCTTTTTTTTTTGGAGGGCAGTTGGGGTTAAGTGACTTGCCCAAGATCACATGGCCAGTTTTTGTGTTAAGTGTCTGAGGCCGGATTTGAACTCAGGTCCTCCTGACTTCAGGGCTGGTGCTCTATTCACTGTGCCACCCAGCTGACCCTGGAGCAAAAAATCTTAACTGTTTTTGTTTCAAGGACCCATTTGCCACGCTTAACTAAGCCTACAACTCTAGTCTCAGAAAGTTTTTAAATGCACAAAATACATAGGATTAAAAAGGAAACCAATTGTATTGAATACTTATCAAAATATATATACTCTTTAAAAGTGCACTGGCTCCAGATTAGGAACCACTGAGGGCTAATGTCAGCTCTTTTGAACACATAAACTTTGGCAGAGTGTGGACAATGTCTCTAACCTAGTACCATGTTTCAGAACAGCATTAGATAGTATTTCTCTTTTATAGTACTTGAAAAGACACCTGAACTAGGAATTGGAAGACCAGAATTCTAGTCCTTACTCTGCCACTAATAGTTATGTGGCCTTAAGTAAGATGCCTTAACAAATGTTAAGTATCTTTTGTATTGCACTCCCTCTGCACTTTATTTTCTTGTCTTCCAAATGATAGAGTTTTGTTACAATATTCCCTGTGTAGTCCAAAAATCCTAAAATTTTATGAATCTACAAATCTACAAATGTAGTCAAACAAATTTATCAAAGTCCTCTATTAACAAAAGAGAAGCAGTCTGGTACAGAGAAAGGAGCTCTGGTTTGGGAGAGAGAAGAGCTGGGGTCAAATCTTGCCTCTGTCACTACCTGCATGGCCTTGGGCAAGTCATGTAACTTCTTCTGGCCTCAGTTTCCTCATTTGTAATGAGTCATACTGAGACATACTAGTTGATCTTTAAGGTCTCTTGTGGCTCTAAATTTATGATCATCCTACCTTCCCTCTCCACCCCAATGAACATAGAATTTTTTTTTTTTTTTGCTTTTTGAGGGTAGGGCTATTGGGGCTAAGTGACTTGCCCAAGGTCACACGGCTAATTTTGTGTTAAGTGTCTGAGGCTGGATTTTAACTCAGGTCCTCCTGACTGTGCCACCTAGTAGCCCCATCATAGAATATTTTTAACAAAATTTAAAACAAATAACAATTTCATTTCTAAATAGAAGCAAAGTCAAGCATTATCAGGTTCTGCTGAGGATGAGCATTTAATGGTTTGTTTTTTTCACTTCATGGGAATTAAAGACAAAGGCAAATGGTATATGCTGTGGTTGTAGAGGAAGCTGGCTGCTAGAATACAGTTAAGCAAATTTAGAAAATTCTCGTTATTCACCAAAATTAATGGGGAAGAGAAAAGGAAGAACAAAAATTAAATAAATAAAAGATACAATTTCAAGTCATTAGCCCCCGCGGTCTAGCTTTGTAAACCACCTTCACTAGCAGACCTCAATGGATTCATTCCTATGGTTAGACTGACCTCTGGTGGAAAAAGCCTAGAATTATATTAAATATAAAAAGGATTGCCATGTACATTTACTTTTAAATGTGTTTCCTTTAATATCAGAAAAGAAGGCAAATTTCACTTTTCTATGAGTTTCCTCCTTTGACTTCAAACCTCTTTGGAAAGCACTCAGAAAATGCCCTAGCACCATCCTCAGGCCCCTTGTCTTGTGACGGGGTAAAGTGAAGAATACAATAACTTTAATCCTTCTGGTAACCAAATCCTCTTGGGTAGGACCAGAGCTGGAATCAGCATGGATTCACTGAGGATTTTTCCCAGGCTTTGACACTGGGGGAGGAAGAGGTTTCTCCCTCCCAAGGGATTACTAGCTACTTGAAAGGACTACTCTATCCAGCTCTGGATAGAGTATCTGCACCCCATTTCCCATGTCCTATGATTCAAACATCTTTTTCCCTTCACTGTCTGACTTCCCACCAGAGTTGACAGCCTGCATCATTCCTGTCTGACTAGGGGATGCATATCATGTGAGGCCCTAGGTTTCAGTATAAGATCAGCTGGGAATTAGTGACAAAGGCAGCTCTCTCTCTTACCCCCACACCTATCCCTCACCTGCCAGAAGGACCTTATTCTCCCTAGCACCAACCTCTCTATACAGGAAATATTCAATAAATGTTTGTTGATATTTATGATAACAGTCAATATGCCTCAGGAAAAAAATGGAATTGTCTCCAATTCTTCATGAACCCATTTGGGGGTTTCTTTACAAAGATACTAGTTTGCCATTGTCTTTTCCAGGTCATTTTACATATGAGGAAACTGAGGCAAATAGGGTTAAGTGACTGTCCCAAGGTCACACAGCTAGGAAGTATCTAAGGGCAGATTTGAACTTAGGAAAAGGACTCCTCCCAACTTCAAGTCCTGTGCTCTATCTACTGTACTACCTACCTGCTACTAAAGGGGTCTATGATACACACACAAATATTAAGAATAGTCAATACCTTTTCAATACCACTTCTAGGGCTGTATCCCAAAGACAACATACAAGTGGGAGGGACCCATATATACAACAATATTTATAGCAACTCTTTTTGTGGTGGCAAAGAATTGAAAATCAAAGGGATGCCCATCAATCAGGGAATGGCTGAACAAGTTGTGGTATATAAATGCAATGGGATACTATTGTGCTATAAGAAATGAGGAGCAGACAGACTTCATAACAACCTGGAGAGACTTATATAAACTGGTGCTTAGTGAGGAGAGCAGCACCAGGAGAACTTTGTACACCATCACAGACACATCGTATGCATGACGACCAAGGTTGATAGACTGGTCTCCTCTGAGCAATACAAGGTTAGAAGACAACTAGGAAAGACTCATGATGGAAAGGGATCTTCACATCCAGAGAAAGAACTACAGAGTCTGAACCCAGGTTGAAGCAAACTACTTGCTCTCTCTCTTTTGTGTTTTGTTTGTCCCTTCTTTCTCATTGTTCACTCCATTGGTTATAACCATTCTTTACAACTTGACTAATGTTTAATGTGAAGGTATTTGTAGAACCTATATCTGATCGCATGCTGCCATGAGGGGGAAGGGGAGGAAATTTGGAACCCAAGGTATTGTGGAACTGAATGTTGTGTACTAAAAGTAAATAAATAAATAAATATTTGCTTTTGATGGATAGAATTCTTAACTACCCTCTAGGCTTCTCCTGACCAGAATTTTTTAGAGGAAGAGCTCAAAGGTAATTCAGAGGTCATTAAATATGCTCCCTCTCATTTTATGCATAAGGAAGTTACCTGAGTTGCCTAAGGTCACCCTGGGACCTCTGGGTCAACCAAAGGTCCTCTGACTGCAAACCCTGCACCCTTTCTCACCGTACCATGTTTCTTCTATAGGTAACTTGCCTTGTGAAAGCCACAGAGAACAACTAGTTTGTGTGCAGACATAGTGTGGAAAAGTATAACTAGAGGCATAAAAATAAAAAGAAATTGGGCAAGAGGAACCAGGAAATTGATGCTTAGCTAAGAAATATAGGGAACCGTTACCATGGTTATGAAAGAGGGTTGTCTATTGCAGAGATGTAATGAATCTTCCCCAACTTGAGGGATGCAATTGCAGAAGGATAGAGTTGGGAAGAGAAGTAGAAAATAAAACACATTCAGTAAGCTTATGAACAGAAATAATATTAACCCTTTTGTTGTTCAGTCATGTCGAACTCTTCATGACTCCATTTTGGAATTTTCTTTGTAAAGATACCAAAGTGATTTGTCATTTCTTTCTCCAGTTTATTTTAAAGATGAGGAAATGGAGGCAAACAGGATTAAGTGACTTGTCCAGGGTCACAAAGCTAGTAAATTTCTGAGGTCAGATTTGAACTCAAGTCATCCTGAGTCCAGGACCAGTGCTCTATTCACTGTGCCACCTAGCCACCCCATTGCCTCTAATATTTACTAGCTGTATGACCACAAGTCATACATTTAGGAAGCATAAACAAGTTGCTTAATTTATCAAAATCCCACTTCTTCTCATGAGTAAAATAGGAATACTAATCATTCTACTACTGATTTCACAGGATAATTTAGACCTTAAAATATAAATATTAATTGTTCTATCTGAATTTTTTCTTTTTAAGAATTTTTTTCCTACTGAACTATCAAGTCAGTCAAAAAGCATTTCTCAAGTGCTAATTTACCAAGTGTTTACTTTAAGCACCTGAAGCACTTATAGCTTTTAAGGTTTAACTCAGATGCTCCCTCCTTCAAAAAGCTTTCCCTTACACCCTCCCCCCCCCCCGGGGAATATTCCTCCTTTCTCAAATTTAATGTGCCACTTTTTTGTATTTTCACTTACTTAATAAATTTTAATTTGCATTATAATTTTATATGCACTGGTCTCCCTCCTCCTCTCCCCTAAATGGATTGGAAGCTCCTTGAGGGAAAGAGTTATACCATCATTCAATTCCTGTATCCCCAGCACCTGCATCCTTCAACAATAAGAAAAGCTGCTATGGAATGCTCTAGAACCCTCAGCTTATTTTTATTAGCTTAAAATCAAATATTCTCATGCGGAATGTGGTCTATTGTCATGCCATATCCTATAAAATGTTACATATTGTTTTTTACATGGTCAATTATTTGGTACTTTTGTATCACTCATAGCATTCATTGGCTCAGGACCTTGGACCACTTCTACGGAGGGTATCTACCCATCCCTTGTGATGAAGGAAAACAGAATCCTTGCCCATCCTTTAAATCCCAGCGCAGGTTATAGGCATAAGCATGCTCATCCTTGGCATCAATTTCAGGAAGCCTTATCTGATGCCATTCCTCCTTTCAGCATGAGATTTCCACTTCACACACCACACAGAGCTTTTTTCACACCCCCTCTCATACATTTCACGTGGATTGTTTGTTAGTGTGGTCTTGCTTATTTGTGTGACCAAATACCAGGTCTTAAACACCGCATGTCCCCCTGTACTTAACAAAGGGATCTGTACTTACAGGGCACCTAATAAATATTGGTTAAACTGGATGTTTTTCTACATTTCTCTTACATCTTTCAAACTCCCCATGATGAAAGATTGTTTCTGTTCTACTGCATAGTAACATCTCAAACTATATTGCAATTCCAAAAGTACACTTTTGTGGAGTAAACAGTACAAAGTTCTTACCCAGACAATTTGAACAATAAAGAGCCATGAGAAGTGAGTTTCTGCCTAAGTCAGACTTTTAGCAACATTTATTAAAAGGGACTATTATGTTAAAGTCTCTTTTTTCATTTATTTAGATCTTTATCTGTATGTCTTTGTCACAAGCACATACAATCTACTGGACTTTTTTTTTGTCCTTTTGGAGGGGGGAAAGCAGGGCAATTGGAGTTAAGTGATTTACCCAAGGTCACAGCTAGTAAGTGTTAAGTGTTTTAGGTCGAATTTGAACTCAGGTTCTCCTGACTCCAGGGCTGGTGCTCTATTCACTGCGCCACCTAGCTACCCCTGGTCTACTGAATTTTTATGATTTTTCCCTCTATGTCTAAAAATATCTATGAGCAAACTCTCCACAGGACAGCTTGGTGGTACAGTGGATAGACCACTGGGTCTAGAATTTGGAACACCTGAAATCAAAATCCAGCCTCAGACACTCAAAAACTGTTGCGACCCTAGATAAGTACTGTTATCTGCCTCCGTTTCCTCAACTATAAAATGGGAATCATAATAGCACCACCTGGTAGGGTTGTTGGGAGGATTCAATAAGATAGGATTTGTAAAGCACTTAGCATAGCACCTGACACATAGTAGGTACTTACAGAAATGTTTATTCCCCTCCCCCATTGGGGAGCAACATTCATGCAAATTTCGTTCATATAGATTGAGTGTCACCTTTGTCTTCTAGTTATTTTCTGCTTCCATGTCCCTCAATTTAAATAAAATGTTTTTTAAAACTGCAGAAGCATCAACCTAAAGCATATGTATGATAGCTTTTAGCAACAAAGCATAAGGTTATATAATATTACATAATTTATTTTTAAAATCATGTCTTTTGACTATAGATCACTATTTTGTCAAAAGCACCTCTAAAAGGAACACATCCCAAGAATTCTGGGCTTGTGCCTGAAAATACATCACTTCAAAGACTACTTTGCACAAATCATAGAATGTCAAAGCTTTTTAGAACCTTAGACATTACCTTCACCAATTTCACTTTCTTGTACATGAGAAAGCCAGAAAAACCTTGGTTCTGATCCTGCCCACTGTATAATTAGAGGGGTGTGTGTGTGTGTGTGTGTGTGTGTGTGTGTGTGTGTGTGTGTGTGTGTGTGTG
>NW_027185655.1:65744869-66036612 GCF_028583685.1 Petaurus breviceps papuanus
ATACTAGTAGCTCTCACTGCAGTTTTTTTTTTTTTTTTACCGGTTCCTTGTTAAGTCCCAATTTCATTTCTTACAATGTCATTCCAAATGATCCACAAGCCGCCTATTCAATCTCACTCCATTACGAAAAGCATATTAAATTGTCTCCTAATTTAATGAGATTAAGGCTATCCCTTCTCCAATCTGTCTTTCCCCCCCAATCACAGAGTTTGAAGAGTCCTCTACAGCCATCTAGTGCAACCTAATAGATGACAACTTTTCCAAGAAATGATGTTTCTTATTGTCTTTTGGCACACTATAAAGAGAACCCATGAGACTTTTTTTTTTCTATTTATCAACAACTTTCTTTTATCTTCTGGTTTCATTTGCAGTAAGAATGTTAAGATAACTATGATTTAGTTTCTTTAATAGTACCAGTCCCTCATTAGTGCCTAACTAGGTTAATGTTTATAGTTGCGCTTTAAAACAAAACAAAACAAAACTACATGATTCTTTGCACCTTTCTAGCAGTCTTCTCAAGGCTAAACTTTCTCAGTTCAGTTAAATCTTACTGAATAAAGTATCATTTTCTTTCTATTCAGGACCATCCAGTCTTTCCCCACATTTCCCATATTCATCTTGGACAAATCTAGAACTTGGGCAAGTCAAGAACCTATCTTGAGTTCAACTTCTTATCAATAAAGTGCAGTGTTGAACTGGAAGGCTGTTTAGGTCTCTCCAAACTTTCCATTGATAATCCTATAATCCCCTATGAATTTCAGGGGGCTTTTTATCTGTAAAATGATCATAGTGATATAGGTATTGCCAAACTTACATTATTGCAATGAGGCTCAAATGAAATGCAAACTTTAAAATTCTGTATGAATGTCAACTATCATCATATTATTATTAACTTGCCCAAGTATACACAGCTAATTAGTGGCAGAGCTGGGACTCAAGCCTAGGTCTCACAAGTCCTGATTCAGGGTACTTTCCATTATACCACACTTTCTTAAATTGATAAATTACAAAATGCTTTTGTTTTAATAAGATGAAGAAGCATGGAATAGTAGAAAGCCAACCTCAAAGCCAGGAAGATGTGAGTTTACATTGTACTTTTAACACATATCGCCTACACTGTTCAAATCACTTCACCTTTCACTGGCCCAAGCAGCTGTCTAACATGATAGCTGCAGAACAGATGCCAGTCTGTATTAAAAGAAGAATTTTCCTTCCTGGGAGTTTTCTGAATTGATGAAATCACAGTTATGCACCAAAAGAAGAAGATTAAATATATCATAAATAATTGCTTTTTCCATAGCTAGTCTTCTGATTCCTTCAATTAAATTTTATATCTTCATTGTTTGCTTATAACCTCTTTTCCAAAACTATCTCAAAATAGCTTAGCTTATTTTTTTAATGCATTGATTTTTTTTTCATATTCCATCTGTTCTTGCTTAATATTTCACAGTCTTAAGCCAGTAAATATGTAATGATATTGACACAGGGTTGGGGTAGGTGCAAGTGGTTCTTGAATCAAGGAATGGGGTGGGATTTCCTCCAAGACTAGTTATTGCTTTGTCTTTGTGGGCTGGGATCTAGAGAAAGTCCTTACAGTTTAATCTTTTTACACTTAAGAGACATTTTATAGGCAGTACAGCCTGAGGGCAGCAGAGAGTAGCATACTAGAATCAAATTACGCACCTCAGCCCCTCTGTACAATGTCATCAGGTTAATTTTGAATGTTCTTGTCCATGGCTTTCTATCACAGTTTAAGCCTGTTTCTTCATTTAAAAAGGATGCCAGAAAAATAATAATGTGATTGTTCAAAGTATTGATTGGGCAAGTGGTGGGGAAAGAGTTATCATTCTTCAATCCTGTCAGTTGTGTCTGACTTCTGGAGTGATTTACCATTTCCTTCTCTAGCTCATTTTACAGATGAGGAAATTGAGGCAAACAGGGTGAAGTGACTTGCCCAGGATCACACAGCTAGCAAGTATTTGAGGTTGGATTTGAACTCAGGTTTTCTTCACTCCTGGCCAGGAACTCTAATCCACTGCCCCACCTAGTTGTACCAGTTGAGAGAGCCTTGTCCATATCAGGCAGTCCTTTGCTTTTGGAATCTAAGCTAAATTGGAATAATGCTTCAATGTGGTATCATTCAGGCATTTTGGACTCAAAACTCCTTCTTGTTAAGAAGAAGGTAAATTTCAACTAATCAGTACAACAATAACTTCAGTATCACCGGAGTCCCAACTAGGATGAGGCTATAGGAGTCTTGCCTGTGTAAGGGCAAAATTTTAAGTGCTATGTTAACAGCACTGCAAAGTAGAAACAACAGAGCTTAGCACCCAATGGACAAGAATAGTTTAAATAAGAAGCCACAAGAGTGAACTCCTCTTCACCCACTCAGCTCGATCTAGTCAGGGCCCTCATGATAGAATCATGGATTTAGAGAGGAAGGAACATTAGAGGCCTTTGAGTCTAACCCCTTCCTTTTACTGAGGAGGGAAGTGAGGCCTAGGAAGATTTAATATCTTGCCCAGAGTCCTACAGCTGATGAATGTCTGAAGATGAATTTGTATGCAGGTACTCCTGATTATAAGGCCAGTGATCTGACTATTACCTTGGCAGTCTCACTTTACTGTCTCTGTGCTTACTGATTTTTTAAAGGTTAACCAAATAGATGACATTGAGGAAGAGAAGATGCAAGAAAGGAGGAAAACCAGGTGGAAACAAGTTTGTAGTCATGCTTTTGGGGCAGCTAGGTGGCACAGTGAATAGAGCACAGGCCTTGGAGTCAGGAGGACCTGAGTTCTAATCCAGCTTCAGACACAACAAAAAACTAGCTGTGTGACCTTGGGTAAGTCACTTAACCCCAATTGCCCAACCTTCCCCTCTCCAAAAAGAAAAAAACAAAGAAAGGAAGAAGATACAGAGCTGAATTGGCAGAGGGGAAAAAAATAAAGTTTTCATCACATTTTGGGAATGCTCTCTTTGAATAATTTGTTGCTAAGAATAAGGAATTTCCATTATATCTGTCTCTATCTCCTTTTCTTCCTAACTCTTCCTCCCCCATAGGAATGCTTAATCAATAAAATTAAATTTTCTGGAACTCTCATTACATATTCTTAATGTGGTAGCATGAATCTGACCTTTAAGCTTTTGATATCTTCATTATATTTTTGTATCTGGGTCAGAGTTGAGACTAAGTCACAGAAATTCATGAGAACATTTCAAGCTATTTAAATTTTAGTTTTTTTTAATCAACCTTTCTTATTTTGCTTTGATATAGGTCAACAATATTAAAAACACATCATTCTACTGTAATGTAAATTGGGATTGGATGACTCAGCAATAAAATATTAAACTTCTTACTCACTAGGACAAATCTTAGTTTGGTCAAGATGTAAATGATTACTTTCCCACATTTTGTTCCTTGACATACTGTCTTTTTAAACTCCCTTTTTCCTCTAATCTTCCCCCAGGAAATCCCTAAAATGTACCTACTTCTCACCAGAGCTAGACTGAATAGATACATACACCTCTAGAGTTTTTGTCAAAATTTTGAGGAACACTGAGGATAATTGCCATAATAACAATAGCTATCATTTATATGGGCAGATAGGTAGCAGATAGGATAGATAGGCAGATAGATAGTGGATAAAGAGTTGGGCCTGGAATCAGGAAGACTCCTCTTCCTGAGTTAAAGTCTGACCTCAGATACTTCCTTGCTGTGTGACCTTAGGCAAGACACTTAACCCTGTTTGCCTCAGTTTCCTCATTTGTAAAATTTGTTAGAGAAGAAAATAGCAAACTACTCCAATATCTTTAAAATTTTAAAACTTTACTATAAAAAGTCAGACATGACTGAACAACAGCAACATTCATAGCATGCTTACTATGTCACAGGCACTATGCTAAATGCTTTACAATTTTTATCAAATTTGATCCTCACAACAACACTTAAGAGAATGATCATATTGCTATGACCATTTTATAGGTGAAGAAACTGAGGCAGAAATAAGTTAAATGACTTGTCCAGTGTCACATAGCTAGTGTCTGAGGCCTTAATTTGAACTCAGTTCTTCCTGACTCTAGACCCTACTTTATCCATTATGCTACCTAGTTGCTGTAGAATTGTCTTAGATCTCAATTTTTCATAGAACTTGCGTTATTTATGGACTAGAAAAGAGAAGTTTCCATGTAATTGTACTATCCAACTATCTGGGACATTTAAAAATCAATAAGACATTTAAAAATGAATAGTTGCAAGGAATGAAAATGTCCAATTTCTAGGGTTATGGCTCATGAAACTGTTATCTCAGACTTAAGTATTTACAATTGATCAGCAGCACCATAAACACAGTTTTTTGTTCAAGTGCTGTTTTCATAGATGAACAGTTATACAATCAATGCAACTATTCACTGTGCTGCAAGGAAGAGATAAACAGAACACCTCCATTTCTGATAAAATGCTACATCTTGAGACTTTGAAATGATGCCCCAAGGCACCTGGAGATCAATGAGAGATAACAAAAATTAAAATGATGAGTAGTTGGGTTCTACCTCAACCTTAAGGCTGTCTGAGTTTTTCAGATTGCAAGTGAACTAGACAAGGATATAGTAAAGAATGCTTGTCCAGTTTTGGGCAGTCAGTCTTTATGCTTTGTTCATAATAATCAGTATTTATATGCATCTCTGAAGTTGTCATATATTTTACATAGACTATCTGATTTGATCCTCCCCCAAACTCTATGGAATAGTTACTATCATTATCCCCACTGTTTCTACTCCACGCATGTGAAGACTTCCTTGGCAGAACAGGCAAATGTGAAAAATTTGTTCCAATGGACCATGAAGGTGGCAGAAACAGGTGCTAGTTATGGCCTGACAATAAACATCAAGAAAACAGAGGCTCCCCAGCAGTCAGCAACATACCATTCACGCATGCACCCATTGGTTATAGCAAATTGAGGAATTTTGAATGCTGTAGGAAAGTTCACTTATGGGGGCGGCTAGGTGGTGCAGCGAATAGAGCACCGGCTCTGGAGTCAGGAGGACCTGAGTTCAAATCCAGCCTCAGACACTTAACACAAAAACTAGCTGTGTGATCTTAGGCAAGTCACTTCACCCCAACTGCCCTCCAAAAAAAAGGCAAAAAAAAAGAAAAGTTCACTTATTTTGGCAGTATACTTTCCAGGGATGTCCACATCGATGATGAGGTTCATGTATGCATTGCCAGAGCTAGCTCAGTATTTGGGAGGCTCCGAAGGACAGTGTGGGAGAGGAGGTATTTGGTTGACTACCAAACTGAAGGTCAAGAGGACTGTTATGCTGACTTCATAGATGTACGCCTGTGAAACCTGGACAGTATACCAGCACCATGCCAGGAAACTGAATTGCTTCCATTTGAATTGTCTTAGGAAGACTCTGAAGATCACCTGGCAGGATAAGGTACTGGACACTGAAGTCTTTCTTGAGCTGAATTTCCAAGCTCTTCTGCAGAGAGTACAACTATGATGGGCTGGACACGTTCAGATGCCAAAAGTAGATGAATATTTTATGGAGAACTAACATAAGGCAAGTTCTCACATGGAGGTCAGAAGAAGTGATACAAAAGCACTCTCAAGGTCTCTCTGAAGAATTTTGGAATCATTTCTGAGACATGGCAGACAATGGCAAAAGACTCTTCATCATGGCATGCCCACATCCAAAAATGCTCTGTGCTCTATGAACAAAGTATAACTGTAGGAGCTCAAAGAAGAAAAACCACAAAACACAAAAAACAAAAACATGAGATGCACAAAGTTAGAGCCATCTCCATTCCAAATGTTCATATGGACAATTTGTGCCTGACTTGATTTAGAGTCTTCTGAGCTTGTACTGGTCTGATCAGCCACAGTTAAATACACTGTACCTTGACCTCAAAACAGTGATGTCATTTTGGTTCTCTTTGAGACTGAAGGGCAACCACCAACCTACAGGTGAGAAAACTGAGGCAACTGGGGTTGAGGTAATTGGGGTTAAGTGACTTGCCCAAAGTCACGCAGCTAATTAAGTGTCTGACATCAGATTTGAAATCAGGAAGATAAACCTTCCTAACTCAAGGTCTAGTGTTCTATTCACTATCCCATGTAGCTGCCCACCCCCTTTTACAGATCAGGAAACTGAGGCTTAGAGAAATTTAGTGATGTGCTTATGACCACATAGCTAATAAATATCAGAACTGCTATTTGAACCCAATCTTTCTGATGAATTTGGCATTCAGTACCATGTGTTGATGATACCTAGCATTTACATAGCACTTTAAGGTTTGCAAAACATTTTACAAATTATATTTCATTTTATTCTTACTATTCCCATTTTACAGATGAGGAAACTGAGGCAGTCAGCAATTAAATGACTGCACTGCACCATCTAGCTCCCTCACAATCTCAAAGTGGTAAAGGACCTGAGACATTGTCATTCAATCCAGTGTGATTCAGGGAAACACAAACAGAGTAGGGAGAATCAGGAGACATGCACTTTGATGTGTGAATTGGATGAGGGACTTTACTCTTCCCCACCAGCTTCTACACAATTAAAATGACAGAAGGTGGACTAGTTGATATGGACTAGTCTGTGAACTCTTCTAGCCAACTAATTCTGTATTGACCCCTGTAGAATTGGGTTGATTTTGTTAGGGAAGATGAGTCTCTGATCTCACACATCCATTTAATGTAGAATTTGGCAAATACAGGTTTTTGATGTTTCATCTTATTTGGGATTTTAATTCATGTGGGCCAAGTGGTTGTAAGAAGTCAGCCCCAAAGTACCTTTAACTGAGATTTTAGAAGATCAAGAATGGAAAGTAAGGAAGGAACCTCAATTGCCCCTCAAAAAAGCAAAAAATAAAAATTATATAAAAAGAAAGTGAGGAAGAATTCATGTTTTTCATAGATTGCAAGGTAGGTTCTCTGTATCCCTTAGAAATTTTTGCAAAGAGGTGGCTCCACTATTGGTCAATCACTTGCAATGGCATCTAGCTATCCTTGGTCAAATAGAGGTTGAAAGAATCCACTGATCACCTCCTGAAAAAGATACCAAAAAGAAAACTCCTAGGAATATTATAGCCAGGTTCTGAAATTCCCAGATCAAGGAGAGAATATTACGAGCAGCCAGGAAGAAACAATTTGAATACTGCAGAAACACAGTCGGGATAACACAGGATCTGGCAGCTTCTACACTGAGGGATTGAAGGGCTTGGAATACGACATTCTGGAGGGCAGAGGAGCTGGGATTAAAACCAAGAATCACCTACCCAGCAAAATTGAGTATCGTGTTTCAGGGGAAAATGTGGTCATTCAGTGGAATAGAGGACTTTCAAGCATTCTTAATGAAAAAACCAGAGTTGAATAGAAAATTTGACATTCAGATACAAGAAGCAAGAGAAGCATGAGAAGGTAAACAGGGAAAAGAAATCATAAGGAACTTATCAAAGATGAACTATTAACATTCCTACATGGAAAAACAATAATTGTAATGGATGAAACTTTTCTCAGTATGAAAACAGTTGAAGGGAATAGAAATACATATATACATATACATGTATATATATCTATATCAGAGTGTATACAGGTATATGAATACATATGTCAATGTGTGTATATATGTTTACAGGTATACATAGATAGAGGGCACAGGCCCAATTTAATAGGAAGGGATGATACTTAAAAGGTGAACTTAAGAGGCAAGAGAGGAATATAATGAGACGAGATGGAGAGAGACAGAATGGGGTAAACTATCTCATATAGAAGAGGCAAGGGAAAATGGTTGCAATGGAGGGGAAGAATAGGAAGGCAAAAAGGCAAAACCTTATTCTCATTGAATTTGGCTCAGGGAGGGAATGACATACACACTAAATAAGGTATCTCACCCTACAGGAGAGTAGGGGGGAAGGGGATGAGAGGGGGGATGATGGAAGGGAGGGCAGGCTGGGGTGGGGAGGGAAGCTGGAAGCACTCACTTTTGAAAAGGGACAGGATCACAGTTGAGAATAGAACAAGTGGGATGTGGGATAGGAGGGAGGGAAATATAGTCAGTCTTCTACAATATATCTACTATGTTAATATTTTGCATTAGCTACCCTATACTAAACTGATTATCTTCTCAGTAAGTGTGGGTGACAAGGAGGAAGGGAATGAATGTGGAATTCAAAGTTTTAAAATCAAATGTTTAAAATTATATATATATATATATATGTTTTAACATGTAATTGGGAAACAAGATGTACAGGCACTGTGGTATAGAGATCCACCATGCCCTACTGGAAAAGTCTAAGGGGGTATGGGAGAATATATGGGAGAGAGCAGATTGGAGGACGGAATGTCCTGTGGGATTGCTATTTTGGAGTGGTGGGTAGGGGAAAAATGGGGAGAAAATTTGCAACTCAAAATCTGGTGGAAATTAATGATGTAAATCAGAAGTTAACAAAACATTTGAAAAATGGAAAAAAAAAGAGTGGGAAAAAAAAAGACTATGTGGCCACCTTAATAATAAGTTGTTATGTTATATTGTTGTGAATGTTGTACTTTAGTTTCTTCAATGTTTTTCTTTAGTTTATTGATGAATAAATAGAGAGTTTGCTATACTATGTGATTAGATCCTTAAAATTCTTCACAGCAGCAGTCCTCAGGAGAACTTCTCAAGATTGGTTTTACATTTATAGCATAGTCACAGGATCGCAAAGCATATTGCCTCTATTTGTTCCAGGATCCATGGCCATTTAAATTGTAAGGCCAAGAATCCTGAAGGGCTGGAATGTAATAGCAAGCAAAGTAGTACTTTGCTCCTTGTTTCAGCTATTCAAGTATCTTTGAGCCTTGCCTTTGATTGTATCAAGTCTTTGTTGGAAACTGTATAGTTGTGTTGCCATTAAAGTCCTAAGGGAGTTTGGAGACCTTGCCTGCCCTTAATAGGCCTAACATCATCATATGAAGCCCATTGCAGGAGGAGCTTGCCGAAAGAGCAGAACAGGAAGAGAAGAGAAAAGCTTGAGCATAAGCTGGGACCAAGCAGAACTGAAAGGGAAAATGCTTGTGATTTTGGCACTCTGTAGCACTCTATCATTCTGTCAGACAAAAGCACCCTGTCTGTTGTTTTTAGGCAGAAGTCCTGAAAGAGGACTTTACTTCTGGTACAGAATTCCTGGGATTTTCCTGTTGATTTATTTTTTATTTCTGAGACAGAAACTTTGTCTGTTGGTTTGTGTTACTTTGTCAGACAGAAAGTGAATTGAGATGATAGAGTCGGCAATGTATGTAAATATTGTTGCAGCTCTGTTAAGGCTTATCTTCCTAGAAACAGAAACTTCGAAGAATTAGGAGTGGAGCGGTAAACTGGAGAAAAGAGCTGCTGATGTGTGAGTTCAGGCAAGAGTCAGGTGAATCCAGGCAAGAGTTGAGAGTGGCCAGCCTATGGGAAAGGAGGCCTGGGGTTTGGAAGCCGGCCTCGAGGAAAGATGAAAGAGAACTTTACTTGGGTACTCTGTATTGACTGATGAGATTGTGGCTTACTGTGACCTAGGGTTGGATGGTGTTTGTACTTTCTGCTACCCCTTAAAGATGATTGGCTTAAGGATGATTGGAAGCCAGTCTCTAGTTATGATGAAAGAGGACTTTACTTGGATACTGTGCATTGATTGAGGAGATTGTGACTTACTAAAGGATATGTTTTGTTTAAGGCTATGTGTCCATCTTAGTAAAAAAAAATGTTATGTTATATTGTTCTTTGGTTTCTTTGATGTTTGGCTTTATTGTATTGCTGAATTAATATTAATGTATTGCTGAATAAATAGAGAGTTCACTATACTACGTGATTACAACCTTAAAGTTATTCACAGAAGTAGTCATCAGGAGAGCTGCTTGTGATTGGCTTGACACCTGTGTGCTAGTGTGGTTGGTAATACAAGACACTTACTAGTTGTATGACCCTGGGCAAGTCACAACCTCTGTTTGCCTCAGTTTCCTTATCCATAAAATGGGGATAATAATAGCACCTAACTCTCAAGATTGTTGGGAGGATGAAATAAGATAATAGTTGAAATGTGCTTCTCCAGTAACTGGAACATAGTAAGTGCCCTATAAATGTTAGCTATTATTATCATTGTTGTGGTACAGAGAGGCTGAATTACTTACGTAATATTATGAAATGATTAAATTTCATAGTCAGGGTTTGACTCCAGGGAGTCTGAACTGTAGTCTAATATTTAGGAAAACTTTTTTTTCAAATGCTAAGGTTTTGTTTTTTTAAGGTTTAACAAAAAATGTAAATTGTGTACCCTAAAATTATTTTTTGGGGGGAGGGGGTTGGGAAGGTAGGGCAACTGGGATTAAGTGACTTTCCCAAGATCTCACAGCTAGTAAGTGTTAAGTGTCTGAGGCCACATTTGAACTCAGGTCCTCCTGACTCCAGGGCCATACTAATTCACTACACCACCTAGCCACCCCATAACCTAAAATTATTTAAGCAAAAACAGAACTTCTAGACCTCAGACTATATTGTAAAGTAGTAATAACTCAAAATATTTGGGGCCGGTTACATAATAGAAGGTCTGGTCAGCCTTCATAGCCAATTCAAAGGAGGCTGCCCCTACAGCATGTCTTTTAGAAGCAAAATATCTCTGTGTTAGGTGATTTGGACAGGCTCTAAACTTCTCATTAGAACAAGAACTTTTGGAGAAAATGTAAAGCAATTTAGTAAAAATCAGGTTTAGACCAACATCTCATGCTATATATAGCACAATGATCTGAAAATGGATATGTGGGCTGGATATTTCATCACATGATGAAAAAATTAAAAGAGCACTAGAATAGGTACATTTATAGTTAAGACTAGCAGGAAAGTTCTCGACCAGATTAAAGCATGCTATCCCTTCAAGCTAAATGGAAGCGTTTTGTGATGAGAGGAACAGAAAAGCTGATTTTATGTAAAGAAATAGACATATTAATTGTCACAGGATGTAAGATATACTGCTGTAGGAGTGGCTAGGTGGTGCAGTGAATACAGCACAAGCCCTGGAGTCAGGAGGACCTGAGTTCAAATCTAACCTCAGACAATTAACAAGTAGTAGCTGTGTGACCTTGATCAAGTCATTTAACCCCAAATGCCCTGCCTTCCCCCCTCCAAAAAGCAAAAAAAAAAGTTATACTGCTGTTTTAGATTTAAGAGAAATAGAAAACAAACTTTATTAATATATACTGATAATATATGAATATGAAGAAACAGCATTCAGATGAGATAGTTTGTAAAGCAAGAGCACATAGTAGACTCTTAATAAATATTGATTGATTGATGGAGATGTGAAGATTAGAATCTTTGTCAATCATGAGAAGCCTTGCTTTTGTCAGAAATGTGTAATGTTATAAAGAGACATAAAATTATTTTTAATTTACTAAAAACTATGGCAAAATAAGCAAAAAAAAAATGTTTCAGGGGCACCAAAGCATTGTTGAAGACTTTGATACTGCAAAGCAGGATGGATATCTGCTAATTTGCATAATTTGAATGTTTTATGATAAATAAGAATCAAGCTAAAAAAGAGAGAGAGAACTCATAGAAATATTTAAATACTGGGATATGATTTTAAAAGTTCTTTTTATTTTTAGGAGAAATTTGGTGAGTGTAACTTTTTAAAGTAAAAGGTAAGTGAGTCACTGAGAGTCAGGAAGCTCTAATTTAAGCCCCAGGAATTGGATAAAGGAACCAGGTATAGGAGCTTGAGAGAAGAACCTGATATAGGAATCTGAGGAATATTGAGGAGACAGCAGAGGGTTGTTTGGGGATAGGGAGGGGATAAAAAAAGCTGCTCTTCTAGAGTCAGTCAGAAACACTCAGTTGACAAGAGGCTTCAGTTGACTGACTCCTGACTGGTCCAAGAAAGAAGTGGTTTCATTGGCCAGCATCTTCCAGTAACAGCACCATTCAGTACCCCATAGCATTGGAGAAAGGTGAAGTTTTTCACTAGGGTTTGTTGCTCTCTGCTAACAACCCTTTTATGAATGGACCAATTACATTGAAACCTATGGTCCAGAGTTGTGAATTACCTTATTTTACTCCCTTGTGTACTTTCTTTTTTAAAAAAAAAATTAAATTATTGGGGCGGCTAGGTGGCGTAGTGAATAGAGCACCAGCCCTGGAGTCAGGAGGACCTGAGTTCAAATATGGCCTCAGACACTTAACAAAAAAAAAAAAAAAACTAGCCTTGTGACCTTGGGCAAGTTACTTAACCCCAAATTGCCCTCCAAAAAGCAAAAAAGACATTAAAACATTAAAAATTTAAAAAATTAAATTATTTATTTTTAGTTTTCAACAATCACTTCCGCAAGTTTTAAATTTTCTCTCCCTCCCTCTACCCCTCCATCCCCAAGATGATATGCAATATGATATGGGCTCTACACATACATTCCCATTAAACACATTTTCACATTAGTTGAATTGCATAGAATATAACAAATGGGGAAAACCATGAGAAAGAAAAAAAAAACAACAAAACAAAAAAGAAAATAGTCTGCTTCATTCTGCATTTCAACCCCATAGTTCTTTCTCTAGATGTGGCTGGCATTTTCCATCATGTGTCCTTTGGAATTGTTTTAGATCCTTGCATTGTTGAAAAAGGTTAAGTCAGTAAAAATACTTCCTCATATACTGTGGCTGTTACTGTGTACTATGTTCTCCTGGTTCTGCTCCCCTCACTCAGCATAAATTCACACCTCACCTTATGTCTTTTCAGGTTTCTCTGAAGTCCACCTACTTATGTACTTTCTTGCCTGGTTTCTATACCTGTATGCCCAATCTTCAACATAGCTATTGAGGGCATTGGTGGGAGAGTATGATCTGAGTTTATGTGTATATTGCGATGTATTTTATTATTTACATAATTGCTTTTTAATATATAGTTATCTATAATATTATTTATTTTGACTTACTGTCACATGGTTATATTTACTATGCAAAAGTGTTATTGTAAGTGGCTCATTGTACAAATATTTTTTAATTCATTACTTTGTGCTGGATAGTTGTGTGTATAGAAAATACATTGGAATTAGGGCTCTAGAGCCAGCATGGTGAATCAGGACAGTATATTCTCCTCAACTGGGTTAACCCTAGGACCCTGAGAGAGTTCAGATGTTATTGTGTGGTAGTGGTCTATCTTGGGAATGTAGAACTTCTAGTTTGAAGGGAAGTTAGAGTGAGCAAGTTTAACCCCGAGACAAGTGGGGTGTTTGACACATCGTGTAAGAGCAATGAAACATGGATTTATATTGTATAATATCACTTGGTTGTTTATAACCCATTTTGTCTCTAGATCTCACCTCTATCTCCACACTTGTGTTACACAATAAGAAAAGAGAGACTAGACAAAAGATTAGTCAAAGTTTTGGCATAAGCAAAATCAGGAAAGCTAGCATGAAAAGGGAAGTTGTTGATTGGGGGTATACATGTGGGGAAATCTTACCATCAAATATCTTTGATAATAATCTCACATTCAAGATATATAGGGAGGGTTGGCTAGGTGGTCCAGTGAATACAGCACCAGCCCTGGAGTCAGGAGGACCTGAGTTCAAATCTGGCCTCAGACACTCAACACAGCCATGTGACCTTGGGAAAGTCACTTAACCCCAATTGCCCCTCCAAAAAAAAAAGAAAAATATATATAGGGAAATAACACAAATAGATAACACCAATAGGATTGGTCTTAGAATAAGCAAAGCATTTTAACAAATAGTTATCAAAAGAACTTAAGAAGAAGGTTCTTAAGAACCATATGAAAGTTTGCTCCGAATCACTAAAAATGAGTAATGAAAGAGGTAAGGAGAGACATTTGTGATAGAGTAGGAAAAGCTTTGGATCTGTAGTCAGAAGACCTAGGTTCAGAATTTGTCTCTGCCATTTGTCACACTATGACCTTGGACAAGTCACCTTACATCTCTGAGCCTTGGTTTCCTTATCTGTAAAAGAAGATGGTTGGACTAGGTGACTCCTGAAGCTCCTTCTAGCTCTAACTCTATGATCCTTTGACCTTGTACTGAATAAATTGTCAAAGAGGCAAAACATAAAAGTAGTAAATGTAATCAGGGTTGCAGAAAAACAGGTATGTTAAAACACTGTGGATGGAGCTATGAATTGGTCCAACCATTCTGCAATTCAGTCAACAAACATTTCTTAAGTACCTACAATGTTACAGGTTCTGAGCTAAATGCTAGCATACAAATATAAAAAAGAAAGGTAGTTTCTTCCCTCAAGAAACTTATAATCTAATGAGGGAAGATAACACACAAAAACAAGCTGAAAATTGGGGAGTGGGGAATGTCCCCAAGATAGAGACGTCCAAAGTAGTGTAGCAGTGTAGCCAGGTAAGAAATTTAAAAATGGCTAGCCTAGGCACCCTCCTTAAACAGAGGCTTTTGGAGGAGCTCGTGTTCCAGCCTCTACTTAGGGAGGCAGAGAATATCAAGGATACTGAGGAGGTAAAAGGACCAAAGCTAAAGTAATCTTTCTGTATGACGAGGTCCCTGGGGGTACGAGCCAATTTAAAATTGTACTAAACAAGTGACTAAAATGTCATTTTTCTTTGACCTGGTGATCCCACTGCTAAGCATTCACCCCAAAAATATAAAAGAAAAGTCTCTTAAAAAATTATAGAAACACATTTTTTTCAGTAGCAAAGAACTAGGAACAAAAATGCCTATTAATCAGGTAATGGCTATATGAATTGTAGCACATGAATGAATGGAATATTACTATATTGTAAAAAAAAATGATGAACATAGTAAACATAAAGAAGCATAGGAGAACATGAACTGATGAAGAAGTAAACAGAACCAGGAAAACAGTTTTTGCTGTAATTGTTTTTACAATTACCAAGACATTGTAAATAAAAAGAACCAAAAATTAAACAATGCTATGTGGTCATAATGACCAAGTATGTCTCCAGAAAAGCAGTAGAGTAAATGAATGAATAAATAACTGTACTTACTTCTTGGCAAATGTGGGATATTTAGGATGGGGGGTGTTATATCACCCTAGTAAGCTTATGTGTTGCTTAGTTTTCCCAAAAACATTCTTGGAAGAGTTCAAGAAGGATTTTAAAGTCAAATAAGAGAGGTAGAAGAAACATTGAACAATTCCTTTAAAAATGCAATTGACAAAATGGAAAGAAGTACACTGAAGAAAACAACTCCTTAAAAAGTAAAATTGAGCAAATGGAAAAGGAGACACAAAAACTAACTGAAGAAAACAATTCACTAAAAATTAGAATTGGGCATCGGGAAGCTGATGACTCTATGAACCATCAAGAATCAGACAAACAAAATCAAAAGAATGAAAAAATAGAAGAAAATGTAAAACACCTCATTTGAAAAACAACTGGTCTGGAAAATAGATCCAGGAGAGATAATTTAAGAATTATTGGTCCACCTGAAAGCTATAATCAAAAAAGAACCTTGACAGCATCTGTAAAGAAATCATCAAGGAAAACTGACCTGAGGTACTAGAACCAGATGATAAAATAGTGAATTCACTGATATGAATTCGCTGATCACCTCCTGAAAGAGATCCCAAATTGAAAACAGCAAGAAATATTGTAGTCAAATTCCAGAATTATCTGGTCAAGGAGAAAATACTGAAATCAGTCAGAAAGAAACAATTCAAATATCATGGAATCACAGTCAGGATTATGGAGGGCATTACAGCTTCTACATTAAAAGATCAGAGGGCTCAGTATATAATATTACATAAGGCAAAGGAGCTTGGATTACAACCAAGGATCAACTACCCAGTGAAATTAAGCAATAATTTTTCAGGCAAGGAGATGGACATTGAATGTAATGGGGACTTCCAGAGCTCAACAGAAAATTTGATCTTTAGGGGCGGCTAGGTGGCACAGTGAATAGAGCATGGTCCCTGGAGTCAGGAAGACCTGAGTTCAAATCCGGCCTTAGACACTTAACACTTACTAGCTGTGTGATCTTGGGCAAGTCACTTAAACCCAATTGCCCTGCCCTCCCCCTCCAAAAAAGCAAAAAAAGAAAATCTGATTTTCAAATCCAAGACTCAAGAGAGACATATTGGCTTGGACCATCACTCTCCACTCAAGATCTGAGACCTTAACCTCAAAATCATTTACATGTAAAAACATTTTTAACATTCATTTTTTTTAAATTTGAGCACCTATGTCCAAAGGGCTATAAAAATGTGCACACTCTTTGACCAAGCAACACAAATTCTAGGGCTGTATCCTAAAAATACCATACATGTGAATAAAATGACAAGTATGTTCAAAAACATTGATAGCAGCTCTTTTTGTGGCGGCAAAGAATTGGAAATCAAGGGGATGCCCATCACTTGGGGAATGGCTAAACAAGTTGTGGTATAGGAATGTAATGGAATACGACTGTCCTATAAGAAATGGTGAACAGATGGACTTCATGATAACCTGGAGAGATGTATATAAACTGATGCTGAGAGAGGAGAGCAGAACCAGAAGAACATTGTACACAATTACGGACAGATTGTATCTGTGATGACTAACTTTGATAGACTGGGCTCAACTCAGCAATGCAAGGCTATAAGACAACTCCAAAGGACTCGTGACAGAAAAGGCTATCCACATCCAGAAAAAGATTTATGGAGTCTGAATACAGATTGAAGCAAACTATTTGCTCCCTCTCTCTTTTGTTTTGTTTTGTTCCTTCTTTCTTGTTGTTCATTCCATTGGTTATAATCCTTCTTTACAACTTGACTAATGTTTAATGTGAAGGTATTTGTAGAACCTATATTAGATTGCATACTACCATGGGGTAAAGAGGGGAGGAGAGGAAAGAGGAGAAAATTTGGAACTCAAAAGCTTGTGGAACTGAATGTTGTAAAATAAAAGTAAATAACCAAATACATAATTATAAAAAAGAACTTCCAAATTCTCTCCCTTATTTCCTTCCCCCTTCTTGAGAAGGCAAGCAATTTGATATAGATTATGCATGTGCAGTCATGCCAAATATATTTCCATATTAGTCATGCTGTGAAAGAAAACACAGACCTCCGCCCCCCAAAATAATTCAAATAAAAATGAAGTTTTTTAAAAAGTGTGCTTCAATCTGCATTCAGACTCCATCAGCTCTTTCTCTGGATATGGATAGCATTTTTTCATAAGTCCTTTTGAATTGTCTTTGATCATTATATTTCTGAGAATAGCTGTCATTTGTAGTTGATCATCATACACTATTGTTGTTACTGTGTACAATGTTCTAGTTTTTCTCACTTGATTTTGTATCAGATACATTTTTCCAGGTTTTTCTGAAAGGATTCTGCTCATAATTTCTTATACCACAATAGTATTAGATCACAATAATATCCATTTGTTTAGCTATTCTCCAATGGATTGGCATCCCTTCAATTTCCAATTCTTTGACACCACCGAAAAAGAGTTGCTACAAATATTTTTGTACTTATAAGTCATTTATTTTCCTTTGATTTCTTTGGGATACAAACTTAGAAGTGGCATTGCTAGGTCAAAGGTTATGCATAGTTTTATACCCTTTGGGCATAGTTCCAAATTGCTCTACAAAGTGGTTGAATCAGTTCACAATGCCATCATCGGCACGTGTCCCGATTTTCCCATATCCACTCGAACATTTGTCATTTTCCTTTTCTGTCATATTAGACAAACTCATAGGTGTGAAGTGGAACCTCAGGGTTGTTTTAATTTACATTTCTATAATCAATAGAGCATTTTTTTATGTGACTATAGTTTTCATCTGAAAACTACCTATTCATATCCTTTGAGAACTTAGCAACTGAGGAATGACTCAAAATTTGATGAGTTCTCTGTATATTTGAGAAACTTGGTAAAAAAATTCCCTGTTTTCTGCTTTCTTTCTAATCTTGGCTATTTTGTTTTTGTTTGTGCAAAACCCCTTTTAATTTAATGTGATAAAAGTTATTCACTTTCCTTTGTGTAATGCTCTCTTTCTTGTTTGGTTATAAACTCTTCCTTTATCCATAGATCTGAACTAGACATTTTTTCATGTTCTTCTAATTTGCTTATGATACCACCCTTTATTTTGGCCTTGTACATAGTATGAGATATTGTTCTATACCCAATTTCAGCCAAACTGTTTTCTAGTTTTCCCAACAGTTTTTGTCAAATAGTGAGTTCTTGTCCAAAATGCTTGGATCTTTGCGTTTATCAAACACTAGGTTAAATTGTCATTTACTATTGTATGTTGTCTGCCTAATCTATTCCATTGGTCCACCACTCTATTACTAAGTCAGTACTAGATTGTGAACTATTAATTTTGAAACTGAAATTTGTATTTCCATGAAAAATTGATGAAACATTCATGCTTATCAAATTGGCAGAGGTGATTAAAAATAGAAATAATCTATTTTGGGATTGCAGACTTAATCTATTGTGGATAGACAAGAGCACTAAGATATTGTTGGTCCAGTCATTCTGGAAAACAATTTAGGATTAGGCAAGAAAAGTGCCTTGAATGTTAATTGCCTTGGATATAGTACTGTTGGGCATAAGGACATTAAAACCTTACTAATTGCACTTTTGCAGTAGAAAAAAATAGAAACAAAGTGTACCTAGTATGGTAGAGATGATTGAACAAATTGTGGCATATGAATGTCATGAAATATTATTGCACACTAAGAAATGACTAATATTATATTCAGAAAATTCATGGAAACTTGTGTGAACTGATGCAGAGCAAAGAAAGCAAAATTAAGGAGAAAAACACGTAAAGGAAAACAACATTAAAAATCATCAGAATTAACATGATTAGAATGAGTAATCTTCATTTTAGAGGACTTATAAGAAAATATTTCCCTTTGGAAATCTTGATCGAGAGGTTGGGTCCTTTCAGATGTGGAGGACTGCGTGTGCTGTCAAACATGATTTATGGACTAGTTTGTTTTGATTAGGTGTTTTTCTTTGTTAAAGGAGAATTCAGTGAGAAAGGAAACTATTGGAAAGTGACAGTAATGACAGTAAAGCAGAAAAAGCATAAATGAAACTTTAAGTGGACAAAACATGTGCAAATATTTATTTTATTTTATTTTATTTAGTCTGGAAAATTTTCACTGAAATCCTACCTTAGTGTTTCATTATCTTCCATTTTTAAGGCTAGCTCCTGCGAACCTATTGGTGCAAAAATAATCATGGTTTCTCAAGCTATATGTAGTGCCAATGCAATATTCAGAGTGCCGACAGTCATGATAAATATACCTGCATAGTGCTCAATCACAAAATATAGCAAATTCCCCATATAGAAGACAGAAGCAAAACATTTATTCAGACACTAGAAAGCCAAATCCCAATACCAGTAAGCTGATTCTATCATAGTAGCAAAGAAGTTAATAAGCCACAACAGCACAGAGAGCCACAGCATCCTTTAGCCTTCCCACAAGTCAACATTTACTCACAAGCCTAACTGTCTACTTTCCTGCCATCCTCTCTCCTCCCATCTAGCTGTTCTGATTCTCAGCTTCCTGTGGGCTCTGCTCTACCCTTCAGAAAACTCTTCCCACCACAGACTTTGTGTGATTACATTCAGCCTATTAGGGGCAGAGTTTATTTTCAAAGCAGGGAAGATCTTCAAATTCCCATTACTATTACACTATATCAACACAGGTAGGCTTTGAATAAGGGTTTGGCAATAAACTTATATGGCTGCTCAGTGTCATAGTGGCTAGAGTGATGGAGTTGGAGCCAGGAAAACCTCAATTCAAATCCTGCCTCTGACATTTACAAGCTGTGTGATCCTAGGCAAGTCACTTAACCTCTCTGTGCCTCAGTTTCCTCATCTGTAAAGTGGGGATAATAACACTTCTTACCCATAGTGAAGATTCAGTGAAATAACATATGTAAAGTGCTATACAAATGCTAATGTAAAGGTGATCAAATAAGTCAATCAATTCCTTCCACCTCACTTAAATGATAAGACTCAATTGAACTCAGTTCTCAGTCATAAGCTTTAGACTAATGGTGGGAAGCCTTTGAAATCCATTAGATTAAATAAAATTATGACAGACATGAAGTCTGTTGCAGTTGGCTAAGGGTATTCATCATGTCCCCTGGTTCCTGTATAAAAGCATGGGGTTACTTGGAATCAGAAAGTTCTGTGAAGTGGTGATTCAAGAGAGAATATTCTAGCAAACCCCTTAGGAAAAATCATGTCAGAGGGAAGGAAAGTTTTTGGCCAGGTTCTTTTCCATCCATCTCCTTCAGCCAGAGAAGGATTTTGTCAGTTTCAAAGGGTCTGAAAAATGTTGGACTTCCCATCTTCCCAATGGCAGTATCTCTGGATCAATCAATCAATGAACATTTATTAAGCACCTATTATGTGCCAGGAACTTTGCTAAGCTCTTGGAGTGTCTGCAATGGGGGTCAAGGACAGATTGGATATAGATTTACAACTCTATAAGGAGTGCAACAAACAAACAAGCAAACAAACCACCCCCAAACCTTTCAAAACCTGCATTATTTCTAAGGGGAACTTCTTGAACACCTTACAAATGAACAAAAGGAATTCCATCAACTAAAAACTGTGATTTACTCCTTTGGCACATGAGGTTATTAAGGTTGAACTCAGCTGGACTCTTTATGTACTTGTGGGAGAGGATGTCATAGACTGGGGGGAGGGCGGGAAAGGGAGGGTGATGTTGTTTTGTACAAATATTTTTACTATATCACTTTAGTGAATACTCCTTTCCAAAAAGTTCCTTAAAGTTGTCTGATTAAAATGATTCTCAACTGCTAACTTTGCAGAGAAACCCACTGGTAGGGGCTCAAGATGATGGCATAAGAGAATTACTCTCAACTCCTCAAGGGTACCCCTAGCACCCTGGGTGGGGTATGTAGCCTTACTCTTAGATCTGAGATTTATCTGTGAGAGTGGATGTTGGGATAAGGATCCTCAAAGCTTACGTGGGCTACACTAGCTATTATTATTTTTTATTTTATTGCTATTGTTGTTGTTGCTATATGTGGGTTAGCCCAACTAAATTTGTGGAAGCCCTTCACCATACAGTTGACCACTAGATGATTTAAGATTCTTTTTTTTTTAAGCAATTGGGGTTAAGTAACTTACTCAAGGTTACACGGCCAGGTGTTTCTGGGTGGGTGCTAAGTGTCTGAGCCTGGGATTCGATCTCCAGGTCATCCTGACACTGGAGCTGCTGCTCTTACTCGCTGCAGTACCTGGCCGCCCCTGATTTAAGATTCTTTTTGACCAATTAAGCTCCTTAAAAATGTTGCGCTAAGGGGCAGCTAGGTGGCGCAGTGAATAGGGCACCGGACCTTGAGTCAGGAGAACCTGAGTTCCAATCCGACCTCGGAAACTTAACACTTACTAGCCATGTGACCTTGGGCAAGTCACTTAACCCCAATTGCCCTCCAAAAAGCAAAAGCAAAAAAAAAATGTTCTGCTAAACTGTAGGAGGGAGATGTCATCATCAGTCTTTCAAAACATTAAAAATGTGTGTGGAGTTAGTCTTTAATTATGGGAAGCATGATGCTTGGTAGATGCAAGGTAGATTGGGACAGATGGATCAGACTGAGTCTGTAAGAGTGTTCTAGGAATAGAGGAAAGCATCAGAATAAAAGTGACAGATGTCAATTCAAAAGATAACAATTCAAGACAAAATCAAGCAATATGTTCAGAGTGAATGAGGAAGAGCAGGCAACTATAGAAGGTAATAAAAATGAAGCAAGTTGGAATGGAGAGGTCAGTGACATACTTTGAAGCCCAAAATTAAGATTTAAATATATGTTGGATTATGTGTGTGTGTGGGATTACCAAGTTAGGAATAGTAAAATCAATGAAGACATAATTAATAGATTTCAGTCATTTCAACTGTGCCTGACTCTTTGTGATCCCATTTGGGGCTTTCTTGGCAAAGATACGGGAGTAGTTTGCCATTTCCTTTGCCAGCTCATTTTCCAGCTGAGGAAACTGAGACAAGCAGGATTAAGTGACTTTCTCAGGGTCATAAAACTAGTAACTGTCTAAGGCCAGATTTGAAGTTAGAAAGATTTGAGTTTTCCTGACTCTAGGTCAAGCGCTCTATCCATGGTGCCACTTAGTTACCCCAAAGTAATACATAGCCAATGATTTATTTTAGAATATCATGCAAATATGAAATGCTATGTAAATGTTAGTATATATTCCAAAATTATAAATTCAACACACACAATAGAGGTTAAACGGAAAATTTGTGGAGTTTGAAGTGTAGCATCATAACTTTAGTGATGGAATGGATCCTAGAGTCTTTTAATCCACTCCTCATTTTGGAAACAAAGAGCCTGAGGCCCAGAGGGCTTAAGCAATTGCTCAAAGTAACACAGGTAATAAATGTCAGAGCCAGGATTTGAACGCACATCCTCTGACACCCAATTCAGTGCTCTTTGTACTATACCAGGTTACCTCATGCAGATAAATACATAGATATTTAAAATTATATTTATTCAAATGAATAGCAATAAGAAATTCAATAAGTTGTTACGACATTGAAAAACCAATAAGCAGCAATAGAAAATTAAACTGCCCAAAGTCTAAGAGATTTAACTTGAAAGTGGCAATATATTTTAAATGTGACTATTTGCAATAGCTGGATAAAAAATAGATGCTGCCCTAACCCAAAATATTCATTTAAACTCTCATCAGGAAGATTGAAATGGCTTTTCAGCCCATGATTTTAAATCCTTCATAAATTGCTATACATCCCAGCCTGCCTTGCTTTAGTGATTTTTATACTCCATATCAGAGCTGGGTGAGGAGTGGGATGATGGGAATATCTTAGTCTTGCCCTAGCAAGGAGAAAAGACTTTCTCCTGATTGACATTCTTGAGCCCCTGAGGAGCTTCTACTGGATGCCAGGTTTAATGTTTTGAAAGAAAAGGGGGGAGAGAGGAGAAGCAACTTGTAGCTTTCTGAATTTCATCTCAGATTGATTGAAAAAAGGGGGAAGAGAAGGAAGGAAATGTACTCAGGGAGAAAATATGTAAAAACAACATCAACAAAACACTACTTGAAATATTTTTTAAAAAGTGAATCTACATTATATTGAAGCATCATTTTAATAAGTTTACTTAGTTTATAAGAAGAATGCTAACAATTCAAGAGATAAATTACTTCATAAATATAAACTCACATGGAAGACTGGACTATCAAATATACTGAATAAAGTCATAGTATTCTTTCAGGTGAATTTTCAGAAATTTAAACAAAAGAACAAACAAGATATTTTTTTTTCCTCTGAAGACAGTCTGAATTTATTTATTTTACTTTTGAAATTGTCATTATTTTTACATAATCCTTGTGTCCTAGACTCCCTCCTGACACAAAGAGTCTTTGTTATTCTTCATGGAGAACTTTTTTCCTTTTTTGGTTTCTTACATCCAAATAGTCTGGGAATTTCAACATTTAAACATAGGAACCACCCAAGATAGTGCCCAGTTTGTATAAGTACATAGACTCAAAAGACTCAATCAATGGACAGTATTATTTGCAAGGTAATGGAAACAGGTAAGACTCACATGCCGGTCCAAAGAAAACAATGATAGGGCAAAGCCAAGATGGCGAAGTAAAGGCAGGGACTCAGCTGAGATCTCCCCCAAGTACCACCAAATGCACAAATTCTAGAGCAGCAGAATCCACAAAAAGATGGAAAGAAACAGATTTCCAGCCCAAGATGACTTGGAAAGTCAGCAGGAAAGGTCTGTTGCACCAGGGTGATAGAAGAGCGTAGTCCAGCACAGGCTAAGCTAGCAAAGACCTAGTCCCAGCAAACCCAGAGTATGTTTGGGGCGACTGAGTCACTTGTAACAGGTGGTTTCCAGGCCTCTCAGTCCACAGATGCCAAAGACAACTTAAAAGGTCAGCAAGAAAGGTCAGTCACACTTGGTGGAGAGTGAAGCGCAGTGTAGCCCAGGCCCTGCCAGCACAGCCCCAGCCCCAGCAAACCAAGAGCAGGCCTTGGGAGTGACTGAACCAGTAGCAGCAACTGCTTCCTGATTTCTCAGTCCATGTATTGTAAAGGGGTTGGACAAATGGTCAGAAGGAGATTACAGGATTCTTTTTGCTGGCACTGAGGCAGGACTCTGTTGCTCTGCCCACACTCAGATACATGTCCTTGGTGGCAGTCCCAGGGGGCAGAGGAGCACTTGCTGGCAGAGCTCGCAGCCACAGTGGAGGAGGGAACCATCCTCACAGTTCCTGGGCAGAAAAGAGGGCTTGTGGTCTCTCGAAGATCAGAGCACAAGCCAGGAGACACCTTTCTATAGACCATACTACTTTGGAAAAACTGAAAATTTGTAGATCCCTAGAAGTATCTCTGAAAACAACTGCACAAAACCCCTGAAGCTTGAGACAGTGCACTCTCCACCTACTTTAACTACTACTCCGCCCTACTTTAACAAAAACTTAAAAGTCAGCTAATAAGCTGGGAAAATAAGCAAACAACATTAAAAAAAAAACCTCTGACTATTGAAAGTTACTATGATGACAAGAAAGATCAAAATTCAGAAGAAGGAAACAAAGTCAAAGTTCCTATATCCAAAGCCTCCAAGAAATATAGGAATTGATCTCAGGCCATGGAGGAACTTAAAAAAGATTTTGAAAATCAAGTAAAAGAGGTAGAGGAAAAACTGGGGAAAGAAATGAGAGTGATGCAAGAAAATTATGGAAAATGAGTCAACAACAAGGAGACCCCAAAAAATACTGAAGAAAATAACACCTTAAAAATCAGACTAGGCCAAATGGTAAAAGAGGTCTAAAAAAACCAATGAGGAGAAAAATGCCTGAAAAAGGAGAATTGTCAAATGGAAAGGGAGGTCCAAAAGGTCACTGAAGAAAATAATTCTTTGAAAATTAGAATGGAGCAAATAGAAGCTAATGACATTATGAGAAATCACAAAACAATATAACAAAACAAATAGAATTTTAAAAAATAGAAGACAGTGTGAAATATCTCATGGAAAAACAGCTGAGCTAAAAAATAGATCCAGGAGAAACAATTTAAAAATTATTGGATTACTTGAAAACCATGATAAAAAAAGAGCCTAGATATCATCTTTCAAGAAATTATCAAGGGAAACTGCCCTGACATTCCAGAACCATAAGGAAAAATAGAAATTGAAAGAATCCACTTTCTGAAAGAAATCCCCAAATGGAAACAGTCAGGAATACTTTAGTCAAATTCCAGAGCTCCAAAGTGAAGGAGAAAATATTGAAAGCAATCAGAAAGAAACAATTCAAGTATCATGTAGTCACAGTCAGGATAACATGAGATTTAGTAGCTACTACATCAAAAGATTGGAGGGCTTGGAACAGGATATTCTGGAGAACAAAGGAGCAAGAATTACAACCAAGAATCATCTACCCAGCAAAACTGATTATAATCCTTCTGGTGAAAAATGGATATTCAATGAGATAGAAGACTCTCAAGCATCCTTGATGAAAAGACCAGAGGTGAATAGAAAATTTGACTTTCAAATACAAATACTTATCTAAGGATAAGGTAAACAGGAAAGGGAAATCATAAGGGACTTAATAAGTTTAAACTGTTTACATTCCTACATGGGAATTTTACATTTGTAACTCATAATACCTTTCTCATTATTAGGGTACTTAGAAAGAGGGCATAGGTGTGAGTTGAATATGAAGGGATAATATCTGAAAAATAAAATGAAGGGGTAAGAGAGGAATGTGCTGGGAGAAAGAGAAAGGAAGAGGTAGAATGTGGTAAATTAACTCACATAAAAGAGGCAAGAAAAATATTTTATAGTGGAGGGGAAGAGGGATGAGGTGAGGGGAAGTGAATGAACTGCTTACCCTCATCAGAACTGACTCAAAGAGAAAATAACATGCACACTCAATTGGGTATAGAAATCTATCTTACCCTATAAGAGAGGAAGGGGATAAGAGAAATGTGAAGGGAGGGAAGATTGGAGGAGGAGGTATTAAGAAGCAAAATGCTCCTGAGGAGGGACAGGGTGAAAGTAGAAAGAAAATAAAATAAGCTGGGGGTGGGGGAGATAGGATGGAGGGAAATACAGTTAGCAATGGTCACTGTGAAAAAAATTTAAAAACAAGTTTGTCTGACAGAGACCTTATGTCTCAAACATATAGAGAACTGAGTCAAATTTATAAAAAATAGGAGCCATTCTCCAGTTGATAAATGATCAAAAGATATGAATAGTTTTCAGATGAAGGAATCAAAGCTGTCTACAGCCATATGTAAAAGTACTCTAACTCACATACAGATTTGAGTAATGCAAATTAAAACAATTCTGAGGTACCTACATCATTCCTATTAGATTGGCTAATAGGACAGAAAAAGTAAATGAGAATGTTGGAGAGAATGTGGGAAAAAACAGACTTTAATGACGATGTTGGTGGAGTTGTGAAATGATTCAGCCATTTTGTAGAGCAATTTGGAAATATGCCCAAAGAGCTATAAAACCATGTATAACCTTTGACCTAGCAATGCCACTGCTAGGTCTGTATCTCAAATGAGCTAAAAACAATAAAAAGGAAAGGGGTCTATATGTAGAAAAATATTTATAGTAGCTCTTTTCTGGGAGTAAAGAATTAGAAGCTGAAGGGATGCCCATCAAATGAAGACTGACTGAACAAGTTGTGGTATGTGATTATGATGGAATACTGTTGTACTATAAAAAATAATGAGCAGGATGCTCTCAGAAAAATCTGGAAAGATTTGCATGAGCTGTTGCAAAGTGAAATGTACTATGTACAAAGTAAAGCAATATTGTAAGATGATCAACCGTGAATGACTTAACTATTCTCAGCAATACAATGATCCAAGACAACTCTGAAGGACTTATGATGAAAAATGCTATCTACCCCCAGAGAAAAAAAGCTGTTGGTGTCTGAATACAAATTGAAGTATGTTTTTTTTAACTTTCTAAATTATTTACGAGGTTTTTTTTTATCTCTTTTCTTTCACAACATGACTATTATGGATATGTTTTGTGTGACTACACATGTATAACCTATGTTGAATTACAGGGAGAGAATTTGGAACTAAAAGTTTTAAAAAATTAATGTTAAAAATTGTCTTTACATGTATCTGGGAAAATAAAATACTAAATACAAGCTTTAAAAAATGAAAGTAGTCCTCTGAGGTATGACATCTTAAGAAAAAAAAAAGAAAGAAAACAATGATAAAGTACTATGCATTGTTTTGAACTTATCCAAAGCATTTAGATTACTTGTAGCCACAAAACAATAGACATTCAAAAATGGATGGTATTAGTGCCACAAACATGCCCTCTAAGTTAGAACAAGGTTAAACTTTTTCTAATCTTTGGAGAAGAGGAAATTCCAAGAAAGTACAAAGTAGAAAATATTTTGATGAAAGTATTGTTAGCAGGAGATAGTGACCAATTTGTTAATGGAATATTGTGGGGAGAAAGTACCTCAGTATTCTACTATTTTATGCTTTCCTAATAGTTTATCTAGGGACAGCAAGGTTTAGCAATGGAAAGGAAATTCCTCTAGTCCTCCAGGGTAGCCTTCCCTTAGTCCTTCTCAGGAATGCCCAAATCTCCAGAAGCACAATCCAAGAGATATCTAGACTCCTGACTCCACGATAGTGACATACACTATTGAGAAACTTTTTCCAAAAATATCTTCCATGCTCTGTGAGCGACTGGATTCAGTTCATTTGCTTAGGGTTTGATGCTCTACATTCTTGCACTCTTCTGCTGGTTTTCTTCTTGTAGTATTTGCCTCCTGTTGCGTAGGGCATCACCATCCACAATCATCCATCAAGATCTTTCACTATCAACTTATGGCGACTGTTACCTCATGAGTTCCGTTCACGGTCCTCTGCCTTCAGGCTCCCCGTAGGCTTTCTTAGCCCTCCTTGCTATAATATTTCTTGCTTCCTAAAAGGTTGTTAGTTTTGTTGCCAGCTCCCTTTTTTACCTTCTCAGTTCTTGTCATTCTTTTCAACCTCCAGGACTGATGTTGATTTCCCTTCCTATGGGACCAACTTTGAAGCAGCTAGGGACATTCCTAATGGGAATAGTTAAGAGAAAAGTGATCATTCTTGTGTTCACAGTTCAGTAGATGCCTCCATTCTTCTTTGAAAAATTACATATTTTTTCCATCAGCAAAAATCTACCTCTCACCCTCCCACCAACCCACCCCACAAACTGAGAATATGAGAGAAAAATATAACACCTGCTAAAAACATGCATAGTCAAGCAAAACAAATTTTCATGCTGGCTATGTCCAAAAACATAAATGACTCATTCTATACTCTGATTTCTTTACTTCTCTAACAGGAAGTAGGTAGAATGTGTCGTCCTAAGTTCTTTACAATTATGATTGGTTGTTATAGTGATCGAGTTCCTAATTCTTTCAAAGTTGTTTGTCTTTACCACATAGCTGTCATTGCATAACTTGTTTTCCTGGTTCTGTAAAATTTATTCAGTTAGTCAATAAATATTTATTAAGCACCTACTATGTGAGCACTGTGCTAAATGCTAAGGAAACAAAGAAAAAGAAAAAATATAGTCCCTGCTCTCAAAGGGCTAAGAATCTAATGTAAAAAGATAACATACACACACACAACCGAAAAGGTTAGGGTGCGGGTATTGAGTAGGGTACTTGTCATGGGGGCATGATGAAAACCTGAGGAAGGAAGCTGTATGGAAAATGAGATGACTGCCCTGGTCATGTTCCTTAAATGGAGGATCTGGAAGAAGCTCTCCACTGTCTACCCTTTTCTTACTCCAACCTGAGGGAGGAAGGGGCTCCAAGGGGAGCAAGTACTGAGGATGTGTGAGTTTCAGGGTAGATGGGACCAAGGCAGGATGAGGAAGTTCTGGGAAGCATGATGAACTCTAGAGGAGGAGAGTTGAATATGCACTTTCTTCTGCATCAGTTTATACAAATCTTCCCAGGTTTATCTGAAACCATGACTATCATCATTTCTTACAACACAATTTATATACCATGATTTGTTCAGCCATTCCTGAATTTATGGGCATTAACTCAGCTTCCCATTCTTTGCCACTTCAAAAAGAGACCTAAATATTTTTGTACATCCTTAGAACTCATTTTGCTTAGAACTAATCCCTCCATTAATCTACCCTCCCTCTAATTCTCCTGCCTCCTCCTCCCCTTTCTTTCTTATTTACTTGTTTAGTGAAATGCATTTCTGTACCCAATTCTCTTTGTGTATGTGTGTGTGTGTGTGTGTGTGTGTGTGTATTCTTCCATCTTTGACCAGTTGAGATTAGAGTGAACTTCAAGCATCAGTTGCTCTACCCAACCCCTTCTTCCTTGTTTGTATAGATGTCCATTTTTGTACCCTGATTATAAGAAATAAATTTGACCTAATCTTTCTTTCCCTCTTCACCTCTCCTTCTCCCTTGTATTCCTCTTCCCTTATTTCCATTTTTCTCTTAAGATCATCAAGATATAACAGAACCATTCCTAGGTCTTGTATTAGGCTCCCTCTCTAAACTCTGATGATTATAGGGTGTGTGTGTGTGGGGGATACATGTATTGCCTCCCCATATTTGAATGCACATTTATCCTACTTTAATCCTTATGATTTTTTGGGTAAATGTTTACCTTTTTATATTTCTCAACTCCTGTGCTTGAACTTCAACATTTCTGATCAGCTCAGGGCTTTTCATCAGGGATACTTCCAACTCCTCTATTTCATTAAAGATCCATTTTTCCCCCAGTATGATTTTACTCAGTTTTGCTGGGCAAGTTATTCTTGGTTTTAAGTTCATGACCTTTGCTTTTGGGAACATAATCCAAGTTATCCACTACTTTATAGTGGTTGCTGCTAAACAGTGTGTTATTCTGACTGTGGTCCCTTTGGTACTTTAGCTCTTTCTTTCTAGCTTTCTTTCTGCTAGAAGTATTTTTTCTTTGAACTAGATAGAATCTCTTGATTTTAACTATAATGTTCCTGGGAATTTTCATTTTAGGGTTTCTTTCAGGAAATGACTAATAGATTTTTTTCTGTTATCACTTTACCCTCTTATTCTAAGAGATATGGGCATTCTTCTTTAAAGAATTCTTGAAATATAATGTCTAGGCTCTCTTTTTGGTGATGGCATTCAGGTAGTCCAATGATTATTAATTTTTTTCTCCTCAGTCTGTTTTGCATATCAGTTGTTTTTTTGCTGTGAAATACTTTACATTCTCTTCTATTTATTTCATTCTTTTAATATTTCTTACTATCTCATGAAGTTATTGGCTTCTCTCTGGTTCATCCTAATTTTCAAAGTTTGTTGCTCAGCCAAGATTTTGTATGTCTTATGCCAAGATGTTAATTCCCTATCCAATTCTTTCTTCCATAACTCTCATTTTTTTTCCATTTTTTCCTCATGTATCTGCATTTAATTTAGCTCTTATTTTTAATTCTTGCTTCATCTCTTCCAGTTGTTTTAGTTGAATTTGTGCCTAATCTGTGTTTTTCTCTGAGGCATTGCTTATAGATGTGTTGGAGTCATTCTCTTCATCTGGGCTTGTGTCTTGAGTGTCCTTGTCACCATAAAAGCTTTATATGGTGCAGTTCTTTTGCGGTTTACTCATTTTTCCAGTCTATTTCCTGACTGGAATTGATATTAGGGTTGGACTCCACTACATTTCAGGAAGGAAGATCTGAACTGGTCCTTTTTTTGCTTTCTTGGGGTATTATATTGAGTGTTATATTATCCCAGTATCTCAAAGAGACCTGCAAGTTTTTGGTGCTCCCAAAGTAGTCTGATCCAGGGCAAAATTTGGTTATTGCCTTTCTGCTCTGAGGGGCAATTACTGATCTGGGCTTGGATCTGAGCAATGGTAGGATGATGATGGACTCAGATCCTTTCAGCCAGCTGGGAAGCTGGGATGCTTTGCTAGTTTAGTGTGAAAGAAGAACTAGCTCCTTTTGTTTGAGATCCCTGCTTTGGTTATGCTTCTTCAGGATTCAGACTGGACTAGAAGCTGGAACTGACACCTCTCTCTTATTTTGGGATCTGAGCTATGCAGTTGCTGCTCATGCTTGCATTTGTTGCTTGCTGGCTGCTATCCCTGGATGCAGAGCCATTCCTCATTCTACCCTGGGTCTTCATTGAGGTTTGAGGGGCCAAGGATAGGGGATGGAGGAGGAGTCCTGGTATGGGTTTTCTTTCCCTGGTGCACAGCTTATCCCTGTCCCAGAGTGCTCTACCTGGTGAGCCTGTGACCAAACTCCATCCCCAGTGTCCACAGACTTCTCTTTCTATGCTGACCTGGACCCCCCAAAAATTACTCACTTTGACTTTTCCTTGGATTTCCCATCAAGATTCAGTATTTTGGCATTTTCTAGATCTGTGTGGAGGATGTTTTTGGAGAGGTGGTAGGGGAGAAGTTCATCCTTAGGCTTTCTCCTAATGCACCATTTGGCTTGATCTCTGCTCCCATTATTCTTGAAGCTTCTCCATGGTTCCTGGACTTCAGAGCCCATATTTCAGCAGTCCTCCTGCCATACTGCTACACTCCATCCTCCATGTCTGTATTCCAGGGCTTTACATTCCTGATTGGTAAGCGGTCATCTACTCTAGGGGCTCCAGATTCACCACCTCCCTATGTATGTAAGCACCTTGAAGGCAAGGATTGTTTTACTTTTTGTAGTGGCCAGTTCCAGTGTTTGACATAATGCCTGACACACTTAATAAATACTTTTTTAAAAATTCATTCCTTGATTCACAGGAATAAGAATACTCTCCCTTTATGGGTCTTATGCTAGTCCAACAGTTATTTGCTTCCTCTCTCCCCTAGGACCTGGCTGCTGTATCTCTTGTTTGTGTCAACAATTCTTTCTGGGTCTCCAGAGGAGCATCTAATTCTTTCCCAAATTATTCTTGCCTTCTCCCAAAGTAGCTGGCCTGGATTATTTAAATTATTGAGGGCTGTTTCCCTAATCCACTAGGAAAGAGATGGGGGGGATGGAGCCAATACTCTGGTGCTGCCAGCACAACAATGAGGGAGAGATTTTGATTCGTGTGTTTGTTTTAGAAGTCTCCAAACAAGATTGGAACCTATGGAATAGAGTCTATACCAGATAGAGGCAAAACACAACAGTTGAAAAGAGCAGCAGCAGAATGAAATGGGAGAACACACATTTCACTCAAATTATTCAGTCTCAGTCTTCAAACCATTTATTTTGGATAACTCATGGAGCCAGATTGCCATTTTCCACTGCACTCCCCTTATGAATCCCACTTAGGGACTTTCATGGACAGGGAAACAGGGAAGGAGTAGAGAATGAATACTTTGGGCCTACTGTAAAAATTTCACATAGAATTTGATAAAATTTATAAAATAACAAAAGTTCTATTAACTCAACTGTAAACTCTGTTAACATTATCCAACTGAGAAGGCTACAAGCCCCTTGGTAGCAGAAAGATGTCGAACCCAAAGGACATTGCATCCTGCAAAGTACAGCTGGCTGAAATTGTTCCAAGAATGGCAGATGTTGGAAAACTGTTTTCCCCATTGGAAATCTGGGCCCTGTAATTATATGTCTCGAGAGGAGCTATTGTACTTTAGGGAGAAATAAGGGACCCTTCTGCCATTCTACTGAGACTCATTTCTGATTATGGAAACTATAACTACACATCTTTTATAAATATGCTAGTCTTTAGCTTAATAAGTGTAATACAATGCCTGTGGAAGAGTTTTCTGTGTATTGTTTGGCACATACATGTTTTTGATATGACTCTCCTATATTTACTCCAGTCTGCTGATGTTTTAAAAAGCCAAAATACAAAACAAAACAAAAACCCCAACCTTCTGTAATTCTCAGTTTCACACAGATGGACCCACTGGTTTGTATGGTTTGTAATTGACCCATTAGATGATGTGAATGATGAAATCATTTAATACCGAAGGGTTTTTTTCATTATCCATAGAAATCTACATTTAAATACTGTATTAATATTTTAGCAGGCATGTAGGTAAGTATATTTTCTCTGTATTCTGCTTTAACATTACTTCCTTTAGCACTTAATAAGAAAGACCTTGAGCAATAATAGACATCAATGTAACATTTCTCCTTGCCCTACTGCTGTAGGAAACTCAAGGGGCAGGCATGCTGGATGTTTGTCACAGGAGTACACTGGGCAATGTTTAATGATTAGCTCTCTGAGCAAAAAGGGGGTACCACAAAACATTTTTAAGTTTAATATGCACAGCTGACATTTTCCCATCACTTTCTTAAGTCTAGACAATGAGAACAATAAATCAAGTCCTGATTTGCAGCATTTGCCAATTTTCTAAAATATAGGTATTCACACTGAAAAGTTAGCTATCAGCTCTTTTGAGTTGGTTCCAGCACACCCTTGTAAAGATGTTACTTTGCATGGGCTCTCAGATGGGAGAAGACACAGGGGAAAAGCTATCCATACAGTAAAACAGAGAGCCCTAGTTCTTACTTCCATCATTCAGTTTTATGCAGCTGAGTGGAGAAAGAGGTCTGGTTCCTTCGCTTCTCTTTCACAACACTCTGGATCTCAAACCACTCACCTCTGGGAGGAAACCTCAGTGGTTTTTCTCCTGCAGACTGGAGTTGACTCCCCATGGCTGGGGTCTGACAGTCTGAACTCTGGTGAATCCCTGCCTCTATCCTGTCTAAGGAGCAAGCACAGGCCAGCAATTCCCCTGGCTCCTGGCTACTACTATTCTCATCCTAGAATCAGATTCTACCACAGAATCATCCACTGTAGCCTTCTTCCTCTGAGGATCACAAATGCTCTTAGAATTCTCTGCATTTCCCTCCTCAGGGAAGGTTATTACTGAGCCCTAGTTCCAGTTTTATATTGAACATTTCCAATTTTGCTCCTCTGTTTATGCTCCTCTCCTCTCAGCCTGTCTACCCTGCAATCTGTCCTGCAAGATGTGGTTGTGGGAATGAGCCACAGTTTTGGACATGGCCAAGGGAAGTCAACAAGAGTTTATTGAGTAACTACTATGTGTTAGGCCCTGTGCAAAGGGATGGGGATACAAAGAAAGGAAAAAATAGTTTCTCCTCGAGAAGTTCACAATCGAATGGGGGAGACAACATGTAAACAACCAGGAACAAACAAGATATATGGTGGTTAAAACAGAGGTAACCTCAGAGGAAAGGCACTAGCACTTAGGGGGATCAAGAAAGGCTTCTTACCAATGGTGGGGTTTTAGATAAGATTTAAAGGAAGCTAGGGAGCCAAGAAAAGAGTTCTAGACACGGGGAACAGCAAACAAAAATGCCCAGAAGGAGTCTGCTGTGCAAGGAACAGCAACGAGCCTGTGTCACTGGATCATAGAATATGTAGAGGTGAGTAAAGTATAAGACTGGAAAGGTGGTGAATCGGACAATGTACATTTATTACAAGGGTATTTTTTTCTTTTCTTTTTTTCTAGTGTGGATGTAAGGTGGGAGGGGAAGAAAATAAATGACGGTTAATTGAAAAAACATTTTTTAAAGAAAAAGTAATAAACAGGCCTTCCAGAGAAACACAGGCAGACACATGGACTGAACAATATTATTCTGCAGCTACAAGAATATAAATGGAAAGAATAAGACAAAATTTTAAAACTCACTTACATTTCAAATTTTCCATGAAAACTTCCATAACTCTCCAGCTCATCCTGATTTTCCCTTCTCTGGACCTCTACTATACTTAGATTTATTGCCATATTGTTTAGCATTTAATTTTTTTCAGGTGTGCCATGGTATCAGTCTTGCCTCTCTAGCTAAATTACAATGTCCTTGATGGCAGAGACCATGTCTTATAACTCTCTTCTGCCCTCCACAGCACGTGACAGGAGAGCCCAAATGCTCTCAATTTATTGACTTGTTGAGTGATTGAGGCATTTTGTTTTGCATACTCGTGTATGCCTTACATACATGGAATATTCAGTGGATGTTTGTGGATTTGATTTGGTGCTTTTAAAAAAAGCTATTTGAGTGGTAAGTGTGATATATTTTCATATGGAAATAAGAAGGCTATACCTTGGTCTCAGATCAGAGAAGACTTACAGATACATAAGGCCTGTGATGTTAGCAACAAACAATTCTGACCAAGGTTCAGGGGTCTGTTGAAGCTAGCTTGAATTGGCTTGTAACAGTTAATCATTAAATGTTCTTTTAAAAAAATTAATATTTTGTTTTTCCTCCAATTACATGTAAAAAAAATTTTAACATTTGTTTTCTGAAATTTTGAGTTCCAAATTCTATCCCTCTCTCCTGCCTCTCCCCCATCACTGAGAAGGAAAATAATTTGATAAAAGTCATCATGCACAGTCATGTAAAACATTTACATATTAGTCATGAATTGTTAAGTTTATAGGTCTTGAAGAAATTTGAATTCAGCCAGAATGACCAAGTAAATGGGCAGCTAAGTAGAGAGTTGTATAGAACACCCAGCTTAGAGTCAGGAACACTTACTGTGTGACCCTAAGCAAGTCACATAACCCTATTTGCCTCAGTTTTCTCATCTGTAAAATGAGCTGGAGAAGGAAATGGCAAACCATTCCAATATCTTTATCAAGGAAACCCCAAATTGGGTCATGAAGAATTGGACATGACTGAAACGACTGAACAATAACACCAGCCAAATAAATACTCTGGAAGCAGGTAACCCCAGAGTTTTAAAAATATTCATTGATAAGACCTGATTCATAAGATGATGGGATTTTGAGATCAAAGGAACCTTAAAGATTATCTAGTCCAATCACCTAATTTTACAGATCAGGAAACTAAGAAACAGAGAGATGAAGTAGTTTTCCAAAGGTCACACAGGAAATAGATCACAGGGTTTGCAGAGTCACAATTTGGAAGCAGCTTTTCATATTCCTAGTACAGTGATTTTTTTTCCTGCATGACATTGTGTAAGGAATCTTAAGAATCAAACTAATAGCTGTAATAATTAAAGCTATTAAAGCTTTAAACTACATTAAGGTTTTTGGGCCATCCTTTAATGTTTGTCCTCAATCAATTAGTAAATTTTTAAAAATAGTAATTGGATACTTACTTCAAGTCATGTTATACCTCAGATTTCATATCAGGACTAGATTTTGACACTGAGTTGCAAAAAGTTGTAGAGTTTTTTATTACAGGTTTTTTATTCTTTTTTATCTAACACTGTTAGATAAAAATGATGTACCTTCACTGAAAAGAGATACGAAGGAAGATAATCAAGACTTAAAACAAAGTTTAAAATTACCTTTTGTTTTTATGTCACAGTTATTTCTGGGAAAACTCCCCTAACTATGCTCTATATTGAACTCTTTGTTGTAGCAAAGAAAAATAATAAAAAATACCAGATCATCTCCTCATTTGAAATATATATATATTCTGCACCAGTTGTTCCCCACCTTTCTGCCCCAAAGAGGGAGATATATCATTTTCTGTTCTTTGGACCGTCCATCAGCTTTTCATTTGTTCACAGTTCTCTTTCCTTAATGATCTTTTCAGTTACAACGTTGGAATTATTTACCAAATTGTTTCTTTTTATTCTGTTTATTTCATTCTTAAACAGTTCTGCATATCTTCTTATATTTCTCTAAATTCCTCATAGTTGTAACTTTTTGCACAATAATATTCAAATACATTCTTATGTCACAGGTTTTTTTTTTTACGAGTCATTTTCTAATTATAAGATCATGAACCTGGAAGGAAACTAAGAGATCATCTAATCCAACCCCTTCATCTGCAGATGAGGAAACTGAGGCCCAAGGTGGTTAATTGACTTGCTCAGGGTAACCCAGGTAGTATCAGAGATGAGATTTGGATCATATTTTTTGGCTAAAGAGACAGTACTTTTTTCCAATGATCCACACTGACTTTATTCACATGATTATTATGCTAATTGTTTTCTTGATGCTGAATTATCTTTGCTTCCCTTATGTGAATCCAACTCAATGATAGTGAATTTTCTGGACATATTGATGCATTCTTTTTGTACTGATTATATTTACAATTTTTACATCAGTATTTATTGGTGATAATATGTGTATGTGTGTGTGTTACACACTCACACGCACACACACATATACACTTAAAAATTTTATTTTGCTTCCCTGATTTTGGTCCTAAGACCATCTTGATCTCTTAAATAGAGTTTGGTAGAGTTCTTTCTCAGTTTTTGAGAATATTTATGTCAGAAATTTTAACTATTCTTTAAATACTTGATAGAATTTCCTTATAAATTTATTTCATCCAGGTTTCCCCCTTCTCCCTTTGGCTATTGGTTTATGATTCTTTGTTTCTTTTTTTTGTGAGTCTAGGTTGTTTAAGATCTTTTTTGTTTGGATAATTTGGGAATTTTCCAAATCAATTCAAGTTAACAATTATATATTGATTAAGCACGTAATATGTGGCAGGTATTTTGCTAAGCACTAGTAATACAAAGAAAGGCAAAAAGATGGTCCTTGTCCTCAAAACTAGGTAGAGAGTAGATGGAAAACACTCAAAGAAGAGGAGGTTTTAGTAGTCAGAGGAACCAGGGAAGGGTTTTGGGACAGGTGAGATTTGAGCTGAATCTTGAAGTATGTCAGGCAAACTAAGAAGTGGAGGTCAGGTAGCAATTCCAGGTTTGAGGGAGATCAGTTAGCACCAAAGCCAGAGACAGGAGATGGAATATCATAATGACTGAACTGCAAGATATCTAGTATTGCTGGAATGTGGAGTGCATGAAATAGAATAAAGTCATTAAGAAGACTGGAAATGTAGAGAGAGACAAGGTGATGAAGAGCTTTAAGTGACAAACAAAGGAATTTCCATTTGATTTTGGAGGTAGTAAGAAACCACTGGAAGTCATTGAAGAGGAGGGGTATGTGATGTGGTGTAGTGGCAACCACACTGGCATACCCAGGATGGCTGCTAGCACAGGTTCTTAGATCTGCTTTACTAGGAAAGCTAGCTGTTTAAAGGGTCAACAATATTTTAAAATAACATTTGCTAGTTCAGGGGAAAAGTCAGCACCCTGAACTTCAGAGAAAATACAAGCAGAGAAATACAGATCAACAGTAAGGGTTCTGACTGCCTGGATCAAAACAATATTGCTATATATTTTACATACATCTCTGGATAGAGAGAGCCTTTACCTCTGAGTAGTTGGGGAGCTCTGAACATATGGCCACTCAGAATCTCAACCAGGGAATCACAAGATCCTTCTCATAAGCGAGCCCCCCAAAACAAAATACCAGCTCAGAGTATGTATACACTTCTCAGAGCCAGAAGGCATCACAACCTTTGTGACACAGTGCCTAATTAGAAATTATCAAAAGGCGTGAAAGTCTCCCTACAAGCAAGTTTCCCCTCAGCAAGCTTCCCTTAATGGGCTCCATGTGAAGCCTATTAATGGGCAGGGAATATCTTAAATCCCATAAACATTACATGTGTTCAGGTCTATATACTGGAAAAATCCCTTGAGTAGAGGATGAATTGTAGTGCAGAGAGATGAGGCAGGGAAACCAGTTAATAGTCCAGGTATCAGCTAAAGAAGGACTGAACTAGATTGTAGTGTGAGTAGAGAGAAGGGAATGTTTAGGAGAGATGTTGTGAAAGTCAAAATGATAAAATTTGGTAACAGACTGGATATATGGGGTAAGTGATAAAGAGCTGATGTTGGCACCAAGGTCAAAACTGGGAGGTTGGAGGTACCATTGACAGTAATAAAGATGTTGAAAAGAAAAGAGACTTTGGGGACAAGTGGACATTATAAAAGCAATTTTATATATGTTGTGTTTGTTTTACCTCCTGGATATCCAACTCAAGATGTCTAAGAAGCCATTGGTTAGAAAAGATTGGAGCTCAGGAGAAAGACTGGATGTACAGATCTGGGAATCATCGGCATATGCAATATTTGAACACATGGGAGTGCATGCGATCACCTAATGAGGTTGTATAGAGGGAGAAGAAGAGTTGGGACAGAGCCCATAGTAGGGGATGGCATGAGCAATTAATTGGCATGACATGGATAAAGAACTGGCAAAAGGAGCTGTCTGAAGGATAGAGGGGTTCAGAGAGAATAGTGTCACAAAAGCTTAGTGAAGAGAAAATATTTAGGAGAAAGTGATTAACAGTGTAAAATGCTGCAGAAAGGTCAAGAAGGATCAGAAATGAGAAAAAGCCATTCAATTCAGCAAGTAAGAGATTATTGGAATCTTCAGAGAGGGCAGTTTCAGTTCAATGATGGGGGCAGAAGCCAGATTACAAAGAATTTTATATTTTTGCTCATCCCTTACTTTGAATCATTTTCTTTTCATATAACTGAATTATAGTTTCTCGCAACTCTGTTTGCTCTAATATGAATTCACTTTATCACTTTTTTTTTTACATTAAAGAAAATTTTTTTCCAAATGCTTTATTAACTTCTGGTTTACATTATTCATTTCTGCCAGACTTTGAGTTACAAATTTTTTTCCCCATTTTTCCCCTACTCACCACCCCAAAATAGCAGTCCCACAGGATATCGCCTCCTCCAATCTGCTCCCTTGCATATCTTCTCCCATACCCCCTTCAACTTTTCCAGTAGGGCATGGTGGATCTCTATGCCCCAATGGCTGTATATCTTATTTCCCAATTACATGTAAAATAGTATTAATAATTATATTTATATATTTTAAACATTTAATTTTAAGACTTTGAATTCCAGATTCATTCCCATCCTCCTTTGTTACCCACACTTACTGGGAAGATAAGCAATTCAGTATAGGTTGGACATGTGTAGCTATGCAAAATATTATCATAGTAGATATATTGTAAAAGACTGAGTATATTTCCCTCCCTCCTATCCCACATCCCACTTGTTCTATTCTCTACTTTGATCCTGTCCCTTTTCAAAAGTGGCTGCTTCTAATTTCCCTCCCCCCCAGCCTTCCCTCCCTTCCATCATCCCCCCTCTCATCCCCTTCCCCCCTACTCTCTTGTAGGGTGAGATACCCTATTTAGTGTTTATGTCATTCCCTCCCTGAGACAAATTCAATGAGAATAAGGTTTTGCCTTTTTGCCTTCCTGTTCTTCCCCTCCATTGTAACCATTTTCCTTTGCCTCTTCTATATGAGATAGCTTACCCCATTCTGTCTCTCCCCATCTCCTCTTGTTATATTCCTCACTCACTTCTTAATTTCACCTTTTAAGTATCATCACTTCCTATTAAATTGGTCCTGTGCCCTATATCTATGTGTACCTGTAAACATATATACACACATTCACATGTGTATTCATATGCCCATATACCCTCCTATATAGACATGTATTCACACACACATATTTCTATTCCCCTCAACTATTTTCATACTGAGAAAAGTTTCATCAGTTACAATTATTGTTTTCCCATGTAGGAAAGTAAATAGTTCAACTTTGATAAGTTCCTTATGATTTCTTTTCCCTGTTTACCTTTCCAAGCTTCTCTTGCTTCTTGTATATGAATGTCAAATTTTCTATTTTATTTCTAACTGTTTTTTTCATCAAGAATGCTTGAAAGTTCTCTATTCCACTGAATGACCATATTTTCCCCTGAAACATGATACTCAGTTTTGCTGGGTAGGTGATCCTTGGTTTTAATCCTAGCTCCTTTGCCCTCCAGAATATCATATTCCAAGCCCTTTGATCCCTCAGTGTAGAAGCTACCAGATCCTTGGTTATCCTGATTGTGTCTCCACAATATTCAAATTGTTTCTTCCTGGCTGCTTGTAATATCCTCTCCTTGATCTGGGAATTTTGGAACCTGGCTATAATATTCCTAGGAGTTTTCTTTTTGGGATCTTTATCAAGAGGTGATCGGTGGATTCTTTCAAGCTCTCTTTTGCCCTCTGGTTCTAAAACATCGGGGTAGTTTTCCTTGAGAATTTCTTGGAGGATGATTTCTAGGTTCTTACATTGATCATGGCTTTCAGGTAGTCCAATAATTTTTGAATTATCTCTCCTGGATCTATTTTCCAGGTCAGTGGTTTTTCCCATGAGATATTTCACATTGCCTTCTATTCTTCATTTGTTTGGATTTGTTTAACAGTATCTTGTTTTCCCATAAAGACACTAGCTTCCATTTGCTCCAATCTAATTCTGAAGCAATGATTCTCTTTAGTGAGCTTTTGAGATTCTTTTTCCATCTGGAAAATATGGCTTTTTAAGGCATTCCTCTCCTCATTGCCTTTTTGAGCCTCTTTTGCCATTTGAGTTAGTCTATTTTTGAAAGGTGTTATTTTCCTTAGTCAGGCTGTTGACTCTCATTTCATAATTCTCTTGCATCATTCTCATTTCTCTTCCCAATTTTTCCTCCACTTCTCTTATTTGCTTCTTAAGGTCCTCTATGGCCTGTAACCAGCTCATAGTTTTCTTGAAAGCTTTTGGTGCAGGAGGTCTGATTTGACTGTCTTCCTCCTGTTCCATGCTTTGCTCCTTTTTGTCCCCAAAGGAGTAGGACTCTGCTACCAGACAGGGGAGCTTAGTACCAAATGCTGGGGTTTTCTCAGCTGCCGAAGGTTTTAGTTGGGTGCCCTCTTTGAAACCTCCACATGCTCTGAGCTGGTCACACACCCCAGGACCTCTACCCTCTCACTTTGTTTTTCACATCTATGTGTTGATAATTCTGGAAACGGCCACAGCTGCTGGTGATCTGGAGTCCCTCCAGCTGGTGGTTGGTCAGGCCCACCCTGGGGCTAAAACCTCGGAATGGGGCTGGGTTTAGCTCAGAGCACTGCACTGGCTGATTCTTGCAGGCCTGCTGGGCTGTCCTCAGCAGGAGGTTAGCTTCTTTGTGTCATTTTGTGGGTTCTTTCACTTTGTCACTTTTTTATTTTAGTTGTTTTTGTTTTTCTTGGTCATGTCAGCTAATTTTTTTTATTTTGTTAGTCTTTCTAAAAATACAAATCTTAATTTTTTTGCAATATTTTATAAATTTTTTTCCAAGTTTCTCTTTTCTCTTTCAAGATTTCCTCTTTGTTCATTTTCAAATGATTAATTTATATTCTAGTTTAATTATTTACATTCAGAGTACATTGATCCTTTTTTTCTATTTTGTTATTACATATTTTCAGAGATGGAAATGTTCATCTGATAATTGTTATAAATATGACATGTTACACTTTATTGCCTTATTGTTTTCATTGTCAAAATATACTTATCTATTATTTTTATAATTTTTTTTATTTGACCCACTCATCATTTAGGTTGCAATTAATTAGTTTCCACTTAGAAATATATCTTTGGCTTGTATTTCCTTTATTGCTTACTATTTTATTGTTTTATGGATAAGGGTAGACCTGTGATTTAACTGGCAACCCTCTAACAGTTGGTACCTTCTCTGAAATATATAGTCTTGGAAAACTGCTTACCAGAGAGGTGTCAAAATTTCTGCCCCATACTGCAAGGGCAGGGAGGTAGTATGGACTGAATTAGATCAAAATGTAATTTAAAATGTTTTACAAAATAAATAATAATGCAGTACAACATAGATATTTTAATTGGTGGTTTTCTATGTCAATATACAGCCTCTGTTCCTAATTGAATTTGACACCAAAGGCTTAGAGCACTGAGAGGTTTAGGGATTTGTCCAGAGGCATACAAACTGTATTTGTTATAAGGAGGACCCAGCCATATGTCTCCCTTGTTCTAAAGCTCTCTTTATTTACTATCTACTGCCTCTCCTTTTGCTGTCTTATTGTCTATTTAAAAATGTGTTTATTTCTACATTTTTACAGTTTTTTCTTTATGCTTTAGCACATGATCAATTTATACAAAGATACCTTGGCAGTGCATAGAAAAATACATATCACTTAATATTCCCATTTACGTCAATTTATTTTAATATTTCCAATAATATCCATAGTTCTATGCCTTTTTTATCTTTCTGTTGGATTCATCTAGCTCTGAGAGAAAAATATTAATGTCTCCCATTATTACTATGTCATTATTAATATCTTCCTGTGTTTGGCCTAAGTTTTTTTTTTAAGAACTTAGATGTTATATCATTTTCTGCATATATATTTAATGATGTTATTTTTTCATTGTCTATGGTGCCTTTAAATATACTTTCCTTGTTTATCTTTCCTGACATTATTCCTTGAGTTTATTTTTATTCTTTGTCTCTCATTTCTCTTTCAAGTTTATCTGTTTTCTTAATTATAGTGAATTTGTAATATTCCCTTCCAAAAAACATTCTTTTTTTTCTTCTCATATCTTTCCTTACTTCTTTACCCTTTTTTTAGGGTATTCAAAATCAAATCTAATTTAAAATCCTATCAAAAGCTTAGTGCTTACACAAACATTTGGTATTCCCTCTATGTTTTTCATACCATTTGGGGCTTCTGGAATACATAAACTTTGCTCTTGCTTCTAACCAGCCTGTGGATAATGAGATTTCGATTAGTGGATGACAGTACAGGATATTTTTACATTGCATATTCAAGGTCATTCATAAATGAAATCACTTCTTTATGTTTATTTCATATCTGTGAATAAGGGTTATTATACTTGGTGTTGAGATTGACCATTATCTGCAAGCATAATTCACAAGCCTATTTACATCATAATAGAAAGTCATACAGAGTACCTATTGATAGTTCAATTTTGTTTTTTTCCCTAAATTTCTAGTATCCTAAATGGCTCAGTGGATGAAGTGCTGGGCCTAGAGTCAAGAAGACCTGAGTTCAAATGTGACTTCAGATACTTACTAGCTGTAGGAGGACCCTGGATAAGTCACTTAATGTCTGTTAGCTTTAATGTACTGCAGAAGAAATGGCAATCCACTCCAGTATCTTTGCCAAAAAAACCCCATGGACAGTATATTCCAATGGAGTCCCAAAGAGTTGGACATAAGTGAACAATGATAATAAAGTATATTATTTAAGGAAGCCTAATAGGAAATAAAGTTCAATTTTGAAGAATGAACAAGGAGGTCAAAAGTTGTTATCATTTGGTTCCTAGACAATTTATTAATCATCTTTGTCAAAATTTCAATGAATTGGCTGTCTTGTTAATAACATGATATAAATTTCTCACTTGACTCTATTCTAACTCTCATGCCTTCACCATCAAGCTATGGCTACTTCCCTATCCTGGAAGTTTCCTTAGTCCCTGTTGCCTTCTCATTCTGCAGCATACTTCTGCCTCTATGGCCCCATAAACTATGGGGACTTCTACCATTATGTCTCCATTATGAGGAAGAGCCCAGGCCATCTACCCTTCATTTTCCTGCCATCAACTCTGCTTCTCACTCTGCAGACTTTCTTCCCAAGGGTTCCCCTTCACTCCTCCTTTTCAGTTCCCCTTTATTTGTTGTCTTCTCTCATTAGGGTGCGATCCCTTTGAGGGCTGGGACTCTTTCTTTTTACTTGCATTTGTATCCCTAGCACTGAGCACAGAGCCTAGCATATAGTAAACATTTGATAAATGCTTGTTGACCAACTGAATGACACCTTAATCTCTAATACTGTGATAGATTTCTGAAAGGTTCATTGAAATCTTCAGTATTCATAGCTTCCATGAAAAATGTGGTCATAATAGAATACTGAATTATTTTTATCAGAAAGTTATTTTCTTTTAAGTATGCATTTTTAAATGATTTGTTGCCATCTTGTGCTATTTTACATAAAGCTTGGAGTCATTGCATCCCCCTTCCCTTCAGTAGTATATTCCTTTTTTAATCTATGTGACAGATTTTTTAAAGCAAACTTTCCTTAAGTATACTTTTCCATTATGTAATGAATGCTTCTTTAAATATGATTTCTATACTGTTACTATTATATATTACAGACTCATGTAGCAATTTAAGGGTTTGTAGAGTACTTTAATATGCATTATGTCATTTAACAATTATAATAATTAGCATTTATATAGCCCTTTTAAGGTTTTGCAACCTTTAAAGTTGGCAAAGGACTTTACATAGTCTGTGAAAATGAAGCCCAAAGAGGTTATGACTTGCCAAAGGGACCTTGAAGATAGTAGATGAAAAGTGAAGCTGAGATTAAAGCTTAGGTCTTCTGGCTATAAATCCCATCTCTTTTTTCTATATCTAACCACATTGTAGATTTTGATCATGGTCATGGCCCTGTCACTAATTTACTATTAGATCTTGGTCTACAACAAGCATGGGAAGACTTCCCCGAAGCAGAATGGGCAGATGAGAACAATTGGTTGCAATGGCTATGAAAGCAGTTGAACCAGGAGCTGTGGAGCACTTAGCACTTAGACCTTGGTCAGGTACTAAAGACACCAAGGTCATCCACTGCATCCCAGGCCATTGCCAGGTGTCCTTAGTTTTGTCTTATCATTGAACTTTGATGACTCTGGAAGAGAGAGTGAGGCTGATGACTGTGTAACTCCCCTTCACTTAAATCCAATTCATCCATGAATCAAGAAATCACCCCTGATGTCATTGGCCTCTTCAAAAATGAAGGAAAAACAAAAAAAAAACAGCATATGTAAACTCAGTTGATCCTCACAACAACCCTATGGGTAGAGATTGCAGGTATTTTTTATAATAAATTGTAATGGTAAGGGAATTTGAAGATCTTCCCTGCTGTGAAAATATACTATGCCTCCTAATAGGCTGAATGTAATCACATGGAGTTTGTGGTGGCAGGAGTTTGCTGAAGGGTGGAGAGGAGCCCAACAAGAGAAGGTTGCTTAGCAGAGGCTTGTTTTTCAACACACCTTTTGTTACTTTATAATTGAGCAGTGGGTCACGAAGGTTGTGACCCTGGGCTACATACATACATATATACATATATATGTGTATATATATATATATATATATCCTAATATGAGGTTTTGCTTTGGGGCTCATTTATGGAAAGAGTTGTGTGATTTAACCAGATAAAATCCCCCCCTCCCCTTTAAACACCCAGATGTTAGTGCTTCTCTCTCTGGTAACTAACACTGTATGAACGTAATGGTCAGTTGGCTAGAAGCCCTGTCTGTTAGTCTGTTGAATCATGTTACTTTCTCTGACTATATTTTTTGTCTGCTTGTAATTTCTGTTTGTATTTTCTGAATTTCAGGGTGCTGACTTTTTCCCTTGAGCTAAGTGAATGGCATATATGTGTGTGTGTGTGTGTGTGTGTGTGTTTGATTAAAGTAAGTTTGTTAACCCCTTTTGAGTTGCTTTCCTTTAGAAAATCAGATCAAAGAACCTACTCTAGCAGTCACCATGTGTATACTGGTGCTCGTTGCTATATAAATGTACAGATGTAAAAATTGAGAGTCTGGAAGACTAGATGACTTGCTCATATGGATAGTGAGCATAAGTGGCAAACTTAAAACCGAGGTCCCTCCTAACTCCAAAACAGATCATAGTTTCAGAGACAGAAGGGACTTCAGAGGCCATCACTCAGAGGTTATGCCAACTTCGTTTTATAGATGAGGAGAAAGTGAGGCCTATGAAGAGGTTAAGTGACTTGGTGAAGCAATATGCAGAAGCAAGAGAGCACAGAAGCCTGAGGTTTCATAAACCTGGTTATTGAGGCAAGAATTCACTGTTCAACAAAATTGATGGGAAAACTGGACAGGCATCTGGCAGAAAGTAGGTGTAGACCAACATCTCATATGGACATAATTAGGCTCCAAATAAGTACATGATTTAGACATAAAGGGTGACATCATAAGCAAATTAGAGCAGTATGGGGGGGGGATACCTATCGGATCTATGCAGAGAAGACTTCATGACCAAACAAGACAGAGAGAGCTTCACAAGAGGTAAAATGGACAGTTTTGATTACATGAAATTTAAAAGATTTTACATAAACAAAACCAATGCAGCCAAAATTAGAAAAGAACTAGAAATTGGGAAAAAATATCTTTGTAACAAGTTTCTCTTGTTGAGGTTGAATTTCTAAGATATATAGGAAAGTGATTCAAATATATTAGAATAAGAAACATTCCCCAATATATAAATAGAATATGGATAGGCAGTTTTTTTCAAATGCTTTATTAAATTCTGATTTACATTATTCATTTCTGCCAGATTTTGAGTTCCAAATTTTCTCCCCATTTTTTCCCCTACCCACCGCTCCAAAATAGCAGTTCCACAGGATATCCCCTCCTTCAATCTTCTGTCTCTCATATTTTCTCCCATACCCCTTTCGACTTTTCCAGTGGATCTCTATGCCCCAGTGCTTGTATATCTTATTTCCCAATTACATGTAAAATAGTATTAATAATAGTATATATATATATACATATATACATATATATATATATATTTGAATATTTGATTTTAAAACTTTGAATTCCAGATTCCTTCCCTTCCTCCCTTGTCACCCACCGCCACTGGGAAGATAAGCAGTTCAGTATAGGTTGTACATGTGTGGCTGGATAGGCAGTTTTTAAAAGAAGGTATTCCTATAAAAATGCTCTCAATCAGTAATAGAGAAGCAAAAATTAGGACAATTCTGAGGAATCATCACTCATGTTATATATTCATATAGCATTTTAAGGTTTGCATAATGCTTCAATATACTTTGCCTCATCTAATTATAGTTATTTTTTATATAGTCCTTTAAGATTTTACAACCTTTCCTGAAGGACAAAAAAGAAAGATAACAAATCCTGGAGCGGCCATGGGAAAACAGGTACAATAAAATACTGTTTGTGGAACTGTGAACTAGTCTAGACATTCTGGAGAGCAATTTGAAACTATGCCCCCAAATCTATTAAACTGTGCATTCCCTTTGGTCCAGTGACACTAATACTAGTTCTATACCCCAAAGAGATTGAAAAAAAAATAAATAGGAAAAGGATTCACATGGACAAAAATATTTTTAGCAACTTTTTTGGGGATGGCAAAGAATTGGAAATTGAATTAGGGAATGGCTGACCAAGTTGTGGTATATGAATGTGATGGAATAATACTACACTATAAGAAATGATGAAAGGGATGGTTTCAGAAGAACCTGGAAAGGCTTGTATGAACTGGTAAAAAATGAAGTGAGCAGAAAGAGAAGAACAATTTATACAATAACAATACTGTAAGGACAGAAAACTTTGAAAGACTTAGGAACTCTGATCAATGTAATGACCAAGCACAATTCCAGAAGACTTATGATGAAACATTCTACCCACCTCCAGATAGAGAAGATTGAGGCATTTTTTGTTTGTTTGTTTTTGGACATGACTAATGTGAGAATTAATTTTGCTGGACTATTTTGGGAGGCAAATTAATTTGGAGTTGAAAATAAAATAAATTTTTAAACTGACTTGGTCTCACTCCCTCATATGCATTAAGGTAGGATTTGAACCTAGATCCTCAGACTCTAGAGTGTGTGTTCTTTCTATCGTCCTGCTGTCCAGCACCAGTTTCTTTTCAATATGTACATATTATGTAATTTTATATATTTTCATGTGCATTTTTCCTTCTCTCCCCATTACAATAAATGTTCTTCTTGTGCAGTACCCGTGTCTAATATTACATCACCTAATTATTCATTGGCATAGATGTATGGTATAGCACATCCCTTGAATACAATGAAAGCATAATGAGCTCTAGTGGTGGACTTAGAAAAATAAGTTCCAATGTCAGCAGTAGAACCAGGACATCATTCCTCAGGATGACATAATATTAGGGGTATATCAGACCTTAGAAACGATCTGGTTGTAATAGAAATGAAATTTAAAGATCACCCTGTATTGGCTTGATTTTCAGGTTGAGTGTTGAAATCCAGAGCTTGTGAATCCCGTTTGTGGGATGGACTTGTTGACATGAAGAGAGAGGGCTGAACTGGGAGGTGATGGTGCCTTGGATTTACAGAGAGGCCCAAGCAGAGAGAGGTCAGAAGAACTTTTGGCAGCAGCCTTGCAGAGGCAGAGAGAGAGAGGATTGCTGAGGGTCAGTTAGAGCTGCCCAGGACTTTTGAGAGCTGCCACCCAGAGCTGTCGAGATCTGAGGACACATGGCTGTGATGCCGGTATTTTGTCTGTCTGTTTTGATGTTGTTCTGCCAGATTCATCTGCTGGTAAAGGACAGTGCTGTTGTTGCAGAGATTCTGGAACCTTGTTGTTGATTCAGGAGTGCTGAAGAAGGATTTTCTTGTTGCATGTTTACAGAAATCCTGGAAGAGGGTCTTGCTGATGTTTTCTGGGGTTCTGAGACTCTTCTGCAGGCAGAGAGTGAATTGATGAGGACACTGGCAATGTATATTGTGGCTTTGTTAAGCTTTGTTTCCCTAGGAACAGAGATTGCTGAGAACTTGCCTCTGGTCAAGATGAAGAAAAGACCTCTTCTTGGGTATTAAATGTTGTGATGATATGTTAACCTTGCTGTAGCTCAGGGGTAGATGGCCTTTGTGCTCTCCACTGCCCCTTTTAAGAAGGTGTTTGGTGTTAACTGATGATAATTGTAATTCAGTTGTGATCTAGGGGTGGGAAACTTTTGGCTTTTTTTGAGCTCTGTGACTGACCAAATGAATGTACTTTGTTTATGATTGGAAACTAATCTCCATTTGAGAAGAGAGATTTCGTGATTGACTAAATGAATGTACTTTCCAGGGGTGGAGTAGTACCTTGAAATTATTGAATCACACTTGGTGAATGTTTTCTTTTGATTTTCTCTGTTCTGTGAATGCTTTGCCTTAATATGTCACTGAATAAAATGGAGTTACTATGCTGGTATTCCGAACCTTGGAAGTTGCCTCTGCTTGGCATTACACTGGTCTAGGCTATTCCCTTCACAAAAGAAGACACAGAAATACACTGCTTAGTACATGTAGTACATTTCATGAATAACATGTAGGAGAAGCAGATCTGGAAAGCAGATGTCTTCATTCCTAATGTCCACTGGGAACTTTCTTCTTCTATACTACAAGTACTGGACTTGTCTTTTTTTCCCTCAATTATTTTTAATTCCTTTCAAAACTTTAGCTTCATAACCATGTACAGGTAGTGCAACACCTTCAACAACATATTTAGAATGGATGACTGTTGGCAATTTTCATCCAAAATAATAAGATGCCAGTTGAGAGGACTATTCCCATGAGCCCTTGGTATGATTTATTAAGGAAACCAGATGTAATTCTCTCAGAGATTAGGGAATGTTGGAAAGAGAACTGTTCACTTGAAGCCAGACCCACCCATTTTCCCTTGCTTCAAGTCTAAACCTTTAGAGAGACCTCCAAAAATTGGGTTACTCTAACAATCACAAATTCAGAGCACTCCAGGTCAAGCCATCATCAGGACTTTTTTTTTTACTAATTGCAGTTTATAATGAATAAAAATATTTGTAAGGTACATAAAATGTGGAATGATTGTTCCAGAGAAAGTTCATTGTCACCCATTCACCGAAAGGCTGGATGACCACTTAACCTGTATGGGATTATAGATCTAGAATTGGAAGTGTTCTCAGATGGAATGGAGTCCAGTCCCCTCATTTTACAGAGGAGAAGATTGAGGTCCAATGATTTGTTTAGGGTCAACTGGATAGCAGAGACTGGAAACCAGGTCCTCTGATTCGAGTCAGTTCTTTATGCCACAGTGGGAATTCTTTTGTCGTTATGGGTTGGACTGCATATTCTCAGAAATCCCTTTCAATTCTAAAATTCTTCGGGGGGAAAATAAATGGGGGTGGGGAGAAAGGATGGGGAGGGGGCAAGGTTTCAAACTGAAGCATCAATGTTCCCAAATGGGTACAATATTCCCAAATGTCACAGCTCTGAAACCAGAGTACTCATACTGACTGATTCCTTTTATCTTTTCCTGACATCTCATCCACAACTGTGTGGAAACTTTGGTACTTGGTCACAGTGATTTTCTGGTGTATGAAGGAATGTGTGTGAGGATAAGCAGATATGAGTGTAGCGGGTCTGGACTTAGAAGAACTGGCACAGGAGAGAAGTTGGGGGAGGGGTCGAAGGGGGGAGTGCACAGGGGAGGAGAGGAATTAAGGGGCGGGAGGGGGGGCTCCTTTAGTGAGGCAAGGCAGGTGAAAAAGAGGAGGGGTTTTATATGCCCGCCTTTAGTTCACTGACGCCAGAGGGAAATCTCCACTGGGAGGGGAGAGGGGTGTGAGGGTCAGTAGCAAACCCGAGAGCTTGTGTTCCTGGGGAGGGGAGAGCAGCTGGCCGCTCCAAAAACTTCAGTCTGCCACTGCAGCCTGACATTCACATGCTTCAGAGCCCAAGGAAGGAAGGGCAGAAAGATTCCGAGCGATGGGTGAGTGGGGGCTTCCGGGGCTCATTGTCCCCGGAGAACAGCGGCGTTAGTGGAATCGCTGGCATTGGGAATTGGGCGAGCATGGGGCCGGGGGAGAGAAAGCAGATTCTCCTTCTTGGCCGAGGCCAGCTTGGCCGCCGCCCACTCGTTGCTTCCCTCTAGGTCCTTCCCTGCGACGGTGGGAAACACGGGTACGGGGTGGAGAGGCAGGGTTGGGGTGGTCTGGAGGCGCCAACGCCCCTCTCCTTCCTAAAGACTCTCGGCCTCGCTCACAAGAGGCGAGAGCAGTCAGATAATAAAGCGGTCCCCGCTGGATGGAGCAAGGCACAGAGGGCTCAGGGGTGTGTGGAGCGGAGGGTGGGAAGATACACCTGGAGGAACGGCTCGCTGCTGGTGACTAGGTAGCGGCCAGCAGGCGAGATCCAGCAGATCCCCCAGATCAGAAAGAGAACTGGGATCCAGTTTCCCCCTTTACCTGGCGGGAAAGGAGTTTCATAGCTCAGCTAATGTAGAGGAGGATCCTGATGGAAACTCCATCAAACTTATAGTTTATGGGAAGTCAACTTGTATGTTTGAAGGTGTTGTGGGGGTGGGGAGGAGGGCATTTCTGGCCCCAGTTCAACAGGAGCGCCATGGATCCCAAGGTTTGCAGTAGGAGCCAGAGGGAAGCGAGGGTCAATTTCCCCAAACTTTGGAAATTTCAGATGGTGGGAGAAGGGGCTGTGTGCCCCATGTCTTACTTGGGTGACTGCTGGGGATGTAGCCCTATCACAGTTTGAGCGCCAGATTCATTGCCAGGACGGACAGGTACAAAAGAGAAGGACAAAATAGCTATTGAACCTGAAGGGGAGGTAGTATCCAGGAGAAAGTGTGTGTGTTGGGTGTGGGGTGGGGCGGGAAAAGGAGGGAATTGCATAGGAATAGGTATTTGGCTTAATCCGTCCAGAATTTCCGGAGTTTACAATAGCCAGGTTTTGTGTCCAAGAGATGAGACTTGAATCCAGGTTTTCTGGTTCCTAGTCCAACACCATTAGCACTACACCACATCTAAGAAACAAACCGTCCCTTAAACACTGCAGACTTGTTGGAGGCTTTTCCTTTGCTACAGTGGGACACACATCTTGCAGATTTTGGCAGGATCCACTCTTGTTAGTCATCAGAGTCGAAAAAAAAAGGTCTCTGAAAAGTAAACCAAAAATATTTGTTAATTGAGTATAGCGTATAGGAATGGTGAATACTGCTGGAACTGGGGCTATGTAGGTTCATCAGAATAAACACAACAGAGTGTCCTCATTTAACTTGTACCACTAAAAGTACCACACAAATCCATCACAGGATTGAGGATCTGGGCAGTATGCAGGAATTTTGTATTAATGGGGCCCCAGAAATAGTTATGGAACACACCAGAGTCATTGGTTGATAGAGCTGTCAATCAGCACAAAGCAGCATGTAGTTTACTTTATTATTATTTCAAGGTGAGCTGACCTGTTGATGATTACCAGTGAAATGGAAGTCAGGAATATTGGGGGACACTGGGAAAGCTCTTTTTTATCTAAGCTTTCTACTGACTTCACTCAAGAAGGTCCCAAGTAGCAGTGGAAAGATGCTCAATGCTGCTCCCAAATTGTTTGGAATGGCTTCTTTCCAAGTAACTGAAAGCAGGTGGTGGAGACTTCTAAATCCTCTTACTGGGGTTGCAATCCTGAAATACCAATGGATGAGGATAAATGTTAGGCAGTTAGGTGGCATCGTGTACAGAGCTGGAAGTCATGAAGACCTGAGTCTGAATCTTGCTTCAGACCCTAGACAAGCCACTTAATCCCCCTCTCTTAGCTTCAGTTTCCTCATTTGTAAAAAGGAGATGATAATAGTACCAACCTCACAGGGTCACTGTGAGGATCAAATGAGAGAAGATATATAAAGCACTTTGAAAAGCTTAAAATGATAGTGTCATTATTGTTATTTTTTGTTTATCTTTAGGCAATTTATTGAACATTGTTTAGCTACTTCTGTAGTTTTTCTGGCATTTTCAGTTGTGTCCAACTCTTTGTGACCCCATTTGGGGTTTTCTTGGAAAAAATACTGCAGGGGTTTGCCATTTCCTTCTCCAACTAATTTTCTAGATGAAGAAACGGAGGCAAACAGGGTTAAGTGACTTGCCCAGGGTCACACAGCTAGTGTCTAAGGTTGGGTTTGAACCCAGGAATTTGAGTCTTCCTGACTGTAGGACCAGCAATCTATCTTCTGTGCCACCCAGCTACTATACTTCTATAGACCTTAGGACAAATGGCCATTGATCCTATTACACTGAGGTATTGGAGTAAGAGAAATTAAATTAACAACTGAGGCCAACATGACCATTCATCATATTTTCTTCCTTTTCTGGATATTTTAAGGTGTCTTCACTGTGTGTCCTGGTCTTTCATCCTTCTGTCTGTGACACAGAATTTTCCTTTCCCAATTGTAAAGCATTAGCAGTGAAGTTAGGACCAATGAAGGTTGCATCCCACCCACCTTCCACCCCAGACCTCAAAGGAGCTTAAAGGAGTGGGGACATGCTGGACAATAGTTAATATAAGAGTAAAGGGATGAAACATAGGTATAGCCATGGAGCAGAGGCAGCAGTATCAGAGTGGGTAGAGATAACGCAGGAATAATAACAATAATAATAATAATAACTACCATTTATATAATGCTTAATGATTTGCAAAGTATTTTATGTTAGTTCATCTGGTCATCTCAACTACTTTGTAAGCTAGATGCCAATATTAGTTTCATTTTACAGATGATGAAATAGGCTGGGATGTTAAGTGACTTGCCTGGTGCCACCCAGTTAGTTGTGAGAATAAGATGGGGTGTGAATTTGGATCAAGGCAACCCAATGAGGCCACTGATTGAATGGGCCTAGATTTATAACAGCTGGAATTAGGATCCAACAAGTGTGGTTTTCCCCCTTTTAAGTGCCACAATACCATAAAAACACTTTGTCACTTGGCTTCTCTTTCTTTCAAAAGACTTTTAAAAATCTTTCAAAGTCAGCAAAAAAGGGATAGTGCTTTGTTACCTTTAGAAGGATTTTCAACAAGAGAAAGGATAGTGCTACAAGCAAACAGGGAAAAGCTGAGTTGATTGCATTAAGAGAGAGCCATACAGGGAGCACAAAAACCTTTCATGGACAATCAATGTCAGTAATCAGGAAGCCATCTTAAACTGGCGGTGTTACAAGTGAAATTGATCTTTTAAAGGAAGTCAGCATTACTGAGGCCAACATGGCTGTCCAGTCATGTTAGCCTTGTCTCTGAAGCACAAACAGAGCGAATTCTTTCCCTCTGTTGACTGGTGGAAAAATGGGGGTGTTAGGGTTAATCGAATATTGTGATTAAAAGAGTAATCATGCATATTATACACAAGGCCTTCACAAAACTGTGAAATAGGTGAAGGGAGTCTTAGATGGAAGTAGGGGCATAGAGCCAAGGAAGAATACAAAAGCATGGCATGGAAACCTTGAGACCAGTGCCAGGAAGGCGAAACCCCAGAATGAGACGAGGTTTGTGAAACTTGCCAAATTCAACAAAAAGTGTTTTTTTAAGGTTTGTTTTTTTGGGGGGGAGAGAGAAGTGGGGTGTAGTAAGAAGACTAGGAGACAGGCCTGTTGATTGAGATGGATCAGGGTAATTTTAATGGAGAAATTGAATCTACTCAGCAGCTATTTTGCTGATCAGTCTCCATTAGCAAGGAGAGGAGGAGATGATAGTTCAGTGGAAAGATCAAGGACTGATTTGAGTCAGAAGACGGAGTTCAATTGCTGACCCTGCCACTTAATAATTGTGTGACACTGAGCAAAGTCCAATCTTTACCTCTTTGGGCCCCAGTTCCATAAGGGGTATGGTTAAATGATCCTCTCAACTCTAAATTTTCACCCTATGATCTCCAGACGGAGAAAGGTAATAGAAACACATGGTTAATAAAAAGAGTGCCAGGTAACTCTAAATTATAGTCTAAGTATCCTGGCCGTCACCGATTTCCAGGACACTGCTGCTACAGAACTCCTTTATATACCCTTGATATATACCACCTTCTGATAGATCATTGGACCATCAGTTTAGAGTTATAAGGGATTCAGCTCAATCCTCTCCACAGGTTTATCCTTATAAGTTAAAATACCTACCAGTCAAAAACAAATGAGATACACTGTGAAGTTTTGCTTTTTTTTTTTCAGTGATTGATAACTCCTCAAATGTTATTTGTACTTGATTACTTTCCATTAGGAATTCTGTTTGTTTAATAGCAGAGCAGGTGTAGATTAATCTAGTGTGTCCTTTAGCATAATACCCAATTTAAAACCAAACAAACCACCCCAAACCTTTTTTTTTAATAAGTTAACAATTTGCTGGTTTTAACTGATATGTTAGAGGCAATTCTTATTTACATTTGACCCCTTTTTTCTGTTGTACAAAGCTCTATTTTAGCCAATTGGGGGAAGGGGAAGGGTTTGAAAAGGAAAATGAAGCTAAATGAAATGAGTTTAACTCTAAGCACAGAATTAGCTTGGCACCAGCATCTTAGCTGAATTTTTTTAGGGCACTGTGAAGCATGTTAATTCTCTTCTTTTGTTTCAAGCAGTTTGATTTTGAGGTCAGCTTAGTTTTTAGACACTAAGGGGACATGGAAATAAGGCTCAACATGGTGAAATTGCAATACTGAAATTTCAAAAGGACTATCAAAGAAAAAGCAAGCCCCAAAGCATTTAATGCCAGACTTGAGTATATTTTACTAATAGAAATAATGCTAGAGAGAATTAGAAAATCAGACCCTTCAGAAGGTATCTCAAAATAAATGCTTCTGAGCTCCTCTCTATGTATTCTACTAAAAGAAGCCATCTTCCTCCTACCTTTATTCTGTTTAGTCTCAGATAAGCCAATGCTCATTTGTATTACCTGTCTTGTCCTTGAAAAATGTCACTTTGCTGGTTTTGCAAGATTTATTATGCTCTGGATAGCCTCTGCTTCCTTAAGGCTCTGTCATTTGGCCTTAAATACAATACATTACACCCGTGTGTTCCTTCCTTAACTTACAGCCCTCCCTGCACTTTAGCCTTTCCAGATGATCTCAGATGGGTAAATTTTCATTTGGTCTACTACTGGTGTTTATACAGGGCCTAAAACTAATGATGGTGCACTAGGTACATTTTGTGATCACTGTTTAGGATCACTTTAGGATGACTTAGTGGTACATGCTTATTGAGACTCAACACAAGCTTAAAAAAATAGTGTGTCTTTCAAGCTATTATCAAGGAAAACTGCCCTTCTGTCCTGGAAACAGAGGGCAAAATAGGCATTGAAAGAATCCACCATCACCTCAACAGAGAGATCCCAAAATAAAAATTCCAAAAAAGTGTGTGTGGGGGGGAAGCAGGGATGGAGGTCGCTCACCCTCAAGCAAAGACTGCCTGAGTATTTGTACAGATGTTGTTTTATGGGTAAATAGATGTTTTTTTCACAGATGTCATTTGGACTATGGGATTACTGAGGTTCATCTAACTTTGAAATTCTGTGATATGAAAATTTGCATAAAATGGAAAGCTAACAAAAGTTACAGATTTTTTTAGTTGGACTTAATTAAGCATTATTCAGATTATAGTAAATATAGATTTACTTTTTCTGGATGATGGGGGATGGAAAAAAAGTGATTCAATATTGGATATTTTTATGCTCTTCTAATAGAAGAATGTGAAACATTGATATAAAGACCCTATCCGAATAGATAAACTAGGGAAAATAAAAATTTTTGTCCCTCTGATTTAGATATCCATAGCCAAGTTAACAACTATTTATTAAGCACCTACTCTGTGCCAGGTGCCGTACAAAATGCTGGGACACAAAGAAAAGCAACAACAGTTTTTTCTTTCAAGGAAAGAGGGAAGATAAACAGCATATAGACAGGGTAAATTATAGACAATCCCAGAAACAAGGCGCTCTGCTCGAAGATCTTTTAGAATCCCCAAACTCGTATGGATGTGAATTTTCTAGTGCTGCTGTCCATATGGAACAGAAGATTCTCCTCTTACCTCCCTGTCACTGGGATCTGAACAGAAATTTGGAATCTTGAGATAACTCACCATCAACAATAATGGTGATAAAGTAACAGCTGATTTTTGTGATTGTTTTAACAATTGCCAAGTGCTTTGGTACAGCATTTCATTTGAACTTCACAACATTCCTGTGAAGCAGTTACTATTCTCCCCATTTTACAGAAGGGAAGACTGAGGAGGGGGAGAGACTAAGTGGCTTGCTCCAGATCACACAGCCAGTAAATGTCTACTCTAGCTCTAGATATATGATTCTGCTATTCTCCTTCTGAGGCAGGATTTGAACTTGACCCTTCCTGATTTAGTGGAGTCCAGGACTTCATCCATTCCATCTAATGATTAGTAATAATAATATTAATAGCTAACATTCATGTACCCAGTTTTATCACACAATAGGGCCTTGCCATAGAGGTCTTAAGTTAGTTTCTGAGCAAAGGTTCATTATTTTTATGTAACCAGTTTCCAGGACATTGAAAAATAAGTGACTTTTGCCATCAAATGATGTACTGCCTTGTCAATGAAGTAGAATGCATGGAGGGGATAGAATTTTACTGCCATGGTGATCATATTCTAGCTTAGTCAGTACAGGAAAGGACTGAAGGGAGCAGGGCCATAGGTGGGCCAAGTACTTGGTGGGGGTGTGAGACCAAGGGAAAGCAGACCAAGTGGGAAGTTGAGTGAAAGACCAATAGTAGAGGGTTGACTGAGAGCAAGGCCCAGTGGGAAGTAATATTTCTAAGAACATGGACTTTCTTTGTCTTTATATCTCTAGCATGTGGGATGGTGCCTGACCCATAATGCTTATTTAATATAAGCTCATTGAGAGCAGGGGCTATTCTTCTTTTGTTTTAAGTGCCCCTAATGCATAACACTTCCTTGCATATTGTAGATGGCTGAGAAGTGCTTGTTGATTGATTAATAAGTGTTTGTTGGATTATATTATAATGGATACATTGGGAGGAGGAAGTAAGAGTCAAGGAGAAAGGGTAGACAGATGGGCATGGAGAGAAGAAAGAGAGCAGAGATCTATGTCACCATTTTGCCAAGATCCAGGCCCCTTCTCTAGATTTCTTCCCCAACAAACAACATTCAGTGATACTTGATCTCAGTCTGTCTGATTCAGACCCACAGGTATCTGGCAACTTGTTTTAGGATTCCTTCCCATTATCCCTACTTTATCTTTCCCTTTTCAGCTAGATAATGTTTACTTCTGTACAGGCTGACTCACTTCTCAGCATTAGTTTTTGCCTTCCTTCCTTCCTTTTCATCTGAACACTCTTTTGGGAGAGGGCAGGACTTCCCTTTCCGTTGCTGGCTAACTTTTGGCAGGCATAGGGTACACTCTAATAGAACTGAGTCTGGAAGAACTGGGTAGTTAAAATTTGAAGATGAAACCCGGAATTGTCCTGGTGAGTCTATGTCTGAAAGCAAACACACATACACATACACACACACACACTTAATTGCATTAAATGGACACTTAGTTGACCAGTTTAGACATAATTAAGGCAGTGTTGTAATAGATAGTGACACTGACACATACTTCCTTCGTGGCCCTGGGTAAGTCATTTAACCTTTCAATGTCTCAGACAACTGTTTGTAAGTTTCAGAAGCATTGCAGATTGGCATTGGTGAAGGGAGATTCCTCATGAGGATTTTTCTATACCAGTGAAATAACAAGTCGGGGCCAAAAGACCCAGTGAAAAGGGAAGCATGAACAAACACCAGGTAAATATTCTATGTCGTGGAACTGAGAGACAGGATTTGAAGTATTTATTGCTGTTGAATTCAAGTAGGAAAATTAAGCCCTCAACATACTTTACATTCAATTAACTTAATTTCAGGGTATTAGACAATCAGGACTGATACTTCAAGCTAATTAAGGTTCCCTCCTATTATGTACATTATCACTAAGATAAGATACTACTAAGTACAGTGAAAAGATGGAAGAAAAATTTTGCACTAAGATGAATTTTTGTTAGATTAACAGAATTTCTATCTTCATGATCCTCTCTTTCGAGTTTCCTGACTTTCCCCAGGTAGCTTTTCCAGGTTAGGTAGGTAGAATGCACCACAGCTATTTCATTTACAAGACTCAGTCCTGTTATTTCAACTTTGCCCTTTGTCAATAGACAGCATGACTTCTGGTAAGCTCTCTGCCATTTAGCACATTCTTATCATCTCTGGGCTTGGGTAAAGATACTTGTTATCTGGTAGAACACAGTCCAAAATATTGGCTTATTTCCCCCGGTCTGGTGTTTTGGAGATTCTGGTTCTTGAAGAGAAAAAAAAACCCCAACAAATCAAATATTCAGAAGAGAAATATTGACAGAACATTGCTGGTACATATTATTTCTGGAGATAAGTATGCACAATTTCATAGCCACCTTAGTATAACCCCCTTGTTATTAGATAAGGGTAAAGCTTTTAACTTAGTATAAAATTAAAATAAGTAAGATAATGCTAATGTTGGTAGAGACTTGAATAGATTCAACATTTTGGATTATTTGAAATTACATAAGAAAATTGTTCATAACCATTGACCCAGCAATCCCACTACTAGATATATGCTTCAGACAGGTCAAGGACCAAAACAAACCTCCAATATGTGCAAAAACATCCATAGAAGCATTTCTTTTTTTGGTCATTTTAGGTAGGGCACTGAACTTAGAGTCAAAAAGTCTTGGGTTTAACTTCTGACTCTGTCTTTTTAACTGTGTGACCCTGGGAAAGTCCCTTATTCTCTCTGTGCCTCAGTTTCTTCATCTGTAAAATAAGAGAGATTAGACTCAGTGGCCTCTAAAGTCCCTTTCAGCTTTAAAACTAGAAGACTACTGTTATTTGGTTGGTGAACAACTGGACAAAGTGTGGAGTATTGTGCATTAAGAAATGGTGGGATAGAGATTGGATCTGTGATCTCATTAATAAATGAGTGAGAAGATTCAGTGCAGGTTTGCATATTCTTTGCAATTTATAGTCTCAGAGGTTTACTTAGGACACTGATTCTTTTGTCTGGGGTCATAAAGCCAGTACTGGTTAGTGGTGAGACTTGAACCCAAGTTTTGCAAGGCTTTAAGCAAGTCTTTCTATACATTAAGCCATATTGCTTCTCAAGATGAACAAGAAGAGGATGGATAAGAAATGATGAATAAAAGTAATTTAGAGAAACATGAGATTATCAGGAATAAAATAAGCACAACTGAGAGAATAATATTCACAGTGAGTAAAATGTAAATGAAAAGACCATGAAAAGCAAGCTGAACTCTGAACCCATAGTAGTTCAAGAGAACAGATAATGAAACATCCCCTCATCCCCTCATTAAAAGGAGGTTAGGAGTGTAGAGTGTTGTATGTTGGCGGATGAAGTCACTGGATGAACTATTTTTGCTTAGTTCTTTTTCTTTGCTAAAAGGAAGGGTATGATTCTGGAGTGCAGAATGACAAAACAATAATGTAAAAACAAAAGGAATCAATATGATTTGTTTAAAGAAAGAAAAAAAAACAAGTAAGAATAATGCCCAGTGGCCACTAAAGATGTATCTTTCAGTTAATCAGTCAAAAAGCACTTATTATGTACTAGGCACTGTGTTTAAGTCCTAGAGAAACAGAAGAAAGAAAAAAGGCACAATCTTTTCCCTCAAGGAATTCATACTATAAGGGGAGGGGGAAGCAAACAAACAAATTATAAATATAGGAAATGATTATCAGAGGACAAGAGCTAGAATGAAGGGTTTGGACAGGCTTCCTATAGAAGGCAGGATTGAAGTTGGATTCTGAAGGAGTTCATGAAAGCCAAGAGGTGGAGGTGGGGAGGGAGAGCATTCCAGGCAGCCAGAGAAAATACCTACATGGGGTAGAAATGGAGTATCTTGTTCTTGGAACAGCAAAGAGGCCATTGTTACTGGATAGTAAAGTGCTTGGTAGGGGGTATGGGGGGGCGGTGCAACAAGATGTAAGAAGACCATAAAAGTGAGGAGAAGGTGGGACCAAGGTATGAAGGGCTTTAAATGCCTAACAGAAGATTTTGATTTTGCTCCTGGAGTCTAACAGGGAACCACTGGAGTTTATTAAGTATGGGTTATGTATAGAACGAAATGTGATTTCTTATGTAGACTATTTGCTAAAGTACTAGAAGCCTTTAGGCCTCAGAAGTCAGGTGATCTTGGGGAAAACAAAACTCTGGAAATCCCCTTGTCACCCCACCTGCCAAATAAGGGAATGCTAACAGAACAACCAATCAATTTAAAAGATTACATGAGGAAGGGGAGGGTTGTGGTTTTCGCTTGGTTTTCTGCTTTGGCTTCTGTAAGGCGGCCTCCTCTCTCTGGACTTCCCAGTGATGGGACTGCCCGCTTCTGAGATTCAATAAAACTTCCTGCTTTCACCTTGAGATGTCTCCGAGTAGTCAAACTGGGGTAGGGTCTCTGTACCCCACACAGTTTTGTGTGTGACATGATCAGACCTGTGTTTTATAAGCTTATTTCTAGCCATGGTGAGAAGGGCTCCTCAAAGGCCTTTATCCACTCCCTGTGGCCATTTGTATGGTTAGCAATTGTCTTGTTTATGAGGAGACCAGAAGGTCTGTTACCAGGTCCAATCCAATTCAACAAACCTGTAAATATACTCACCTATGAAACATACTACCAAAGAAATTTTTATGGTCTGTGACAAATCAGTTCATCTTTTAAAAAGAAGTAAACTGTGTATTTGTTAATTACAAATGAAAAGACAAATTTAAACAAAGGAAGAAGATTCTATGTAAGGAGGAAAAAATATCCACCAAAGTGTTTGTCAGACTAAGTGCACAGATCATGGATAATTGGTTCCTTAGATCTAACTGAATTAGGGAGTGTTCAGAGTAGTGCTCATTAGTACCATGTATGAGTTTTATTCATTTACCCACAATTAACCTAATGGACCTCCCTTTAGATAATGTGACTAATGTGTCTCTATGCCCAAACTTAATTTAGCCTAGCCCTCCACTGTCTGTTATCTCCAGGTAGCCTTCTGCTATTTCATACCCTTAATTCCATTTTCTTGGTTCCTGCAGTCCAGCCTCTAGTCACCCTAGCTACTGGCCACTACCATCAAGACCATCTCTAAACCCCTCCTCTAGTCACCCCAGACTACTCGACCACCCCTAGATCCCTCCCAGTCTTTCTGTATATAAGATCCATCTTGCCTCCATGAAGGGGCTTAGATTCAATATGACTGAGATTCAATCTGGCCTGCTACAAATGCTCAGATTCCTGAAGAGTCTATCCGATATGAAGAATCTTTAATAAATTTTGTTTTAATTTGGCTGAAAGAAGACCTGTGGCAAATTCATTTGGGCAGGACTCAGCATGTCAATATTTTGGGCTCCTGAGCGCCCCTAAACCTCAACATTTTGGTTTTTCCCTGAAGGTGCTCAGATTGAATTTGTGCTAGATGGAATGTGAGGGTGGGAAATATCTGAAGGCTTCCTGGAAATAACAGACAATAGAACGCTAGGCAAGGTTAAGGGTAATGGAGATTCTGGCATAGAGATAATAAAAGGCTTATGGCCTCAGGTGAAGGCCAGATCATGTAGGAAGATTCCAGGAGAGTTCAAGGGGACTCCCAGAGCCTATACCCCATCATTTCCCCCTCAAACAAATGGGACCCAAATTCTTTTGGGGTAAGGGAAAAGGTCTTGGCATGGGCTGGTACCCTGTCATTACCTAAATTAATTTTTGCAGTATTTCATTGCTTAATTACTAAGTCTCAGTGAGAGAGGTATATGCTTGGATCTATTATGAATGTAGAGTAGGATAGTAGTAAAGGGTATTTATTTTCTCCATTTTACTCTCACTTCAACCCAAAAAGTATTTATTAAGCATCCACTATATTGCTTATATCTTGTTCAGCATTGTAGCAACACAGAATTGAGTATAAGACATGGTTCTTGCTCTCAAGGAGTTTACAATTCTATCCAATCGATATGAATTAAATTTGAAAATATTAAATGCCTGCTATGTGCTATGCTAGAACTTGGGAATATAAAGACAAAAAGGAAAGAGTCTTGCCTTCAGGAAGCTTATATTCTTCTAGGGGAAGTGTGGGGAAACAACACATATACAGAAAAGTAAATACAAAATGTATAAAGATTAAATGCAAAGTCATTATAGGGTAGCAGGCAGCTAGGAGGTGCACTGTATATAGTACCTGGTATGGAGTCAGGAAGAACTGAGTTCAAATTTAGCCTCAGATATGTACTGTGTTACCCTGGGCAAGTCACTGACCCCCCATTTGACTCAGTTTCCTCACCTGTAAAATGAATTTGGAGAAATGGCAAACCACTGTAGTATCTCTGCAAAGAAAACCCCAAACGGGATCAGAAAGAATTGACAAGCCTGAAAAATTAACAGTTATTGGATAGCAAGCAGTTATGTGGGGCAGTAAATAGAGGGCCAGGCCTGGACTCAGGGAGACTCATTTTCCTGAGTTTAAATCCAGTTTCAGACACTTACTAGTTCTGTGAGCCTGGGCAAGTCATTTAACCCTATTTTCCTGAGCCTTTCATCTATAAAATGAGCTGGAGAAGGAAACGGCGAATACTCCAGTATCTTTGCCAAAGAAAACTCCAAATAGGGTCACAAAGAGTAGGATACCACTGAAAATAGTCTGGAAATTTAAAAGAAATTCTGGGAAGGGAATGAAGTATTAAACTGAATATAATTAAGGACTAAAAATATGTATATAGACAAGATAGAAATTAAATATTCTAAAGTGCCAAAGTGTGTGTATAGATAGTAGTTGCCATGAGTGTTTAGGAATGTGAAAGTTGAATGTTTATCAGAGAAAGTGTTTCGGAGGAGGTTAAGTAGATAGGAAGTAAATCTTAAACTGCACTTAAAAGACTGATTGGATTTGGAAAGGGAAAAAGAAAGGGGGACAACAAGCAGAAAGGTAAAGGAGCAGGTGTGTATTGAGGTCAGTGAGAGGCTGGACCAGATAGCAATCCATAAATAGGAGCAGATTTGTGGAAGAATGGAGATGAGTGGAGCAAAGTCGTAGAAGGCCTTCAGTGTCAGGCTGAGGGCTTTGGATGGGATCAAACACAGACAGAAGTAAGTTACTATAAATTTTTGAGCAGGTAAGTGATGATGATGAAAGATATTTTAGCTCGATTAGTGTGACAACAGTCCTAAGCAGGGTGACTGGGAGATGTTGGATGCAAGTAGAGAAATGAGTATTTTATTAAAATAGTCTAGAAATAGGGCAACGATGGGGTGCATTAAATACAATGGCAATGAAATGCAAAGGAAAAGATAAATATGAGGGACAAACAGACTTTACCACCTTTTTACTGTAGTGACCTTTTCACTCTGGGACTTTTCTCAGAATCTGGGTCTTCTTATTTAAGAACATCCCTGTACTATTCATGAGGTATGGGCTCTGGGAGCCCCCTTGAGCTCTCCTTGAGCCCTTAAGGTGCAGGCTCTGAGAACCCCCCCCCCGTGAACTTGAACTCTGATTAAATCATGCTATTTGATGAGGTATTTGCATAAGGCCATAAGCCTTACATTGTGGCTGGGCCCAAACCTTGGTTACTAGACTTTCCACCCTTGAGCCTAGCAAAATATCAATCCAGGGGTGGCTAAGTGGTGCAGTGAGTAAAGCACCGAGCCTGAGTCAGGAGGACCCAAGTTGCCCTGGCCTTAGACACTTAACACCCACATAAAAACACTAGCCTTGTAACCTTGGGCAAGTTACTTAACCCCAATTGCCCTCCAAAAAAAAGCAAAAAAAAAATATCAATCCACCCTTAGCCCACCATTGCCTTGTAGTCTCCAGGTAGCCTCCAGCAACTTCCCACCCTTAATCACTCATTGACCTCATAAACTCCTCATGAAGTCCTTCCCCAAACTCTTCCTCTAGACCACCCCTAGATTCCTTCCACAGCCTTCTGTATATAAGACTCCATCTTGTCTCCATGTCTGTGAGGGCACCGTAGAATGACCTAGCATAGGCTTACTCTGTGTCCAATACAAGTGAACTTTTAATAAACCTTACTTTTCCAGCAGCTAGGTGGCACAGTGAATAGAGTCCCAGCCCTGGAGTCCAGAGGACCTGAGTTCAAATTCGGCCTCAGGCACTTAACTCACACACACAAAAAAAACTAGCCATGTGACCTTGGGCAAGTCACAACCTTAATTACCCTCCCCCCCCAAAAGCAAAAAAACCCAAATAAACTTTACTTTTCTTTGGCTGAGAAGACTTGAGTAGAATTCATTCAGCAGGACCCAGCATGTTGGTATTTTGGGGTCTCCAGAGCAACCCTAACCCTCTTTATGGGTAACCTCTTCATTTTTATGGTAAAAATATGGTTAAAAAAGGAAAAAGTAAATTATGGTAAAAAAAGTAAAGTTTATTAAAAGTTTGCTTGTATTGGACACAGAGTCATTCTATGGTGCTCTCACAGACATGAAGACAAGATGGGGTCTTATATACAGAAGGCTGTGGGAGGAATCTAGGGGTGGTCTAGAGGAGGGGTTTGGAGAGGGTCTTGAAGAGGAGTCTAAGCAGGATCTTTGAGGAACTGAGGTCAGACTCCAGGAATAGGATTAAGGGTGGGAAATAGCTGAAGGCTAGCTACCTGGAGATGAGGACTATGGAGGGTTAGGCTAGTTTAAGGGTAAAAGTTTTGGGCATAGATATTTTGATAGGGAAGATTCAATCAGAGTTCAAGGGGCTTCCCAGAGCCTGTACCCTATCAAAGACATCCATCTTTCATTCACCTCCTGGATTTGCCTTTAACTCTTCAGATTATGACACTGTGCCATGCCACCTCACACTCCACAATTTTGTGTGTGTGTGTCCCCCCATTAGAATGTAAGCTCCTTGTGGACAGGTACTATCTGTTTGCTTGTATTTGTATCTCCAGTGTTAAGTCTAATACCTTTCATCACAGGAAGCATTTAGTAAATAACTGTTGCCTTGCCTTGTTACCTTGATTGACAGAACTTGATGGAAGAATGGATATAGAGGATAAAAAGGAGGGAGGAAGTGAAGGCTTTAAACCCATCTCTAGTAGGTCTATTTCAATTCAACTGAATGAATGGATGAATCAATGAATGAAAAAATGAAAATTAAACTTAAGTGCTTTATATGTGCCAGGCATTGTGCTAAGATCTGGGGGTACAGATGTAAGAAAGTCGGGCAGTGACTGCCTTCAAGGATTTCATATTTTAATTGGGGCAGACACATATCCCTCATCCCTCTTGGTACCTAGTGCTGGATACCTGCCCTATGGCATGTTATGGAAATGCCAGGAAGTGGTGTGGTAGGTAGCCTGGTTCCAGGTAAGGTAAGGCAAAATTTCCCCTATCAGAACTCAAGATCTCAGAATCAGAGTATGAGTTTTGATGGGAGGGGGCTAATGAGGATATCCCGGTGTGTAGATGATAACAAGCATTTAAACTGTTAAGTGTACAAGGAACTATAGTAGGTACTAGGAATAAAAAGACAAAAATTAAACAGTATCCACTTGTTTCTTATTTATCTGTTTATTTATTGGCTGGTTCATTTTTTAATGTTCAAGGATTTTCTTTCCGTGTTCAATTATGTTATTAATTAGAATAATAATGAAAAGAAAATTCATATTTTATGAAAGCTGCTTCATCAGCTAAGTAAAATATCTTAAATGGCAGAATCAGCATGGTGTAGTGTCCCACGTGGTCACAACTGGTTATTGCAAGGGGTCTTCAAGATCCTCAGGAGATCATGCCATATGAGAACTTCTTGAAGGAACCATAGGGGTTTATCCGACAGATCAGAAGATTTAGTGAGAACATAATAGCTATCTTCAAATAAAGCTGTCATGTGAAAGACAGATAAGAAGTATTCTCCTTAGCCTTGGCAGAGTGTATTGGGGAGGGAAGAGGTGGGAGTGGGGGTTTTCAGAATTAGGAGTATTGGGTGGAAGCTGAAAAGAGGAAAGTTGTGGTTTGATGTAAAGAACTGTCTAGCGATGAACTATCTATGTAGAATGATGGTTTGGTGTATTCCCAGATAGATTCAGTTGGCATCACCCATATAGAAAATGATGGGAACCTGTTTCTCAGAAGGAGATCTCAGCATTTTCCACATAAGTGACACCATCTTAGGTAATCTGAGCATCTGTCAAACCCCCATTTTATCTGCAAAAGTAGAATGGGCTAGGGGACCCTTCTTGGGTATGTTGTAGAGGAATTTCAGATCTGTGGGGCTCCATGATATCCATAGATACGTCAAAAACCTTCAAAAACCTTAACAAATGTTTTGCACATATATGTATTAATATTTTTTCTGGTGTGTGTAGCTGCTGTTATGAACACAATACAGATTACTGTCAGTCAATAAATATATTTAGTGCCAGGCAGAACTGGTGCAACTAGATGATGCTGCGGGCCTAGAGTCAGGAAACTTTTGAGTTCAAATCTGGCCTCAGACACTTACTTTGGGCAAGTCACTCAACCCCTATTTGCTTCCATTTCTCATCTCTAAAATGGGGATTTTTAAACTGGAGAAGGAAATGGCAAACCACTCCAGTATCTTTGCCAAGAACATGGACAGCAACAGCAAACGTCAGACACTGTGCTAAGCCCTGGGGATACATAGATGAAAAAAGGAAGATAGTCATTGCTTTCAAGGAGCTTATAGCCTAAGTGGGGAGGACCAGAAAAGGTTTGGGGAGGGGGGAAGGAAGGAGGAACTGCTGGGGAAGGGGCTTGGTAGAGAAGTGCAGGTAGAGGAGAAGTTAGGAGATGTTTTGAGCTGAGCTCCCTCCTTCAATGGAGGTTTTAGAATTTATGGGCCCACTCTCCCATCAGAGGCATCAAGGGGTGACCAGGAGATGGAATTCCAAGGCTGATAGGACCATGTAAGACCATGTAAGACCATGAGGTTTTCTCAGTAATGAACTTCCTGAGTCATGGTGGAAAAATCAAAGAAGCTTCAAAGTAGTGCAGTTAGGTGAGAAATGAATGACTGAAATTCAAAGTAGCTTTTTTGTCATAACATATTTATTTAGTCAACAGATACTCATAGTGTGACTGCTATTGTGCTGGGACCACAGCATTTTTTGGCATTAAAACTTTTGGGGGTTCCCCAGTATTGAAAACAATTGCTAGACTGGAAATTAAGAGAAATTGGTTTGCATAATGTCTTGGCTGCTTATTACCTATGTTGTGAGCGTGAGCAAATCATTTAGTGACTCAGTGACTAAATGACAGGACTAGACTCTAAGATATTTAAGGTCCCTTTCAGCTTTGTGATTTCTATTTTTAAAAAATTCACCTGAGGTTTTTTTAATTTTTTTTTATATTTTGCTTTTTTTTGGAGGGGGGAGGGTAGGGCAATTGGGGTTAAGTGGCTTGCCCAAGGTCACATGGCTTGTTTATTTTTGTGTCAAGTGTCTGAGGCCAGATCCGAAGCCAGGTCCTCCTGACTCCAGGGCCGGTGCTCTACTCACTGCACCACTTAGCAGCCCCCTTAGTTTTTAAAAGCAAGACAATGCACAATGGTATTCTCTCTGCCCCCATCCCTATTGGGGCATATTAAAACAACCAAAAAAATACTTTTGAAAATATAAAGAGGGGCAGCTAGGTGGCTCAGTAAATAGAGCACCAGCCCTGGAGTCAGGAGGACCTGAGTTCAAATCCAGCCCCAGACACTTAACACTTTAGTAGCAGTGTGAGCAATTGGGCAAGTCACTTAACCCCAATTGGCCTGCCTTCCCCCCCTTAAAAAAAGACAAAAAAAGAAAGAAATTACACAGAAAAGATTGTGGAAAAAAATCAATTTAATTAATTTTAATCAATTAAAATTCTGAATAGACCAAAGAAATAATTGCTGTCAACTTTCAAACTCTGTTTTGTATAAAAGCTTCTGAGGTCAGAGACCATATGTTGAAAATGAATTTTGTCAGTCTTTAAGTCCATAGTTTCCTGTGCTTTCAGGGATTGGGTCCATTTCATTTCTATGTAATTGCTAACAAAGTGGTCTGGTATATTTTGCAATATGTGCTTTACCCACTAATTTGAAAATAAATCTTTCATATTCTTAGCCATGCTTTACTCCATTGAGGTACTAGCTAGGAAAATACATAGAAGTAAGATAATTAAGTCGAGGGTATATTAATTATTAAGTACCACAAATGTTTTGGCAGCATCATTAAGTAATCAATGCTGATGTCTGTTGTTTTTTAAAAACTACTTCAATAAAATGTAACATCATCAGAATTTTATTTTTCCACTATATACTATTTTGTTGTTGTTCAGTTGTTTCAGTCATGTCTGACTCTTTGTGACACCATTTGGGGTTTTCTTGGCAAAGAGTGGTTTGCCATTTTACAAATGAGGAAACTGAGGCAAACAGTAAGTGATTTGTCCAAGATCATGCAGTTAGTAAGTGTCTTAGGCCAGATTTGAACTCAGGAAGATGAATCTTCCTTATTTGAGGTGGGGAACTCTATTTACCCCTTCCATCCTCAAATTTGTCAGGGAAAGAGACACCTCAAATTTGCCATTTTCTTTCTATCTTTTCTTTCCTGCACAAAAATTATAACATATAATTATACTTTATGTGTCACCAGGAATAGGCATTTAATTTTCAGAATCTTAATTGAATTATGAATCTATTTATTAGGCAACTCTCTAGACTTACAGGTTGCTTATTGACTTTCCAAAGGAAGGCAATGGGAATGTAGTATTAGGATGTTTTGTTTCAAAATAAATTGAACCTGTAGAAACAAAAGTAAAGGTTCAAAAGTACTACTTTATTTATTTATTTGCCTTTTTTTTCTTGGAGAGGGGAAGGTAGAGCAATTGGGGTTAAATGACTTGCCCAAGGTCACATGGCTAGTAAGTGTTAAATGTGTGAGGTCACATTTGAACTCGGGTCCTCCTGACACCAGGAACGGTGCTCTATTCACTGTGCCACCTAGCCACCCCAGTACTGCTTAATTTTTTAATAAAAGTAAATGTGTTTTTTTTAATTAACATTTTTTCACTCAATGTAAATCTTACTTCCCTTTCTCCATCTCCCTCCCTCTCTCCCTGTACTCACTATTAAGAAAGCAAGAAAAACAAAACCTTGTCACAAACTTGTATAGTCAAGCAAAACAAATTCCTGCATTGACATTCTGATGCATCTTTTTTATCCATAAGTATGTAGCATGTTTTATCATGAGCCCTCTTGAATTGTGGATTGGTCAGAGGTCCTAAGACTTCCTTAGGTATTTGTCTTTAAAATATTGTCATTTTATAATCTGTTCTGATTCTGCTCACTTCACTCTCCATTCAGTTCATATAAATTTTCCTGTTTCTTCATCCCTTTCATCATTTCTTTTAGTACAATAGTATTCCATCACGTTCATGTACACTGACTTGTTTAGCTATTCCCTGTTTGATGAGCAAACCCTTTGTCTCCAATCTTTTGCTGCCACAAAAAGAGCTGCTATTGTATATGGGTCCTTTCCTTTTCAACACTTCTTTGGTATATAGACATAGTAGGGGTATTGCTTGACCAAAGTGTAGGCCTGGTTTAGTAGATTTTGGGGAATAGTTCCAAATTGTTTTCCAGATTTTCTGGGTAAGTGCACTGTCCTAAGAGTATATGGACAAGACTCACACACAGGCACAGCGGTGGGAATCTGAATAGCATGGTTCATTTGAAAGAACATCAGAAGAATTGATTTCAGGGCAGCTAGGTGGCATAGTGAATAGAGTACTGGCCCTGGAGTCAGGAGGATCTGAGTTCAAATCCCACTTCAGACACTTAACACTCACTAGCTGTGTGACATTGGGCAAGTCACTTAACCTTAACTGCCTTGCCTTCCCCCCTCCAAAAAGGTTAAAAAATATTTTGATTTCAAATACAACTTACTGCCTGTATGGTTGTGGATAAGCAAAAAAACAGCAAAAACAATATCTGTCTGGTAATCTATGGCTCACAAAGTGCTTCCCATTTATCATGTAATTTGACTTAGCAGACCTGTGAGGCAGGTCCTTTTTCATCCTCATACACAGGTGAAGAAATAGAGGCTAAGAGAGAAGTGAAATGACTTATCCCGGGTCATACATCTAGTAAATGTCTTAAGGTTAGATTTTAACTGAGGTTCTCTTGACTCTCAAGTCCCACACTATTCACTATGCCACCCATCATCTGCCTCTCTGGTCCTAACTTTCTTTGCTTGAAAATGGACTTCTTCTATGAAAATTCCCATATTTAAATAATTATTTACTTATAACATTTTAAAATATGTAAACATATTTAAATAATAATTGCATTGTAAAATGAAAATAATCTTCAGTAAGTTTCAAAATAAAAATATTGCAAACTCTGGTGGGTTTATAACATTTCAGCAAACTCTAGACTCAATAAGCTCTGTGATAGGACCAATATCTTACCTGAATTTCTTCCCTCCAATCTCCCAACACATGGTTTAGGCTAGATTTTCCCTGAAAGGCAACAAAGCAAGGCTATGATTGGCCTGAGAGTGGGTCAGTGCCCAAGCTGTGCCTCCTTAGTTCTGGTAGCTTCCTGGCAGCTTGGTTAACCAGGAGTCTTGCCCACATGGATAGTATACAGAACTGAAGACCACACAAATCACTACACCCTGACCTGCTCAGTCTATAGGAGCTAAGTGCTAATTTATCCTTGTTGCACATCCTTGTATGCTAGGACTAAGTAAAACAACTTAGTCACAAGTTTTCACAACAACTTTTGTTAACTGTTCAATGACCTTTGAGTGTCTCATTTTGTCCCAACCTGAGCTAACAGGGGTGCTGAACCGAAGCAGGCCTCCTTCTAATAAGCCCAAATGTTTAGTGCTTTGTTAAGTTTTTCAGCTGGGTGTAGCACCAATGCAATATTCACAGTGTTGATGGCAACTGTAAATATGACAGCTTAGTGCTTAATTGAAAAATATAACAGACTCTCCATATAGAAGACAGAAGCAAAATATTTATTCAGACACCAAAAAACAAAATCTCCAAACCAGAAAGCCAAATCCATCATAGTAGCAAAGACGTTAATAGGCCATTACACCACAGAGAGCCACACCATCCTTTAGCCTTCCCACAAACCAAAACTCACAAGCCTAGCTGTCTTCCTGGGTGCATCCCCTCTTCCTTCCACCCTCCTCCCTCCATCTCTAACTGCTCTGACTTCCAGCTTCCTGTGGGCTCTGCTCTATCCTTCAGCAAACTCTTCCCCCACAGTTTCCATGTGATTACATTCAGCCTATTAGGGGGCAGGGAAGATCTTCGAATCAGGGAAGGTCTTCAAATTCCCTTAGGCTTATTAAGGGGCAGGGAAAATCTTCACATTCCCATTGCCTAGTCTAGATAGGTATCAATGCTTTAGGGACTTGTTTTGCTCTTAGCACAGTGCCTGGCACATGGTAAGCACTTAATAAATGCTTGTTGACTTGATTTAACTTACTCTCAGCCAGGGCCATTTTGGGGAAAGTGAGCTGGAAGAGAAGAGAAGAGGACCATTGGTGCAGACTGGATGGGGTATCACCTTTAGCAGGATAAGATTTGTCAGTGTTCAACTAGGGGAGAAGAGGTTTAACGTGGTTTAACAAGAGGTTTATCAATGCCATGATGGGAAGTGAAAACAACAACTAGATTTTCCTTTAATAATTAGTGCATTTACAAAGAAAAAAAATAGAAAAAGCAATTCTTCAGTTAAAAACATTAAAACTGTCTCACTATTTTGTTTCCATGTATTTTCATTATGGCTAGATTCCATGATAGCTGGATATGGCCCAAGCCTCTTTGGAGCTTGGATATGGACTACACTTAAACCACTTTCCAGATATTTTTGTCTGACAACTGCCAAATTTTACTTTGATATTTTTTTGTGTACCTTTGCAATAAAAGACATAGGAGTTGTAGGGATAGTGGTATGCATGTCCTACTGTATTCCAGGTTTTCAATAAAGTGTCTTCAGATTTTGAGCAGGTAATCAGGAGAAGGTGCAGGTAGCTGTCAATTTGAAAAGAGCACTGGACTTGGAATCAGGAAGACTCATCTTCTTGAGTCGAAATCCATCCTCAGACACTTATTAGCTGTGTGAGCCTGAGCAAGTCACTTAACCCAATTTGCCTCAGTTTCCTTGTCTTGAAAATGAACTAGAGAAGGAAATGGCAAACACTCCAGGATATTTGCCAAGAAAACCCCAAATGGGCACACAGAGTCAGATATGACTGAAAAAATACTCAATAACAACATCAAGAAGTAGGAGAAAAGCTGATATTTGGGGGAAAGGTTAGCCTATAGACTTTAGTCAAAGGAATGGTCTCTTCTGTTGGATGAGACTATCTGAATATTCTGACTATATATATATCTGACTATTCTTTTGTGAAAGAATAGCCTGGAACCTATATATCTAAATCGTCTCTTCTTCATTATCCCCAGCTTTTTATGATTAAGAATTCTTTCTGGTACTAATGCATTACTGTACACAATATTTGGATTTGAAGATGGCCAACTGCCAAGTTGCTGTATACCATTACTTAGGTTATTGAGTCCCTAAACTCAACTGTTAAACATCTGATGAGTATGACAATTAGATATAATGCCAACAGTTACTTACTCAAAGCATTACTTGAAATGCTAAAGTCAAAACATGACTTATGAACTGAATTTCCATTTAGTCATCACTGCCTTCATTAGAGGATGCCTGTCCAATTTCACTAGTTTCTTTGAAATGAGTCCGCTATTGTATCAGGTTCTAATGCTGATTCTACACATTACAGAATGGAGAGGGGCTTTCTCTTTTCCCTGACCACAAATGACTTTGGCTTCTCTCCCTACTTATATTATCATTTGGAAACATAATTATACTGCCTGGAATTTTCACAGTAAGTCACCTTTCAGATTTTTAAAAAAGTTACATCCTTTTATCACAATAAAAAATACACTAAAGTTTGGATTCATCTAAAGTTTTTCACTTTTCAAGCAAACACAAAATGCAGGCCTGACTCATCTGTCAAACTAGAGAATTTATCAGTGAATTTCTTTTATCTATTTCTCATAGTTCTGGTTGGCTCTACTGTGAAAAGTCTATTTAACCCTATTAGGAGAAGCAATATCATGTAGCAGAAAGAATACTGGCCTTAGGGTCAGGGGCCTTGGATTGAGTTTGGTTTGAGCATGATCCATTTGTATGACCTTAGACAAGTGATTCCATTTTTCTGAGCTTCAGTTTTCTTAACTGTAAATGGAGTGTTTGTGTGGGGGCATTAGTGATCACTCCCTAGAGAAGTAATTCATGTGGGGTAGTGCCCAATTAGTCAATAAACATTTAAGTACCCATCATGTGCCAGGCACTGTAGTGCTGGAGATACAAAAAAAAAGGGCAAAAAGGACAGTTCCTGTCTTCAAGTAGACCAGTCTAATGGAGGAGACAACAGGCCAATAACTATTAAAAAAAACTATATTTGGGATAAATGAACAATAATCAACAGAATGAGGACTGTAGAATTAAGAGGAATTGAGAAAGCCTTCCTGTAGAAGGTAAGATTTTAGTTAGGACTGAAAGGAAGCCAGGCAAGCCAGTAGGCAGAGGTAATGGAGAGGAAGGTTCCAGGCATGGGAGTAGCCATTCCCACCAACTTTCTTTCCTTTTTTTGCTTTTTGGAGAGCAGTTGGGGTTAAGTGACTTTCCCAAGGTCACATGGCTATTTTTTGTGTTAAGTGTCTGAGGCCGGATCTGAACCCAGGTCCTCCTGACTCAAGGGTCGGTGCTCTATTCATTTCGCCACCTAGCTGCCCCTTCCACAAACTTTCAATAATCTGCACTTATGGGGCAGGTAAATCAGCTTGGCTGAAGCAACAACGAGAGACAAGAGGTTGCCTATGCTAGGCAAGTCAAACTACCACCCACCATCACCTCAATCACCACATCCCCTCAGATCTGGATTGAGATAAACCAAGAGTCTGAACCCAAGAACATTGGGAGGATCATTGTCCTCCAGACCACTGGTCCTAATTCAAGCCCAGGCAGTCCTTAAAGCATTCATCCTGGGGAGCAACCACTGTGAAGATGCAGTCACAACTAATGAAGACCCCGAAAAGCAAGTTTTTGCCACCAAAGTCCTTGGCTGTCAAATTCTTCAACATCAGAAACTGATGAGGACCCATCAGTGGAACTGATGTTAGGAAAAGGTGGTATCATCTGCTTTAGGAGAGTGGGACCTTTCAATCTGATTTGCAGCTGAAAATTTCTATAAATGTTGTCTTTTCCTAAAAGAATGTGACACATAATGTCTGTATGATTCTGGGCAAATCATTTAGTCTCTTAGTGTTCTTGGCTGTTTTCTATGACAAGTTGTAGAGAAAACACTGACTCATACTGATATATGAGTTTCTTCACCCATGCTCCTTGTATCAGTGAAATCACAAGCCCTGTACTTAACTCTCTTCTTTACAATGTTGGTACTACAAACACACAAATTGTTGTCCTGGTTCTATTCCTTTCACTCTATTAGTTCACAGGGATGATCCTGGGTTTCTTTGACTTCTTTCATCAAATGTTAAAATGCAATATTCCTTTCCATTCAAATCACCTAACTTGTATATGATCTTTTAAATAATAAAAAAATCATTTTAGGTACTTTAAAATGGGATGTCATTTATTGAAATTTAATTATATTCAATGCTTTTTTCAAGGTTCAGTCTTAAAATATACTAATTATGTTAAGCAGGTGTTTTTAACCTGAGGTTCATGAACTTATTATTGATAACTTTCAATATAATTGGTTTTCTTTGTAATCCTATGCATTTTATTTTATGAATTTAAAAACATTTTTCTAAGAAGTGATTCATAGGTATCAGTAGACTGTACGTAAGGCAAAAAAGGTTAAGAACCACTGTGAGTTTAAAGCAGTGTGCTGTGTCAAAACAAATTTAGAGCAAGTTTTAAAGTTTTGCATTTTAAATTAGTGCTATTTCAAAATGATTAAAGATACACAGTAATCAGGAATAACTTTTGTTCCAGTACCAGCAAAGGATGTAAGTCAGCCCTTTCCTTCTGGGTTCACCCTTCCCTTCTTCCCCATCTCCTCTGTTCTCTTAAGTATTTTCTCTAACAATATTCATAATCTATTGACAAAATCCCACAAGACCATTGAATGAGGGTCATAAAAAAGTTTGGAGACTTTTTAAAGGTCATCTAGTTCAACATTTCTTATTTTATATAGAAACCAAGGCTCAAAATGCCCAAAATGACACAGATGTGGTAGAATTGAAACTTGTTATCTAGTTCATTGATTCAATGATGTTACCTGCTTTAAATCTGGCAGATTAAGGGACAGATATTTTCTAATGTTTTGCATTTTTATTTTTTTATCGTAATTCATTACACAGAGTAGTAGACAAATAAAGATTTTTAAAGGTCAAGTGTCATGAACTGAGTCCTGGATAAGAGCAAATGCCGGAGAGTGAATTGTGGTCTGGGAGGGAGCTGTCCATGTGATGTTCAACATTTGAGAATTCATTCTCTTCAGAGATCATACCAAGCCCTCTAAGTATTCAGCATCTAGTCATGAAGCTTGGAAGAACTAATCTACTTCTAGAAGTCTAACAAAAACAATTCTTTTCATCACTTGATCTAAGACTATTGACCTGACTGAATCAGCTGATTCTCCAACATCAAATGTTTCCCTTGAAGGTTCACTCATTTTATCTCAATGGCTGAGTGTTTTTAGAACTGAATGTTGCCAGAAATGGATGAATATTAGATCCCACTCCAAAAGATTCAGTCAGATTTTGGATATTTCTATTTTAAATGAAGGATAGATTTACTTCATACTTTTGGTCCAGTAGTAATTAAATCAGCTTCATTACCCTAGTATGAAAAATATTTTATACTGAATTTTTCAGTGGTTTGAGGCTTGATAGACTGGACTGGTAAATTTCATGTGACACTGAATATAGGATTTAATATAACATGCAGAATCTATAGAAATGAAGGGAAAAATTATTAACACTCTTTCCCATCTTGTTTCAGTTCTTTAAACTAATCCTCATTGGTTTCATTGGCAGTCAGGACACCTGGCTTCTGGTTTTGTATCTCTACAACTATTTGTGTTTCATTGTACAAAGCCCATCATCACCTCCCTGGGCCTCAGTTTCCTTATTTCTAAAATGAGGGAGTTGTACCCAATGATTTCTAAGGTTCCTCTCAGTTCTAACATCCTGTTATTTCATGTGACTAATTTGCTGGGGTGTCTGTGACATATGGGAACATTTTGGATCCCTTACTACTAGGGACATCTGTTTTTCCCCAAATCATAGCTCCAACTAAAGGCTACAATGTGTGTGCAGAATATATGGGTAGGTTCCATGGTCTGAATTATGCATGTGAAATATTTTGTTTGTTTGTTGAGGTTGTAGCAACTCCATAGTCTATTCTAAATACAACTATGTGTTCTGATTATTGCACAGATCTTTGACCTAGTGAATATTTTTCACGAATTGATTTGTGTTCTAAAGTGCATGCCTCAGTGTCCTCATCTGTAAAATGAGCTCATTGGACTCAGGGGCATCAAAGATCCCTCCCCACTCCAATTATATGAACCTATAATCCAAATGGTTTTTCACTTTTTGTCTCAATATTAATTATAGACTTTACCTATCTTACTTTAGTTTTGCCTCCTGGAATTTGCTACCTAAATTAGCTTTTGGAAATTCTAAGAAAGTATTCAGATGGCATGTCTATACATTCTAATTGTCTACTAAGATAGTCTCAGTTAATAGGAAGTTAATTAGGAGCATGAGTAATAATATAAGGTTTGCCTTAGAGAATATGCCAATAAATTATTATATAGTTGCTAGGGAGAAAGGGAGAAGGCCCCCTAATCACAGCCAAAAACTGAAGATCTATTAGAAACCATAATGAGAAGCATTGTGCTTTACTGATTAGGAGATCTTCCATTAGGGGACTACTATTATCAATATAGTAATTATTTTGGCCAAGGGATGGTTCTATCTACCATTCTGGGTCTTGGTCACCTTATCTGGGAAAATATGAATAATGAAGCTTCCTATGTACCTGACTAGGTTTTGCGTGGATTCCTAAGAATGATGATTTCATAATGCTATTTGATGTTGGCCAAAGGCCTTGCAAAACTTCTAACTTGAGGAAGATAATCTTTAAAATAAATTATAAAGACCATTATAATAAATATATGACATATAATTATATATGATATAAAATAAATTATAAAGACCATTATAATAAACACATGATATATAGTGATATATGCTATAAAAGAAATTATAAAGACCATTATAATAAACACATGATATATAACATGATTTAATATATAATATAAAATAAATTATAAAGAATGAAGCAATGACTGGAACTTCAGCATTAGAACAGAAAAGATTTTAGAGGACTAAAGAGACCAATACATCACTTGGTTGTTTTAAGTTTAGTGTCTAAAGGAGCTTCAGCTGTGATTGTGAAATGGTCAGTTACTGGCCTACTCAAATGAGCTTATTTAGGGTATTAGTGAGTAGTTAGTCAATAAACATGTATTAAGTGCCTGCTGTGTACCAGGTACTTTGCTAAGCACTGGGGATAAAAACAAAAAAAAGAGGCAAAAGCCAGTCCCTGTCCTCAATAAGCTCATAATCTAATGAGGGAGACAATAGAGAAACAAATACATACAAACAAGTCATTTACAATATAAACAGGAAATAAGGAAGGGAAGGTACTAGAATTAAGAGAAGTTGAGGAAGAATTCTTGTGGGAGATGGGATTTTACTTGGGACTTCAAGGAAGTCAGTAAGATGAGAGAGCCTTCCAGGAACGCCTCAGTTTCCTCATCTGTAAATTGAGCTCATTGGATTCTGTGACATCAGTCAGAGAAAATGCTCAGAGTTGAGAGAAAAAGAGCATCTTGTTCATGAAAGAGCCAGGAGGTTAGTGTCACTGGATTGAGGGTGGGAAGTAAAGTGTGACAAGATTGGCAATGTAGGAGGGGGTTAGGTTATGAGGGGTTTTAAATATCAGACAAAAGATTTTGTATTTGATCTTGGAGGTGACAGAGATCCACTGGAGTTTATTGATTTGGGTATGGGGAAGTGAAATGGTCAAACCTACTCACTTGGGTGACTGAATAGAGCATGAAGGGCTCAATAAAGCTTGAAACAAGCAGACCCTCTAGCAGGCTATTGCAATAATCCACACATATGGTGATATGAACCAGGGTGGTGGCAGTGTCAGAGGAGAGAAGGGAACGTATTCAAGAGATGATGCAAAGGTAAAATGAACAGACATTGGTGCAGATTGGATATGAGGGGGGAAAGATAGAAAGGAGTCTCAGATGACCCCTAGGTTGTGAGTCTGAGGGACTATAAGGATGGGGTTGGACTCTACAGTAATATGGAAGGTAGAGGGGGAAAAGGGCTAAAGGAGAAAGATAATGAGCTTTGGACATGTTGAGTTTAAGGTTTCTACCAGTCTTCCAGTTCAAGATGTCTGAAACTTGGAGATTAAAGGTAAGCAGAGAGATGTCAATTTAGAACTGATGTGATCACCAAGTGATGATGGATGTATGTATGCACACACATACACACACACACACACACACACACACACACACACACACACACACAGGGCAGGGAGCAGGCCCGGGCAGGAAGAACCCTGTGAAACACTTAAAGTTCAAGTACATGATCAGGATGAGGATATAGCAAAGAAAATTGAGAAGTGGACAGATAAGTGAGAGTCAGGGAGCAGTGGTGTCATGAAAACCTAGAGAGAAGAGAGTATCAAGTGGGAGAGGGTGATTTATAGTGAGAAAGACTGTAGAGATATTGAGGACAAAAAGGATTGAGAAAAGGACATTGGAGATGGCAAATAAGAGGTCATTGGTGACTTTGGGGAGAATAGTTTTGGTGGAATAGTGAGGTTAGAAACCAGATTATAAGGAACTAAGAAGAAAGTGAGAGGAAAGACAGAGTGAAGGCACCTGTTGCAGACAGGCTTTTCAAAGAGTTTAGTCACAAAGGGCAGAAGTGATATCAGATGATAGTTAGCAGGGATGGAAGGATCAAATAAGAGGATTTTGATGATGGGGGAGACAGGAGCATGTTTATAGGAAGTAAGGAATGAGCCAGTAGACAGAGAGATTAGAAATAAGTGATAGAAGAGGAAATTCATTGGAGGAGATGGAATGAAATGGGCTAATTTGAGCAGGTGGTAGGGTTAGTCTTTACAAAGATTAAGGTTACCTCATTATATGGGACAGGGTAAAGGAGGGTATAGTGGCAGTGATAGGAGATGAGGAAGAGGGGAGAAGAGGGAGCTCATGAGGGATGGTCTCAATTCTTTTTGTAAAATGTGAGGCAAGGTTCTTTGATGAGAGGGTGGGGTAGAAGTTTGAGGAGGAATGATAAGGTTTGGAAGAGTCATTGTAAAGGGTAGGACAGTGAGTTGATTTAGTTGGATTATGTTTCTCTTTTGACCTGCAACCCTGAGGGTCTTCCCCTCCTAGGTCTGATTTTTTTTTCTTAATTAAAGGACCATCCTTTGACTCACTTCTTTTTACTGAATGGACATCACCTCACTCATAGTGAGAACTTAAAAAGGCCTTACCCTAAAAAGGGACAGGGTCTCCCATTGTATCCTGGGCCATCTCCAGTCATCCTGATGAGTATCTGATCGCTGGAACCAGATGGCTCTGGAGGAGAAAGTGAGGTTGGTGACCTTGCACAGCCCTCCCTCATTCAAATCAATGTCATAGTCCTCTTCAAAAATGAAGGATAAGCACAATCTGAGTGCCTGGGGTTGAGGTTGTATAACATAAATTTGTAGCAGACCCAGTAAGAATATTTGTGTGATTTTCTCCACCTTTATTCAGGAGCTTGTGCACAGGATTGAAGGTGGCATGTGGGAGTAATCTAGGACTGAGATTTGGCAGAACACATTTGGCAAAATGATAAGGGTCCTGGAAGTCCAAGAGAAGAGGACTGTACAGAGTTGAATTGGGTCACCAAGGAGTGAAGACGGGGGAAAGAGGAGAGAGTGACTAGTGCAGGGAAGATGGTGAGAATTGAGGGGTCGAGGGATTGCAGGTCACAGCGCAGATGAGTAGGGTTTAGTAATGAAAAAGCAGGAAGAATAGCAAAAGGACAATAGATTTTATAAGATTTTCCTCAATCTTAGAGCTTACTGAAAAATTGTTTGCCATTTACCATGGAGATTACTTACAAGGTTTTATTTTGGCCCAGTCAGTTGATTTCATCACTGTGGGCATCTCATGGCATGCAAACATTTCACATCAATTCAGATTAGAATTTTATCTGAAACCTAGAGTTTTAGACAGTTGTCTGGGTAAACTAAGAAAGTAGATGGCTTTCCACATTTGAATAGCTAATGTAGGACTGTGAACCTGGGTTCTCCTGACTCTAAGTCTTGCTCACTCTCTATTTTACGATGTTACCTCTAATCCAAGAGGCTTATTGAATGATAATTACTTAAATCTTGTTGACCCCCTTTTAACATGTACAGTCAATCTATATGAGACTATTTTACTTAGAATTTGACTTCATCAGTCATGGAACTGTTTAAATATTTCTGGGAGTAAATTTTTCATCTCTCGTGTTCTGACTGAGGAAAAAGATGCAATAAGGCAATATCGATTTCTTCTTGGTTGACCATGTCTATGAAAAAGTTTTGTCTCAGTTGCCAGATGTAATCTCCATAGATCTTAAAATAATATTTGGGATTGCCAACGATCTGGGTGTCTTTATGAAATTAATTTCTGCTACCTACACATGAGAAAACTAGTCTCAATGGCTTTTATAATTATATTTTATGTTGTGTTTTGGTGTGTCCTCTTATAATTTCAATCATTTTGCAATTAAGCAGGTCCTTTTGTGATAAATTATTCAGGCTCTTTTAGAATGAAATAATTTGATTTGACTATTAATCCCATATTCAAAGGACAAAACATCATTTTAGTGATTTTTTTCACATTAAAATCACATTCACGAATATTAAAGTGGAGGAACAATTCCAGAGTTATGAGCCAAAGTCTTTTCAATGCTTAAATTTATGCACAGAACTTTAATGCTTCATTTATTTAGTGTCATTAAGGAATATGAAATATTGCATATTAGTCACTTTTCCAAATAATTGAAAGCTTTGGAATCTGAGAGTTGGAAAGGATTCCAAAGGTCATCTATTCCAATCTGTTCCTAGACAGGAATTGCATTTGCAGTACATTCAATAATTTCTGCTTGTAGTCTTACAGTGACGAAGAGTTCACTACCTATGAGGAAAGTCCTTTTCATTTTTAGGCAGTTTAAATTGCTAGGAAGTTTCCATTACATTCATAAATCTGCCTCTTTTCAACCCCTACTCACTACTTGTGGTTTTATCATCTGAAAACAGAGTAAATCCTGATTTTGTCTATTTTTGTAGCAATCTTTCTATCAAATTATTCATTTTTCTGCCTTATTAGAATGCAAAGAACTTAACCTTTCCCTTATGATTCTGGGTCATTAGCACAAATATTAATTTTCAGAGAGGGCTGTAAAAAAAAGCAATGCCCTCTTTGACTTTAGAAATGCATAGGGATATTGGCCCTATCATTAATGATTTCCTGCTGCTTTATATATAGATGATCCTTCTGCTGCCTCTCCAGTCTTTTCCTCAAATTCTGTATTAAATTTTTTTTGCAAATGAGTAGTTATATTCCCTTGATTTTCTTGCTAGTAGATCACCTTTAATTTCCCTCTTTCTTTCAGACTTCTAATAACAATGATACTATACCTCAGTTAGCCATTGTTTTCTAGGTGTGATTACTCCCTCTCCTCACACAGCTTCTTCATTCTTCAAACATCCAGGGCCTATACTAGGTACTGGAGATATGATGACAAAAATGAAACAGTCCCTACCCAGAAAGATATTATATTTTATCAAAGGGGGCATCTTGTGAGTGTATGCATACACACATATTAGTTTTTTTTGAATGTACTTAGATATATGTGTGTATATATTTCTTGTATTTTTTATACATATACATACATATGTACACATATATGTGTGTGTGTACAAGGGGACTTTGTTGGGGAGAACACTAGAAGGTTGGGGAGACTTAGGAAAGGAAGGCTCCATGTAGAAAGTTGCATTTGGACTAATCTTTGAATGAAACTTATTTCCTTAGCTCTAAACTAGGCACATAAAATTGTAAGAATCAAAGATGAGGAGGGAATATATTCCATGCACAAATATTACCTGTATAAAGGCAGGGAGATGGGAGAAGGAGGGTTGTAGAAAGAAGGCCAGTTTGGCTGGACCATAGAATGCATAAAGGAGATAATAAAACTGGAAAAGTAGGTTAGAACAAGACAGTAATTGGGTTTTATATGCCCAAGACAGGAGTTTGCATTTGATATAAGACATAATTATACCCAGAATTATGAACTATATTTAAAAGATCCATAATTGAGAATGACTTTTAATATTTAAGTATTTAATTTAATATTCCAGCATCCACTCTTGTAGGACTTTCATGCCTTTCCTTCCTGGTCTCCCCTGTCTCTTCCTCTGCTGAGCCGCATGCTTTGTACTCTGCAGTGCTCTGGTAAAAACCATCATGGGGAGATTATTCTAGGAATGAAGACATTTAATTACTCCCTTCATAAAGGGCTCAGCCCCATATGTACAGAAAGCTGATGGATATCTTCTAAGAGATCTCTTATAATAGTAACTTTTAAATAAGATGGCATTCATTCTTCAAGTATTCTAACTAGTTTCATACAACCCACTTCTGTACCAGTAGAGGAGGTCGTAGTTTCCAATCAGTTCCCCTCCTTATCCTCATTCCACCTTCACCCCCAACATGGTTTTCCTCTCTTGGCAAATTCAAGCCTGCCTGAACTTGTTAGAACAAGACAACTTTCCATCCTTTCTCATTCATTTTGTTCCTTTATTCTCTTTCAAAACCATTCATAGTAAAAGTAGTAAATACATGAAAAAACAAATAAGTACATGAATGAACTAATAAATAAAGAAATTTAAATATCCTATAGGGAGAAGGGAATCAGTGGTTAGGGTGTCTATGGGAGAGAAAAGGTATAGATATAAGTTCTGGCTGGGCCATTTAAGAGATCTGTGATCTGGGTTAAATCATTTAATATCTTTGAGTCTCAGCTTCCTCATCTATAATTATGTTCCTCATTAAGGTTTTGCTAGACTCAATTGAGATAATCTATACCAGTGGTGTCAAACTCAAATAGAAATGGATGCCCCAAAGGCCCCTATTTAATTTAGGAAACCATCAATTAACATTATGTTGTATTGTATTTTTCTTTATTTTGTTAAGCACTTCCCAATTACATTTGAATCTAATTTAGGGATACTCCTGAAGTTTTGGGTGGGAATTGATCTATATACAATTGTAGTGACAAGCACCCCAAGCGTTCTCAGGGTTTGCTGCCAACACAGGTTCTTGGATCTGCTTTGATAAAGGAAAGCAACTCAAAATGGATTAACAAGCTTACTTTAATCAGTCAAACATATATCGTTTACCTCGTTCAGGGGAAAAAGGTCAGCACCTCGAACTTCAAAGTATACAGGCAGAATTATCAAGACAGAAACAGATCAAGTAGACAGATTTCAAACTGTCCAACCATTACATCCATACCCAATCAACATCTGGGTTTCAAAGCCGGGGGGCTCTGGACAACGGCTTCCCACAATCCAGATCAAATCACAGAACACTTCTCAAAGTGAGCCCCCAAAACAAAGCTACACATCAGGGCTTATATAGCCTTCTCCTGGCTCAGAGAATGTAACAACCTTATTGACTCACTGGCCAATCAAGAAGTATCTACTGAAAAACAAGCCTCCCACCCCAGGCTCCAGGTGCACTTTAGCCTAGGGGCAGGGAAGATCTTTAAAATTTACATTCCCATTACAACAATGTGCTTTGTAAAAAGTAAGGGACTTCACTTATCACCATTGCAATCATCACTGTCAGAGCTGTCCCACTCCTATCCATTCTCCACATGGTTACTAAAAATATTTGTCTAAGGCTGAAGCCTGACCATATCACTCCTATGCTCAAAAATTTCCCCTCCATTGTTTGTTTTTTTTTTATGAATGCAGCCTAATATTACATTAGTTTTTTTTGGCTATCATATCACACTATGGACTCAAATTGAGCTTGTGGTCCTATGGCACCCAATGTTCTATTCATGAGATCAGGGAAATTTCTAGGTTCTACTCCTACATTCTATACTTTGATATTTTGAATCTCTATTCAACTTTTCTGTTGGCCTTATTAATTTCACCTAATAATTTGTTAGATGTAATCCATCACTCAGGCAGCTAAGTGGCAAAGTGGATAGAGTACTGGTCTTAGAGTCAGGAAGACTCATCTTCCTGAGTTCAAATTTGACCTCAGACAATTATTAGTTGTGTGACTTTGGGTAAGTCACTTAACTCTGTCTTGGTTCCTTATCTGTAAAGTGAGCTGGAGAGGGAAATGGTGAACCACTCCATTATCTTTGCCAAGAAAACTCCAAAATGGGGTTATGAAGAGTTGGACATGACTGAACAAAAACAATGTCCATCATTCTAACCTATCATCCAGTATGTAAGCTATTCTTCCCAGAAATTTGATAAGAATAAGGTCAGGAGACAGAATACCATACCCGCATTTGGGTATGATCATTCAACAAGTTCCAAATCCACCTTGTTCAGTGAAGCATTTGGACAAGCCTTTATTAAATGCCTCCTCTGTGCCAAGCACTGTGCTAGATGCCAGGAATACAATGACAAGAGCAAAATCTTATCTATCTTCAAGGGTCATAGGACCATCAATCTAAAATGCTGGTTCCTTAACCAACCTTCCTTCCTTCCTTCCTTCCTTCCTTCCTTCCTTCCTTCCTTCCTTCCTTCCTTCCTTCCTTTCCTTCTTTCTTTCTCTTTCTTTCCCTTCTTTCTCTTTCTTTCTTCTCTTTCTTCCTCTCTCTCTCTCTCTCTCTCTCTCTCTTTCTCTCCCTCTCTCCCTCCCTCTTTCTCCCCCTCTCTCCCTCTCTCTTTCATTCTTTCTTTCTCTTTCTCTCTTTCATCTTAAATTTCTTTTAAAATAGAAGTCAGTGTAGCGGCTTACTATTGGAGATTTTCCTAGAATTTGGAAACAAAATTTCCTGAACAAAGGACAACCTCTTTCTCCAACTTGGCTTTCCAATTAAAAACTCATGATAGACTAATCTCATTTGAAATATCAGCTGTTATTTGAGAGGGAATGAAGTGTGGCTCCTATGAGCTAAGTTCAGGGAGAGCAGAATAATAAGAGTAGTAGCTAATACTTACATAGAGCTTTACATATATTATTTAATTCTTATAACAACTTTGTGAAGTGCTATTATTATCCCCGTTTTACAGATGAGGAAGCTAAGATTGAGAGGTTAGGTGAATTATCCAAGGTTACATAACCAGGAAGTATATGTGATAGGATTTGACCAAAGATCTTCTTAGCCAGGAATATGGGGTTGTCATATTGTAACTACCAGTCCTATTCAGCCTAGAATCGTCATAATCTGGGAGATGGATATCTCTGACTGCTAGCATCCTCTTTAGAAAAGAAAATCAGCACAAACAAAGCCAATGCAACCAAGATTAGGAGGGAAGCAGAAAACTGGGAAAAATTCTTTATAATCATTGTCTCTGATAAAGGTCTTATTTCTAAAATATATAAAGAACTAAGTCAAATTTACAGGAATACAAGCCATTCCCCAATTGATAAATGGTCAAAGGATATGAACAGGCAATTTTTAGAGGAAGAAATTAAAGCTATCTGTAGTCATATGAAAAAAATGCTCTAAGTCACTATTGATTAAAGAGATGCAAATCAAAAGAACTCTGAGTACCACATCATCCCTATCAGATTCGCTAACGTGGCAAAACAGAAAAATGATAAATGTTGGGGAAGATGTGAGAATGTTGGAACACTAATTCATTGTTGGTGGAGCTGTTAGCTGATCCAACCATTCTAGAGAGCAATTTGGAATTATGCCCAAAGGGCTATAAAAATGTCCATACCCTTTGACCCAGCAATGCCACTTCTAGGGCTGTATCCCAAAGAGATCATAAAAATGGGAAAAGGACCTACATGTGCAAAAATATTTATAGCAGCTCTTTTTGTGGTAGACAAGAACTGGAAATTGAGGGCATGCCCCAATCAATTGGGGAATGGCTAAACAGGTTGTGATATGTAATGGTATACTATTGTGCTATAAGAATTGATGAACAGGAGGACTTAGGAGAAACCTGGAAAGACTTATGGTTAGTGAGGGGAGCAGAACCAGGAGAACATTATATATACACAGTAATAGTCACAGTATGCAAGGACTGATTTTGATAGACTTAGCCCTTCTCAGCAATGCAAGAACCTAAAACAATTCCAAAGAATACATGATGGAAAAGGCTAGTCATATCCAGGAGTTGGAATGCAGAATGAAGCAGACTATTTTCTTTTTTGTTTTGTTTCATTGTTTTTCTTTCTTAGGGTTTTCCCCATTTATTATAATTCTTCTATTCAATATGACTAATGTGAAAATGTGTTTAACAGGAATGTATGTGTAGAGCCCATATCAGATTGCAAGCTGTTTTGGGCAGGGAGGGGGAGAAAATTTAAAACTTACGAAAGTGATTGTTGAAAACTAAAAATAAATAATTTAATTTTTGAAAAATCAACAAAACCAACCAAAACACTGAAAAAAATATGGCATTATATCCAATGTTCCACACTTGTGGACCACTTCCAACTCTGCACAGAAGTAGGAGAAGATGTGTTTTTACTTCTTTTTGTTGGGACCAAGCTTGTTCTTGATAATTTTAAACAACTCTGTTTAGATTGTTTTTTGACAGTTGATCTAGACTTGTATTTTTTCTGGTCTAGGGCTCTCTTCCTGTGTCCCTAGTTATCTATATTTGGTAGTAGGTCACATCAGCCCAGACAGACAAATTTCAGGGTCAAGGCTTTATTGCTAAATGGGGCTTTAAGGACTTACTATGTAATCACACCCTAAACCACTAGTTACCACCTTAAGATCATTGAAAGGTTGTGAAACTTGTTGACATAGGGTAGAAGTAAGTTACTTTTTCGTCAAGAGTTCCAGAATGGCTGTAGCTACATCTTGTTTGAAATGAAGATGCCCCCAAGCATTCAGAAACTTGGTCTTAAATTTTCTATGGCTCTTCCATATGAGTTTACTTCCTTTGTCAAAGAAATTGCATATTCCAGGGCAGCCCCTCCTGATTTCTCTGTTCCAGCCCGTAGTCTTACTGGCAGAGCTGAATCAGGAAGAGGTAAGGTGTATCTGGCTCATGACCCTTCTCTCTGTATCCCCTTCCCCTCCATGCCCACACATCAGTGCAAGAGTGAAGGAATGTGTATAGTGGCCATTCTTTGGGAAGATAGGTTGAGTTAACTAAACAGTAGGCATGTGCCAATACTTTGTGTTTCCTTCCCCCTGATCTTTAATGACGTGCCTGGTTTCCCATTCATCTCAACCCCTTGGATCTGGGCACTCCAGGGAAAACCAGGTACTGGATCTGACTTTGGTTTGTGTTGGCTTAGATCCTAATTCTGATCCCATCCCTGTTCCTCTAGGAGGAATTACTCACCCTTCAGCCCCAACCATCTCCTTAATTATTAGCATATGTCACTAATATTTTCCAAATCACCTTGAAGGGGTAACACATTTCCTACTGAACAAGACACCCATACCTGATCTGTTGTAAAACTTTGTGGCCATGTGTTTAAATGCTAGACCCTTTAAAAATGGACAGTGATATAGTAGTTGGCTCATAACATGGAAGCAAAGCCACTGTAATGGGAATAGTAAATGGGAATCTTGTTGAGACACTCTTTTGCTGGTAGAAATAGCTAAATGGTGAAGTGGGCCTGGGGTCAGGAAGATCTGAGTTCAAATTCAGCTTCAGACACTTAGCTGTGGTACCCCAGACAAATTACTTAACCTCTGCCTCAGTTTCCTCAAATTTAAAATGAAATTAATAACAGTACCTAAGTCACAGGGTTGTTGTGAGAATGAAATGAGATATTTGTAACGTGCTTAGCACAGTTCCTGGCATATAGTGGGTGCTTTATAAATCTTTATTTCTTTCCCCTGGTCTCCAGTTCCAATGATCCTTCCATTCCGGCTCCTGTTCCATGAGTCTAAGACCCATTGGGTAGCAGGTCTTCCAGAATGACAGAGAAAGGAAGGTGTGGTTTCCATTAGATAGCAATTATATGGGATATCCCAGAAGTCTTAGTTCAGTTAAGCTTCAGTAGCATAAAGCCAGATTTTTGGTTTTTGGTTTGTTTTGTTTTTTGCTAAGATACCCTGTATATGGGTTCTTGAACATTTCCTTTGTGTGATGGGGCAGAGCCTTAGAAAATTGACTGATCAGAGATGCTTCCTAGGCTTTCTCATAAGAGCCTAATAGGAATAGAGTGGTTCCGCCTTCTCTCTTTCATTTGTTATCACTGTCTCACCCACTCCATCATGTGTTGTTAGTATCTTTCCTCCTGCCTTTCCTCCGTTAAACTGATTTTTAAAAATTTTACTGTTTATCAAATAAGTTGTATTTCACAATTTACAAAAGAAAAAATTAACACAAGACTAAAACAGTACATGGCTACTGATTGATGGGTAGATAAGTAGCCTAAGTAGTACAATATTACAGATATTGCTAATACCCCTAAAATGAGAGGTCTTTAAAGGTTTAAAAAAAAAGATATATGTTTAGATGGAACTGTGATCTAAAAACTTCAGGAGATTAAGGATGGACTTCTGTGAATATTTTTTTTTGGAGGGGGGAGGGCAGGGCAATTAGGGTTAAGTGACTTGCCCAAGGTCACATGAACTCAGGTCCTCCTGACTATAGGTTGGTGCTCAATTCACTGAGCTACCTAGCCACCCCTCATTAAACTGATTTTCATACTTAAATTTATTTTTTTATAAGCAATGGGGGTTAAGTAACTTGCTTAAGGTTACAGCCAGTTATTTTGTGTGGGTGGTAAGTATCTGAGGCTGGAACCGATCCCACCCCGAGCTCTTACTCACTGCACCACCTGGCCGCCCCTATACTTAAATTTAGAAAACATTCTAAGATTTTAAGAAGAAGGTTTTAAGTAGAACATAAGCAGTTTGAGGGCAGGGTTGTTTTTGTTCTTTTCATTCATATCCCTAGCCTGGCAGATATCCTACGGTGCTTAGCACATAGTAGGCCCTTGATAAATTCTCATTAAATGAGCCAATAAATTTAATTCCACTTTGATTTTACAGCTTAAAACACTAGCATTCATTTTGTAGAATGCTGTTATTTTCATCTTTCTTTTGTATGGGAGTGAGGGGTGTGATGGGAATGAGGAAAATAAAGTCCCAGGGTCAGAGTTCAATGAACTGGATTCTGGTAATAGCTGATTACTAATACAGCTAAGGAAGAGAGCTTTCAAGAAAATATGCAAGTGTCTTCCCTTTAGGAGAGCAAAGGGGATACTGAAGAAGCCTCTTGTATAGAAAGTGTTGCAGCTACCGGCTTAGCAAGGAACAAGATCTAGGGGTTATATGGACTAAACTGGGAAGTTGCTATGTTTCTAGAAAATGTAAATATGGATTTAAATTACTTTTTAAGTTATGGTGGTATCAAGTGGCATATTGTATCTAGTAGCAAAGTGTATAGAGCTAGGAATCAATTGTCATCTTTGTTTTCTTAGAGTAAATGCAAAGGGAACATTGCCAACATCTACACAGGACAAGAGAGGAATTGTTTGTAATTAGGGCCAGTTTCCCCAGTGGTAGATTCAAGATCTCTGTGATCACTCACTTGTGTGCTTCTTTAAAAAAAATATTGACAAAACTTAAAATAAGACTCATTATTATGTTTTCTAGTGTACATAATCCAGTCTTGAGGCAGCACAGATGTGGATATTTATATTTGTATACACTTGAAATTAGTTTTATATGTAACTCTTGCCAGCACAGTAATCCTTTAAAACCAGAATTCCAAGGAGTCATGATAGTAGCAGCTGAATTGGGTTAAAAAAATTAACACCTACTGCTTCTTTTTTTATAGTCTAGTCAGGGGCTTTTTTATGAGATGAGTATAATGAAAATTTTTTTCAATAAACTTTGTACCTTCCCCCCCTCTGCCTACAAATGGCTTAGCTTTAGAGTTGGCTTAATTTTTTTGTGTGTCATGGATCCCTTTGGCATTCTGGTGAAGCCTATAGATACTTTCTTGGAATAATTTCCTAAACTAATTAAAAGAAATACTAAATTTCAGTCACAGGTTTGAGAAAATAAAGATTTTTTTCTCATGCATATTTATATACCCCCTGAAATCTGATCACACCCCTTGGTCTGTAAATCCCTGATTAAGAACCCTTGCTTTAGAGAGTTGCCTCAGGACCAGAGAGGTTAAGTAATTTGCTGGTATCACACAGTATCAGAGGTGAAATTTGAACTAAGAACTTCACAGTTTCAAATCCAACATTCTTTCTGTCTCATGCCTCTAAAATAATGCACTGTATTCTTATTATTTTATTTGGTTGGGTCAAGTTTAAATGTGTTCATTGTTGGAAAACAGCAATTTGCATTGCTGCTGGTAGAGGAAACTGGGTTGGAATCATGAATTCAGCAGGTGATGGAGTCCACAGGATGAATTTGGCAGTGCCCCAAGGAAACCCAGCATACAGCCTTCACTCTTTGGACTTGGGGAACAAAAGCAGGGGGGCCTCTGGTGGGTTATTCATTAGACATCATGGGGGGGCATTTAGAATCACTCATTTTACTGTAAAACACAGTAATTGGTGGTGCCCCCCCATCCCACCTCCCTCGAGTCTTCTCCTAGACACAGCCCATTGAAGAAAACCTTCTGGTTGTGACTGATGCTGCGAGGATGCTGGCTCCCCTGGGGCTCTGACCCCTTCTGAGATCACCATGCTCCTGTTCCCTCACTGAGGCCTCTGTGTTTGTGTCACTTTCACAACGTCCCTGGGGAGGGAGGTCTGCCTGCCAATCAGTGGCAGGATATCCCCCACCTCCCCCCCCCACTTGGCTTACTGCCCCCAGTGTCCCTCACTTTAAGCCATATCAGGTGATACGCCTGCTGGTGTTGAGAAAGTCTTGGCTAACTTGAATAGAGGGGTAGGAAAAAAATAAAAAAACAAACAGTTTGGTTTTTCAACTGGTACAGTTCCTGTTTCTTGGTTGGCCTTGGGATATGTTTGGGACTTGGAGGAGAGGCCTCATCATTTTCTTTTTTTTTTTTTTTGCTACCCTGTTAAGTGCCCCTCTCTTCCTTTGATTTCCTCTGATGCTGGACAATGTGAAAACACTGGATTATAATTAGAAGGCCAGGTTTTGAATGCTGGTGCTCTGTCACCTGTGTGACCTTGGGCAAGTCACTTTCCTGGGTCTCAGTTTCCTCATCTATAAAATGAAGGAGTTCAACTACATAGTCTCCTTGGTTCCTTCCAGTTCTATAGCTATGATCCTATGATGTCTGTAATAGTAGGATCTATAAAATGGGAATAACAATGCTTCTGCTACCCCATACAGAGGCAGTTAGGGGACACAGCAGATAGAGCATGGGCTTGGAGTCAGGAAGATTCGAGTTCAAATTTGACCTCAGCCATTTACAAGTTGTTATGATCCTGAGCAAAGCCACTTAACTTCTCTCTCTGCTTCAGATACCTCAAATATAAAATATGGATAATAACAGCATTTACCTCACAGTCTTGTTCTGAGGATCAAAGAAGATAATATTTGAAAAGTACTTAGCACTCTGCCTGGCACAGAGTAGCTGCCTGATAAAAGCTTATTTCTAAATTCTTTCCTTGTATTCTACCTCCTGGCAGTGTTTTAAGGTAACATCGTTTTAAAACCTGGTGGCACTCTGCTGGGTGTCCCAAAAGTCATAGTGCAGGTATAAGCTTTAATAAGCTCATCAAACTCATTAAATTAAAAATAATAACACCTCCCTAAAGGTGTTATTATTACTGCAGGTATTCCATAACCACGCCGTTAAGTGAAGAGAAGAATCATCACTGCCCTGCAGCCTAAACGGTTTTTATTACTTCGTGGTCTTTTATTTTTGCTTCAATTACCATGGTCCCTTTCTGAGCCTTTTGTCCCCTGCCTTATCCTCCCCACCTCCAGCCTCTTTCCCTCTCCAAGTTCTCATTGTGACTTTGAACACTGTACAGTTTTTGGCTGGAAGGCAGCCTCTGTGTCACAGCAACCAGCGAGCGACCTTCAACCTTCAGTTTCCTTCGCTGTTGGAAAGCTCAAGTTTGGTGGGTTTTTTTTTTCCTTAATCCAGCCCTGACACAAAATTTTTTTTATAGGCCTTTTTTTCCCCAGTGAAAAACAATCTTGTTTACTGAAAAGTGGCAAAACACGCAGGCCAAAAAAAAAAAAAAAGTGATTTTATTTCCACAGAATTTGCCAGTTCTTTCTGTAGGGAAATCTTTTCTTTGATGGTTGGGGGGACAAAGGGCAAGAAGGGACACAATGGAGTATTTCAATATGTTTGCATTTCAGGGCACAGAAAGATGTGAAGACCTGTTCTGAACTGGCCTCAGAGCAGCGGCATAATGGGCTGTTTGTTGTTTTCTAGTTAACAGCTAAACGAGCACAGAGTTCATTTACTTCTATTTCTTGCTGGCCAAAAATACTTGTTTCAAGTCAGTAATGATGATCCTGGGCAAGTCATCTGACCTCATTGGGTTTCATTTTCTAGATCTGTAACATCCAAGGGTCAGACTAGGTGATTCTAGGGTTTCTTTCAACTCTGTGGTTCTATGAGATCAAGTATAATAATAATATGATTGACATTAATACAAGGGTTTAAGGATTGTGATACACTTTATATATCTCACTTGAGCCTCATAACAGTTATAAGTAGACACCATAGGTATTATTAAGCCCACTTTGTAGAAGAGGAAGAAGAAGATCCATAGCTCAGTAGATAAGAGTGCTGGACCTGGAGTCAGGGAGACTCATTGTCATGAGTTCAAATCTGGCCTCTAAAACTTTCTAGTTGTGTGACCTAGGTAAGTCACTTAATCCTGTTTGCCTCAGTTTCTTCATCTGTAAAATGACTTGGAGAGGGAAATGACAAACCATGTCAGTGTCTTTGCCAAGAAACCCCCCAAAATGGGGGTTTAGACATAATCAAAAAAATGACTGAACAAGATAGATGAAGAAGCTGGGGTAAGTAGCTCATCCATGGTCACCTAGCTACTATCAGAGGCCGGATTCGAATCAAAATCCTTTTTTTAAAAGAATATAAGTCCAATATTCTACCTATAAAAAATGTGAACCTGATTTTTTTTAGGAAGTATTCCCATATCACAAGATGAATAATAATTCCTTCTTCCTCAGAGATATGGTAAAGGGATTTGTGGGCACCTATGTATCATAAATAAATTGATATCCACAACTAGTAATAGAGGAGATAAAGATCTTATTCTGTTTGAATGTATTTTGTCAGCTTGTTTGGGTTAATAAAGATTTTTTAAATAACTATGCCTTTTTGCTTAAACTCTGTCATGCATAGGAAATATATTTATGAATAATAATAAATAATAAAATAGTTTTATATACTTTTTGGTATGTGGGTCATGTTTCATAATTTCTCCCCTCATGACATCTTTAGAATAATAAATTCATTCATTAGCAAACACCCATTTATTTACGTTCCAAATTCCCTGGAAAACTCAAACAAATGGATTTCCCCCCATATTATCCATCTAACTTACGAGAACAAGACAAATGCTAAATATCCCAATGCTAGGGATTTATTTTAAAAAGTGACACCCAACCTAGGTCACAGGAAGAATAGGGTAGATTTGGGTCAATTTCTAAAAATAATGATAATGGGAATGTTAATAATAGCAATAGCTTTCCAGTTTATATATGAGGTATATAGACTATCACTTATTGGTGAGATATATATGTATATATATATTCATAGAATGAAAACTGAGGTTCACATTTACAGATTTGATCAATTAGCAAACACTTATTAAGTATCTTCTGGGTGCCAGGCAATGTGGAGTTTTTCTACTAATATCAGAGATTGCTGGAAGGCACAGTGACCTGGAGTCAGAAACACTTGAGTCCAAATCCAACCTCAGTTACTAATTAGTTCTGTGATGAGGCACTTAACCACCGTCTGCCTCAATTTTCTTTTTCTTTTTTTTTTTGGAGGGCAATTGGGGTTAAGTGACTTGCCCAAAGTCATATGGCTAGTAATTGTGTCAAGTGTCTGAGTCCGAATTTGAACTTAGGTCCTCCTAACTCTAGGGCCAGTGATCTATTCACTGTGCCACCTAGCTGCCCCTCAATTTTCTTATCTGTAAAATGGGGATAATAGCAGCACCTATGGCCCAGGGTTGTTGTGAGGACCAAATGAAATATTTTTAAGGTTTTTTTTTTTGAAAATCTTAAAAGTGCTATATAAATGCTATTATTATTATTATTATTATTATTATTTTGCTTCTTTTTTAGAGGGGGGGAAGGTAGGGCAATTGGGGTTAAGTGACTTGCCTAAGGTCACATAGCTAGTAAGTGTTAAATTTCTGAGGCCAGATTTGAACTCAGTTCCTGCTGACTCCAGGGCCAGTGCCCTATTCAACGAGCCACCTAGCCATCCCTATTTTTATTACTGAGGCAAGCATCATATATACATATGAGTACGTGTGTATAAAACACAAAATATATACAAGGTGATTTTGCAAGCTGATGCTAGTGACTGGGAGTGTCATGGAAAGGCCTCATGTAGGTGATGTTTGAGTTGAGATTTGGATGAAACTAGTTTTTCACCCCCTTAAGAATTCAGCCGTGCCCAAAATGTGCTGAGGCAGAGCATTCCAGGGAGGAAGGATAGCCTTTGAAAAGGCAGGGAGAGAGAGCAAGATGGAGTGTCCCATGTGAGGGACTGTAAGAAGGGTGTTCTGACTGGACCATAGAGTGGATTCAGAGGAGTAAAGAATAACAAAGCTGGAAAAGCAGGTTGGAGCCAGGGGTAACAGGCTTTAAAATTCCCAACAAAGGATTTTTTTTTTATGTCAGTCTGGTCATTAGAGGTAGTAGGGAGCCTTTGAAATTTCTTGAGCAGGGGAGTGGCATGTTTAGATTTGTACATTAGGAAAATCACTTTGACAGCTTGTGTGGAAGATGAGCTGAGATGAGAGAGACCTGAAGCAGGGAGACACATTAGGAGACTATTGCAAATGGTCAGGCAAGAGGTGATGAGGACCAGAACTAGAGAAGGAAAGAAGGGATGAGAAAAATGGTGGAGGAAGAACAGTCAACTGGAGAGTATAATTTTATGTGCAATAAGGCAGAATGAGGAGGCAAGGATGACTGTGAGGTTGGGAATCCAGGTGTGTGGAAGGGTGATTGTGCACTTGGCAGAGTGGGGAAGGTCTAAAGAGGACTGGGTTTTTTAGAGAAATACAAGTTCAGTTCTGAACATGCTGCTTTTACGTGACTCTAGAGCAGAGTTGGGGAACCTGGGGCCTTGAAGCCACAATCCTTCAATAAAGGGATTTGTTCTGTAAAACCTGGACTGCAGGTCCAAAGACTGCACTCAAGGACCTAGAAGGCCACATGTGTACCTCAGCCTTGCTCTAGGAGCATCTGGTTTGACACGCTCAGCTTACAGTTGCTGATGAGGAAGCAGAGCTTGGCATGTAGCTATGGGAATCACTTGCTTAGAGGTGAATTGGCCCTGCCAGAGCTAGTAAGGGGACCAAGTGAGGGAGATATAGAAGAAAGCTTAGGACAAAACCTTTGGGACCATTCACATCTGGGGCTACGATACAGAGAAGAGTCCAGCAAAGAAGGCCAAGGATAGGTCAGATGGTATCAGCATGAACCACAAGTTCTCGCTCAATCAGGGAAGAAAGGGTGGTTTATGGTGGTTTTAGGGCCAAATATTCTATTATGTTTAAAGTTTTTGAAAATTGATAATCCATCTGTGGTATCAATGGCAACTAAACTCTGCTTAGGTTTTCCTTCATAACAAAGGTAGAGTGAGTGAGGGTGTGTGTGTATGTGTGTGTGTGTGTGTGTGGAGGGGGTGGAGGGATGAGATTTGAGTGGCTAGGGAGAAGGGTTTAGATCCATTCTTTGATGTAAGAGACTCTTAGTGAGAACATTTCCTCTGAGAGGTTAAGACTTGCCCAGGGTCACTCAGTTAGTGGAGAGAAGGGGTACCCACTCAGAACTTGAGTTCAAACCCTGCTTCAAATACTTGGTAGTTGTGGGCAGATCACTTAAGTACTATCTGCCTTTGTTTCCTCAACTGTAAAATGGGGATAATACTACCTATCTCATAAGAGTTGTTGTGAGTGAAGATCAAATGAGAACATAGGCAAAACCCTTTGAAACCTTAAAGCACTACATAAATGCTAGCTACTATTATTACCAACAATAATTAAGCTACTGCTATAAGTCATCCAGGAACCTTATCTGACTCTGAGGCTAGCTCTTTATCCATCAAGCAACACTGTCTTTTACTAATAAAATGCTAGTGCTGAAAATGGATATAATAATAATAATAGTATAATTCTTACTATTTTGTGTGATAATAGGGGGCATATGGCATAATGGATAGAATTCTGGAAGATTTGTTTGAATCTTGCTTTCAATGCTTCCTAACTGGGTGACCCTGGGTAAATTGCTTTACCTCTTAGTCTCAGGTAGCCCTCTAATACTAAGTTAGAGATGGGTTGCAATCTGCATCAGTGGAGGGAGTTTCCATACTAGTGAAAGTGTCCTTCTTGTATTAACATAATTCTTGCACTCAGGATCTGTTTCAGTGACTTATTGTAGGGTACAAGTGACCCCTGGTTTGTAAAGACCAGTGGAGGACATGGTCTGGAAGATTCTAGGAAAAATTCAAGCATCTTGTAACAAATTGTTTGTCATCAAAGGACCATTTTAGTTAAGTTAGGAGAGACTCATCACCATAATATCATCCTCAAATGATATTTTGCCCATAAGAAACTCAGGAAGACTAAGTACTAAGGCAGGGAGAAGGTTCAATCTATGTTGAGGAGAAAGGGCACCCACTCTGAAGAAAACAGGGATCCTTGATCTATTATACAACCTACCTCATTGCTGTAAGGGTAAGCACCTGTAAATAATAATGACTGCAACAATAATACTAACTAGCATTTACATAGAGCCTACTATGTGCCAGGCACCATTTAAGCACTTTCCAGATATTATCAAATTGATCCACAAAACAAGGAAGGTACTATTATTATAATCCCCATTTTATAGTGAAAAACTGAGGCAAACAAGTTAAATGACTTACCCAAGGTCACACAGCTAGTGTTTGAGGTCAGATTTGAACTGAGGTCTTCCTGACTCCAGGTCCAGCACTCTGTTTACTGCACCACCTAACTGCCTGATGATAAAGTGGTACCTATACAAGAGACATTATTATTTCCAGGTATATTCTTGATGGAGCTCCCTATTTGCTACCACTTTTAATATCCAATTTCGTTGGTCACTTCCCCTGGGAATTCTGAAGCATTAGGTCTTAACAGTTCCTCTGATGCTGACCTCTAGCTTCCACTAAATGTTGGAGGTACCCAAGTTGCACTTATAAGATGTTTTGGGGACCAGGAAATATGAAAACCCTGCTCTAAACATAGCCAGGGAGATTTGTGGTCATCATGGATGTGGGCTGGGTGGAAGGGAAAGCTTAAAAGTAATGCTCAAGTTGATAATAAGAGAAACAAAGTAGAATGACCCCCTCCTTCCCCATAGTCTCTAGCTCACCAACAACCACAGCCACTGCCTGCCCACCCCCATCACCATGAACCTCCCAAATTACAGCTGAAGCAAGTATCGTTACTGTTTGTCACAGTGCTTTTCTAAGAATCTCAGCACTGCGGCAGCAAATCATTGGCTTTCTCAGCCTAGTGACAACGAGAGCCATTGACTCAGGAAGTGTAGGAATGGCTGAAAGCACAAGGGCTAACATTTAAAGCTAGCTATATTATTTCTAAATTGTGAACTATGGAGTCAGTTCTTCAAGAATTTGCTCTCACTGTAGGCTTAATACTGCCCCAAGTGAAGTGGGATTTCAAGGGAAACGGGCCTAATTCCTCCATTAAGGCAAGAAAATGGGCCTTTGTATTCCTTGGCCCCATCAATGTTGAGGGGTTAGTGGTGCTGGTGGGGTTCTTTTTTAAGTGAAGTGATGATGTAATAATGTGTCTCTCTTTGCTATGTTTTTTGGAAAGTAGATAATCAGACTACTTTATTAACCTGAGGACAGGGTGGACACCCAGTCAAACTGTAACCCTGATCGATTCATCTCATCTGCAGGTGCTCCCAATTCAGCTCCAAGTAATGACCCACTAACCTGAATTCCTTTGTGAATACTGAAAGTGTTCTGGAAAGGGGGAAAGTTCTTATGTTCATCTCCAGGACAATTTTCTTTCTCTCACCATCAACAGCGGCTAGTAACTTGTAAAGGTTGGAAGGCTAGGGACCTTGTGGGTTCTGGTAGGAGGGGTGGAGAAGAGGAAGAGGAAACTTAAGCAGCCAGGACCAGCTCCCTCTCTGTCCCTCCCCCTAGCTTAAAAATATAATTTTAAAGGGAAGGTAGTTAAGAATACTTTGCTGTAGTTTTTTTTTTTAATAATTTTTAAGCTGCAGTTAAAATTTGACAGAGAAAACAAGTTATCTTGTTCCACTGAGGAGAAATACAAACAAACAAACAAAAAAACTAATTCCAGGATACTGGACATCTTACTTATTACTAACATCCTGGGTGGATTATAGTGGTCGTTTAGGCTCTTCCCAACAGGCCCAGTGTAACAGAACATGATTGCTATCCTGTTAGGTTTGGGAGATAGTCTTGGTTGTTCATCCCCTGACATCCCAGTTGATTAGAGGGTTGGCTTGTCTCTCCTGCGTCTCAGGGCCATAGGAAAAACAACAAAAATGGAATTCTGGACACTCAGTTTCTGGAAATCTAGGAGAGAAAAAAGCAAAAACAGATTAGTCTAGAGGCAGCCTTTAAAGATAAAAGCTTTATAGTAAATGTCCTTCATAAAATATTGGGGGGGGGTGCGGCGGCTAGGTGGTACAGTGAATAGAGCACCCGCCTTGCAGTCAGGAGGACCTAAGTTCATATCCAACCTCAGACACTTAACACTTACTTACTAGCTGTGACCCTGGGCAAGTTACTTAACCCCAATTGCCCTGCCTTCCCCTCCACAAAAAAAAAATATGGTAGTTTGGAGGAAAGCTTTAGTATGGTCAGCAGCCAACTAGGTAGCATCAGATTCTAGATTTGAGGTCAGGAAGCTCTCTGTCTAAGCTAGGCATTAGACATTCACTATATGTGACCTCTTAAATCACTTCATCTTGCCACCTACATCCCTCACCGAGACAGTAATGCTATCAACCTTGCTGAGGTGTTGTCAGGAACCCCAAAATCACCCTCAGGTGCTTACTACCTGTATGACCCTGAGCAACTTCTCAACTGCAGTTTCTTCTTCTGAAAGGGGAAGAGGGAATAACAGTAGTTTCTACCTCCTTGGGTTATAGTGAGGACCAACTGAGATAAGAGATGTAAACTCTATTTTATGCTAACCTCTCTGTTCCTTGGAGCCTGGACACTTCTAGTCTTCCTCAATCATCGCGGCTATTTGGGAAGGGCTGGATAGAACAAACGGTCCCACGGTCCAAGTGAGGGGTCTGTCCTTGGCCAGATTCTCAAGTATGTGATATAGGAACTCTTGGATCTTCTGGCTCTCCTCCTGGATCTGGGTCATGAAGCTGCAGGAAAGGTCCTGAAAGGAACGTGCCCTGACCAGAGTAGGCTCGAGGTCTTCAACACAGTGGAGCACCTGTTTTATCTTTCTCTCGATGTCATCACAAAGGCCATGTATGTTAGCTAAGAGCTTTACGATGTTGTCCAAAAGCTGCTGGAAGGCCTTTGTAAACAAGATGAGCATACGGTACTCAATCTGCCCAGCATCTTGTGCACGATTTTCAGGTACTATTCGGATCCAGTGAACCGACATTTGGTGAAGTTTCTCTTGAGGCACGCTCAATGGAGAACCTTCCTGTTTAACATTGCTAATTATGCTGATGATCTGAGAAAGCTCCAGGTGAGTCTCAAGGGCAGTCTGGTTGATCTTCCTCAGTTTATCCAGGGAGAACTGAGAGGCCTGCTGGCGGGTTTCTGGGGGCAGGGATCCCAGAGGCCCAAAGAAGCACATTCTCTCTTTTTGCTCTTGGGGCAATAGCATTTCCAGTTCTGGGGAGGCAGCAGTCTCATCCAGCTCATCCTTTGTCTTGAGCAGGGGATCATCATCCCTACCTTCAGATTGCTTCAACACATTATCTGTACTTTTCATGATCATCTGGTCAAATGTGTCATCCAAGAATGCTTCAGGATTGATGGCAGACATTGACCGGGTCATATCCAACCCACTCTGGAAGTGCGCTTGGGTCATATCTGCAACCCGAACCATTCTACTGGCTACAACATTTTTGGCACTGGAGGTCAAGCTTAATACAGCAGGACTAGCTGTCAGCTGAGAAGGGGAGGGTTCCCTGCCCTCTCCTACACCCTCACTTGCCTGTTGAAAAATTGGCTGGTTCTCCCCAGTAGCATCATCCACTGGCTGCATTTGAGGGTGTTCTTCCTTCAGTGAAACAGAGCTAGCCAGATCTTTGTTAGGACTGGTAGGCATATTAAACACAGGTGCCAGTACACTCTGCCTTTTTGACTTCTTGGCTGCATGGGCACAAGAATTAGGATCAGGCTCATTGGAAGACATCGGGTAGGCAGAAGCACATCCCCAACCCCCAGAGAAATAGGAGGAATGGGAGGTTCACAAAATTCTCTCCCTTGAGTCAGAGCTAGAATTTGTTCCAGCTAGAAGGGGAGTGGTTTGATTGTTGGTTTTTTTCTTTTTTTAAGGAGCCCAGGTGGAGGAGGCTAACCAGTAGTCATGGGAAACCAATCAAGAAATAGGGCCATTTACATCTCAGCCAATGGGGAGCCAGGAACTGGCTTGAATGCTGCCATTTAGGGAACAAGGGTCAGGTGAGCCCTAAGACTCCACAATTGGTGAAAAGGGGAACCAAGTATGGTAGGCAAATACAGAATTAGATAAGTCAGGAGGATCCCTGATTCTGTGGGCCTTCAGAACAGTACACATCCCTTTCTGAACAAGAGAAGCTCATTAGCACTTGGCTTGAAAAGGTGAAAACTTTTCTAACCAAGGATTATCTTCACTTAACAAGAGTCAAGCTCTGTGGCCTCGCACATACCACAATAAACAATAGTTCCCTTGAAGATAAAATCCAAGCCCCAGTTTAATGGATATGAAATATATACTTTAAGGTAAGGTATTCTCCACAGAGCCTTATCCTTGAGATCTTTTTCTTCTCAATCAGATTATTTCCAAGTGCCTTTTACATTCAGAGCACAGTTCGAGGTCATAATTGCTTTTTGGTCTCACTGAAAAGGAATCTTGAGGCTCAGAGTAAATGTTGCTTTGAAATTCCTCATGGGTGCCAGAGAACTAAACACTTCCCTGCTAATATAGTGGTCTACAAATCTGTAACCCAATTCAGCACAATCCCTCTGATTGCATTGGGAATGAACAATGAGATCCCAAAGACTGCTGAATTGAATTCTGCTGAATGGCTACAAGTGGTAAAGCACTTTGAAGATGAATGGTCTTATTCAAAAACTTGGATGTAGCCAAATATATCGTATCATGACATCAGAGTGCACGAGGGCCAAAGCTACTTTTATTGGAGGGAAAAAAAAGGGGTCATAAAATGAATAGCTTACAGTTCATAGCTCAAACAAAGGTCTTTTCTTACAACATCCCTGCAGGATAAATGGTGGGGGGTACATACAACTCTCACCTTTTGGAAGATAAGAAGACTGAGGCTCAAAGAGGTTGGATGCCTAGTCCAAGCAAGTTCTCAGGACTGGGGGAGTGAGTTCTTCCAATTCCAACTTGGCTATTGACTAGACTACTAGGTCTGGAAGTAGAAGAATGGAAGGAATGAGGGATGTCTAGCCTGGAGAAGTTGTAGGGAAATGCTGTAGCTTTCTTCAACTAGCTGAAGGGCTGTTGTGTGGAAGAAGGTGCAGCCCTGGGAGGACAGGATTAAAAGGTGGGAGCTCAGTATTTTTTTTGGGGGGGGAGCTCAGTATTAAAAAAATCATAACAATTAGAAGTATAGAATAAAATGGACAGCACAGTGTGAAGCTGTTGAATTCCCTCTCACTGGAGGTCTTTAAGCAGAAGCTAGATAATGATGTGTGAGGATTCCTGAGAGGAAAGTCATGTTTCAAATAGTCTATGATTTGACCTAGATATCTAAGATCCTTTTCCAACTGTGGGATTCTGTGGTTCTATAATAAATAAGGATTAAGCTTTTCTCAAGTCTGTGGTACAATATGAAGAGGAAATTTGCTTTTTCTCTGCAAAGTTCTGTGTTCATGCAAGGAATCTGCAAATTTTTAATAGGTTGCTTTCAATTCAATGAGGTGACAAATCAATTTAACATAAGATTTTAAAATTAATAGATTTATCGACCATTTTTGAAGCTGATACTGCTTGATCAAAATTATAATTGCCATAGATTCCAATCAAAATGGTGTAGTGGATAGGGCACTGGACCTGGAGTGAAGAACCTGAGTTCAAATCCAGTCTCATACACTTTTAGGAGTGTTATTCTCAGCAAATAATTTGACCTTTCTCAGTCTCAGGTCCCTCACCTATAAAGGGGTCCTGTGACCTCTGCCATAGAGCAAGCTGGAAGAAACTTGGGCTTAATGGTCATTGATGAACTATCTTTTCTTTTCTTTTTATTTTTGGAGGGCAGTTGGGGTTAAGTGACTTGCCCAAGGTCACATGGCTAGGTTTTGTGTTAAGTGTCTGAAGCTGGATTTGAACTCAGGTCCTCCTGACTCCAGGGCCAGTGCTCTATTCACTGCACCACCTAGCTTCCCCTATCTTTTTTTTTTAACCTCTTTATATTTAGCCCAAGGTTTCAACTCTGTATGTGCCATCTATTAACTTTTTCATAGTTACATATAAATTCTCATAAATATCAAGTCAGTGAGTAGATTTATTGTCTCCTTATCACTTTCCCACCTCCTTCTGCTGATGTTTGCATTATTGTTTGCTAAATATATTATGGCAAGTTTTATTTTTATTCTGGGGCATTGCAACTTCCTCCTCCTCTAGAGCTCTTAGGAAAGAATTGCTGACAGCATACACAATAGGAGAAATAATTTCACCAGAAAATTGTGATATTTTTAAATTTTTCATTGGTGCAGAATAAATGTTTTCTTATCACTGCCCATGCACCATGCTACCCCTTAGCTAAGAAGTTGAGTCAATACTTCTTTCTTGAGTGCCTCCCATGCGCTATATTGTGGTATCTACTATCTGTCTGGGGGCAGGGATCCTGGGAATAGGGTGGGAAAGAAGGACTTGGAAAGAAGGTGAACTTCATATATCAGTATCTCATAACAAGTTTAAACAAAGAGTGAGTGTTGAGGAAATAATAATAATCAAAGGGTCTTATTGTTTTCAGGGATCTCAAAGGTCATTTAATCCAACATATACCTGAATGATTAAACCTCTTTATAATGTCCTGACAAAGGGTCATTCAACTGCTTCTCAAAGACCTCATTACCTACAGGTGCAGGCCATTCCACAATTAAAAAAAAATTAATTTAAATTTTGGTTTTTCTTTTCAATTGTAACTGACAAACATCAAACACAATCAGTTCCATAAAAAAAACAGAACAATAGAAAAAGATTAATGTGTGTGAAACCATGAATCTCTATTACATGTGACTTGTATTTAAAAAAAAATTATGTAACAAATTCAACATGTTAGCTTTAAAGCTGCCTTGATTGACTCTCTTTCTGGACTTCTCTCCTCTTCTGTATATTTTAGAAATTACCCCCTTATTTTTTTCCTTTAACATTCACAGATACTTTGTTTAAATTTCAGTCAATAACTAGTGGTCTTTTGTTTAAATTCTATAGTATGTAAGACTTTTTTTCTTAAAAAAATTAATTTTATAGAATAAAACAAATATTCCCGTAATATAGTATAATTAAAAATGATGATTTTACATGAAATTGCAAATCTGTTATGTGCAACTTGATATTCCTTTTAAATAAAAAATAAAGTTATCATAGACATTTCTTTTTTTCCCCCTTTTTCCCTCCCCTCTACCCCCAACCACAGTCCTAGAGATGACTATTATTGGACACATTTTTCTTTTTCTTTTTCTTTGGTGTCCCTATTCTCACCTAAATCCCACCTCTAACCTCTACTAAAAACAAAAACACCCTCCCTTAAAATAGGCAAATGCAACAAAGCAAAAGAAACCAGTACACTGGCCATATCTGAAAGTGTATATCAACCTACCCTTCAAAACAACCACTTCTCTGTTGGGAAGAGGCAAACATACTTCATTATCAGTCCTTAGAAACCATGGCTGATAATTGTATTAATCAGCAACCTTACATCTTTCAAAGTTGTTTTTCTTTGTGTTGTTGCAGTTCCTAGATAAAATTTTCTCCTTGTTCTGCTCACTTCTTTCTGCATCAGTTCATAAAATCTTTCCAGTTTTCTCTGAAACCTTCCCTTTTGTCATTTCTTAAGGCACAATAATGTTCCATTTCCATAATCTACCATAATCTGTTCAAATATTTCCCAGTTAATGAACATCCTCTTAATTTCCAGTTCTTTGCTAGAACAAAAAGAAGGGCTATTTTTTACATGTGGGTTCTTTCTCTCTTTAATTTCTTTGGGGCATATGTCTACTTGTAGGACATTCCCTAAGGCCTGGGGTCAACTATGATCTCAGGCACTTACTAGATGTACAACTTTACACATATCCCTTGGAATCTATCTGTGTCATTTTCCTCAACTGTAAAATGGAGATAATATTAATATCTACCTCCCAGGATTGCTATATTTATAAAGTTCTTGGCATAGTCCCTGACATAAAATAAGTGCTTAATAAATGCTTGTTTCCTTCCCTAAAGATTTTTTCCTTATATTGAAACAAATAAGGAAACATTTTCATATTTGTGGCAAAATGATTGCAAGTTGTTTACTTGCTGTTATTAGTAAGTTTTATCACATAAATTTGGCAGCTGAAAAAAATCATGACAATTTAATCTTTTCTCTACAGAACCCCCTTTGTTATCTTTTGTCCTAATAGTTGTATAACTAGTTATGATTTAATTTTTTTTTCTTTCCTGGGTTTTGTACACACTCTGAACATCAAATTTCTAATTTCCTCCTAATGCCTTATCTAACCAAGCACATGACAACTTGCAGCCCTTTCTGCAACTTCCATCCAGCGCTTTCTGTTTTCTCCTATGGGATCAAGTAAAATAAATCTAATTTTTCTTCTGTGTAACAAAACTTAAGAAGCTTACAGTTCACTAGCTTGTCTGTTTCTTAGTTATTTCTTCCATCCCATTCCTCTATGGTGTGATATAGAAGGCCTTCATCATGCTGATTTCTCTTCTCTAAACTTCCTCCAATGCCAAGGGTATTGTCATTACCCTTCCAAAACTGTAGTGCCCAGAACTGAATTTAAAACTAATAGACAAAGTCTGACCCGGGCAGAGTATACTATATTCTATGGATGCAGACTAAAATCACACTCGTTTTTTATTTGTTTTTGGCTATCACGTGACATTAATGACTTACAGTTGATTTAAATCCCTAGTTTTTCCCACATGAATACTTGTTTAGTCACACTTCCCCCATTTTATGACATTGCTATTGATTTTTGTGACCTAACTTTGCTTGTATCTCTATGGTGATCCACAGGAGTCTTTGGGATATATAAATAATAAAAGTATAGTTTGGTGGAAACACATGGGGCATGATGGCATTACAGAATGGACATTGGGTTTGGAGTCAGAGGGCCAGGGTTCACATTTCAGTTCTTTAACTTCACTGACTTTGGGAATCTGGGCACTTCCTTTCATCTCTCTAGCCCTCAATTTCCTCATCTGCAACAACAAGGAGATTGAATTAAATGGTCTCTAAGGTCTCTCTAGTTCTGAATCAATCAACTAAGCAAGTAAAATGAAATCAATAAGTAGAATCTCTTCTCTACAAAATACTTTTATTAACTTTTCTCAAAGAGGGACATAAATTACCATCTAATGATTAATTTGTACCACCAAAGCAACCCCAGTGTATTATTTGTTGGTTTGGATCTACACAATACATAGGAAAGAAAAAAAAATCTTAAATAATAACTAGTTATACCTTGATTGGGGAAAAAAAATAACAAATGGATGTTCTGGGGGAGACAAAATTACATTTTCATTTTTCTGTTGCTAAATTTTATGCTCTTAAACTTGACAACATCTGTAGGTAAATAACTTGCAATCATTTTCGCCACAAATATGAAAAAGTTTCCTTAAGTTATAATTTGCACAAATCACACCATTCAACAATAAACACCTTCAGTAGATTTTTCACATGATATTTTTAACTTTGGTATTTCCTTTTTTCCCAAAAAATGAAGTAGTATTTTGACATTTTTTAGAAATGTAACTTTTGTCTATCAGAGACAGTTAAAAAAAAAGCCATCCTATTCTTCAAAGTATTAGACTCCAATTGGCTTGAATTTACACCACTAAAAACCTAGGACAGTGCTTTTATATTTTAGTATACATAGAGGCTTTTTTTCTGTTATTGCCTTCTTTGGTGTATATGCCCAGCAACAGAGTCTCAGGGTCAACAGATATGATTAGAATACTAATTTTTCTCAAAAAATTCCAAATTGCTTTCCAGAATCATTGGACCAATTCAAATTCACAGTTCCATCAACAATGTATAAGTGTATGAGTGTGCCTGTCTTCCCACAGTTCCTCTGATGTTGACTCTTTTATCATATTTGAACATCTGACAGCTATGAGTTGAAAACTCAAGGTTGTTCTAATTTATATTTCTTTTACTATTAATGATTTGGAGCATTTTATACACTAGTGGATAGTTTATAATTCTTATTTTGAAAACATTTGTGTCCTTTGGTCACTTATTTATTGGGGATCGTTCTTGATTATGTATTTGTGTCTATTCTTTATAAATCTTGGCTTTTCAGATTTTTGTCAGATATAGTCAATGCATAAAAATGTTCTACTTGGCAGTGTGTATTATCCTAGGTGTATTGATTTTGCTAGTTTAGTTATTGCTAACTATCCTGTCCTAGTCTGATGTAGGAACTTTATCTCAATGCTTTCTTTTGGTGACTGGGATCCTGTTATAGTTAGTTATAGTTCTCTAGTGATTTTAAATCATTGCACTCTGCTGGTAGAAGTCTAGTTATTGACCTGGACAAGTTGTTAGGCCAAAACCTTGCTTCATGGCCTTAAGATCCATTCCTGCTCCTCACATTTATTAGCAAGTCAGCTAACCTCTGTGAGCCTCAGTAAAATAGGAATAATACCCACTTGATCTGGCTACCCCTTGGGATTGTGAGCAAAGTGCTTTTAAAACCACAATGTGAATAAATATGTTTTTTCTTAATTATTTTTATTTTTTCTTAATTATTTTTATTTTTTAAAATTATTTTAAAAATAATTTTAAATAATAGTTTTATTAATTATTATTATTTCCTTGTCTGGATATTGGTGTCAGTCTTCTGTGATGGAAAGTTGTTAGGCTTTCTCATAGTATTCATTATTCTTTACATTTTTAGCTTGGTATTGTTATACTGGAGGGTCTTTCTGTTAGCCTCCTTGTCTACTAAGTGGTCAGTTCCCTCATAGGCTCCCTGCTGTTACCTTCGGTCAACAAATCCAATACTTTATCTTATGGCTGTCCTTCCAGATTGTATCACTTTTACTTTTTGATTAATTTTGATTAATGAGTTAATCACATTGAGGTTCTCCAAGGAATGGACTCCTTCATGTTGTGTGATTAAAAAAATTCTAAGGGACATAGTTTCTTGGTAATTTAATCATTTTATTAATAAGGCCAGCATGTCATTAATAAAAGGATGGTCATTTGGTTGTCTCTCTCAGACCAAAGACCATCATGGTGGTAGTGGACTCAAAGGTGGCAATCAACTCTGATTGGATAACCCAGTAGGAGGTGAGGCATATTAAAATGAGGGTCTTATGACCTGTGTCTCCCAAATCTTGTTTAATAGAGACATCAATTTCCATATCACTTGTTAAGACAAAAGAGAAGACTCACATTTTCCCAGACCTGTCTGAGCAAACACAATGAGTAGGAATACACCCAAAGCCCAAATATATAATTTCTTTTACTGTCTGTTAAGATCTTGACCTGGATAAATCTTTAAGAGAGATTTACCACAGTAGTTGATTTCTGGATGAGAAAATAGAAAAAGAGAAAAATTTTGGTCCTAATGCAATAATTCGTTATTAAATATGAGAGTAAAATATTCATTTCTCACAATGTCTTTACTTAAGCATCACAGAATCTCATTTGGAAGGCATTCCAGAAGCCATCTAGTCCAAATTGGTCTCCCTTCTATAACATAACTGACATGGGGTCGTCCAGACTAAGGTGAAGACTGTTAGTATTGGAGAAACTCACCACATCCTGTGGTGTAGCTGGATAGCTGTAATTGTTAGGAAGTTATTTCTTACATAGAATGGGAGGTTCCTCTCTATGCTTCCACCCTCTGCTTTTAGTTCTTCCCTCTGGGCTCCAGCAGAGCAAATCTAATCAGAGAATCTCAGAGACCATATAACCAAACCCCTCTTCTGGATGAGATTCCTTTGAATGTATAAAGACAATTATCAGATCCATCCTCTCCTTCCCCACTCCACCCCAATCTTTTCTTGTTCAGACTAAACATCCTCAATTCTAGACTCTTCTCATTAAGAGTATTACCCACAGTTTGGAGCTGGAAGAGGTAAGGCGCATGGATTCCTTCTTCAGCTAGCGTAAATGACAAATGCCTCTGCATGAGCAATTTTGTATCCTTTTTTGTATCCTTTTCCCAGCATTGCCTAGAAAACAGATAAATAAATATGGGTTTTCCTTTGTAAAAGTAGCTTATTTGCATTCCAAGATCAACATTTATTAAGTACCTATTGTGTGCCTTAGGAGGCAAAGACAGTCCCTCCCCTCAAGGAGCTTACAATCGAATGGGGGAGACAGCATGAAAAAAAATGTAGGCAAAGCAAGCTATGTATGGGATAAATAGGAAATAATTAGCAGAGGGAAGGAACAAGAATTAGGAAAAACTGGGGAAGGCTTTCAACAAAAGATGTGATTTTAGTTAGAATCCATAGGGAACCATGGAGGTCAGTAGCAGAAGTGGAGAGATGTCTTGTTCATGGAACAGCCAGGAGGCCAGGGTCACTCGAGTGAGGAGTACATGTTGAGGAGTAAGATGTGAGAACACTTGAAAGGTGGGAGGAGGCTAGGTTGTGAAAGACAGAACATTTTTGTATTTGATCCTGGAGGCTCTCTCTATTGAGACACTGGAATTTAATAAGGAGGCCAGAGACATGATTCAACCTGTATTTTAGGAAAATCACTTTAGTGGCTGAACTGCATCCTACCCATTCAAGGGTTGGTATACCAATCTAATTGTCCATCCCTCAGTTTATTTTGGTGACTTACTTAGGGGAGCACATAAGCAAATGACCTGGAGTTTGTAGGGTCATATATCCAGAGAGGCCCCCTAATGCAATCCAAACATACCCTAAAAAAAGTTATTGTTTTTATAGCTTGCCTTTCTAGGAAAAATCCACGAGGAGCTAGGTAAATTCCTTCTCTTTATTGTATTTTTAAAAATTAATTATTTTTTAAATTAACAAAGATCTATTTTTTCTTTCTCCCACTATCCATTAGAAAAATAAAACCAAATCAAAAACTCTCATAACAAACATACATAGTCAAATATGGCAAATACCCAAGTTGACCATGTCTCATTCTGAATCTTGAGGCCATCACCTTTCTCTGTCAGAAGTGTCAACTCTGATAACAAATGACCAGTCACAGAGGTTTTGCAACCACTGCTAATGCCAAAAATACCAAAGCGCTCACACAGCTTGAAAGTAAAAGGTTTTCTTTAGTCTGTTGGGGGAGCAAAATTAGACACATGTGTCAGGGCCTCCTCTAATAGGAGACCTGAGGCAGTGGGGCTAAACCTTGATTTATATATGTGGCTAGACAAAAATTCAAACAGTGTAGTGTAGCAACAGCAGTGAAGCATAACAGAAGCAGTGAGGCAAGGTTACCTAGTGACAAAAAGTCCATTCATAGCACGGATTCATGTCTAGGCCTATTGGTGCTTTCCTGAGCTCAGGAACCATTAGTCCTGTGGTATACATGCAGCAGTGTTCATCCAGAGGGTGAGGGCAAAGGATTGTTGTTATGCCAAGCTCAGAGTGCAGCTTGCTTGCTGGGCCTTAGGTCTGGAAAACAGGGTGTCTTCTGAGAGGGTAAAAAGAGAGGGGTTTCCTTGGATCCTGACAGAAGGTAGGTACATAGGTAGCACATCTCATCATGGGATCTCTGGAATCATCACTCATTTTCTCTTATGCTGGAAAACAAATGACCTCTTGGAGAAAGTGGGGTATTGTACTGGCACCTACAAAATGTTACCAGACCCCTAGAACCACTTTTGTGGTCATAGACATGAATGGCACTGGATAAGAAGTCATTTATCAGGGTAGTAGGACTGTGTGTGAGGAAAGGAAATTGAATAAACTCATCCAGCTTTTGGTAGCTTTTTGTATTTATAATGAATGAAGAAAACAGTTTGAATAACAGCTGGATTTGTACCAGAGGACTGTGTTTTCAATAATCTCCTGATGACACTAGATCTCCCACCTCAATGTAAGCTGGCAGATGTCAGCCAGCATCAGATAGAGGCAGCTGTGGTGGGATACCTTTGGAGGCGGCTAAGAGCTGAAAAAGAGAGAATAGTAACAGGGAAAGAAAACAGGGGTGAAATTCTTTCCGAATATGTGGGTACAGGCAATTGGCTGTGCCTATTATGGGTTTCTCTCAAACCTTTGTGCTTCACATCTTAAAATGGATATAATTTAGGTTTTTGAAAAAGCTATTTCCCAAACCATTTTCCCCCATCTATTGCACAAAATGATCATTCGCTTAGAATACTTCTTTGTGGAAAATTGTCATGACTGAGAGCTGGCTCCAACACAATATATTTATAGCCCTTTCAGCTGCAAATGAGGTAGAATTCTGGGAACTCGAGGATGGGAAGACAGCCTGGTCCACATTGATGTTTGTCTACCTGTTGACATCCTAACCAAGAGAATAGAACTGTAGTTTTTGAAAATGCCCACTGCTTTCACCATATGAGACTCCTCCTCATTCCAGGAGGTAGTTTTTCCATCAATTTGTTTTGTCTTTTCACTGGGCTACAAAGAGGATTGCTGTTATGGGTCTCTTGTTTAGTGTGACTTGATGGATATTGATAATCACAGATTATTTGAACTGGAAGCGACCTAGTTATCAGCTTGAAAAAAGGATCCAGAGCTCAATGGCTGTTTGTTCAGCTTTTCTTATTTTACAGACCAGCAAGATGAGGCTCGAAGAGTTTGTGAGTTGCTTGAGATTATGCAGGTAAACCCCAGTCAGGCTAAACCCAGATCCTCCGTTTCTTTTCTCCTTTTATGGGTGAGGAATAGAGCCTTAAAGGCATGCAATAATTTGCCCAAAGTAATTTAACTAGTTAGTGGCTTAGCTGGCACATTTATTGTTGTTGCTTCATTTCAATGCTGTCCCACTCTTCATGATTCCATCTGGGCTTTTCTTGGCAAAGATCCTGGAGTGGTTTGCCATTTCCTTCTCCAGCTCATTTGACAGATGAGGAAACCGAGGCAAACAGGGTTAAGTGACTTGCCCAGTGTCACACTCATAAGAAAAGCAATGGATCTACAGAACAGAACAAGAAGAGAAAACATAATAATTGGACTTCCTGAAAGTTCTGATCAAGAAAAGAACCTTGAGGGGTGACTAGGTGGCACAGTGAGTAAAGTGCGGGCCCCAGAGTTAGGAGGACCCAAGTTCTGTTCCAGCCTCAGACACTTAACACACACACACACACACACACACACACACACACACACACTAGCTGTGTAACCTTGGGCAAGTTACTTAAGCCCAACTACCCTCCAAAAAAGGCAAAAAAAAAAGAACCTTGATACAATAATACAAGAAATAATTAAAGAAAATTGATCCAAAGCATTAGAACAAGAGAGGAAAGTAGAAATAGAAAAAATCCACTGATCACCACCTGAAAGAGATCCTCACAGAAATATTATAGTTAAATTCTGAAACCCCCATATCAAGGACAAAATATTATGAGCAACAAGAAAAAAAACAATTTACATATGATGATACCACAATTAGAATCACACCTAGTGTTGTCAACACTAAAAGATTTCAGGTCTTGGAACACTATATATTGAAGAGCAAAAGAACTGGGGCTCCAGTCGAAAATATCGGACCCAGCAAAGCTAAGCATAATTCTGAATGGAAAAAAAATGGACATTTTATGTGAACTAATGTGGAGTGAAATGAGCAGAACCAGGAGAATACAATAACAGCAGCATTATACAATAATTAACGTTGATAGAATTGACTTCTCAGCAACAACAATGATCTAAGACAATCCAAAAGACTCATGATGGAAATGCTATCCATATCCAGAGAAAGAACTATGGAGTCTGAATGCAGATCGAAGTGTGCTATTTTTCACCTTTTCTTTTTTTCTTTCTCTTGATTTTTCCCTTTTGTTCTGATTCTTCTTTCACAACATGACTAACGTGGAAATACATTTAATATTTAATATGATTGTACATGTATAATCTATATCAGTCGTCTTAGGGTGGGGAGAGGGGAGAGAATGTAGGAGAAAAAAGTTTGGAATTCAAAAATCTTATCAAACTTAATGTTGAAAACTTTCTTTACATGTAATTGGAAAAAAAATTAAATATTACTAAGAAAAAAAGATGTGTATAGTGCTATATATGGGGTAGAGTCATATTACATCTCAGAACCCTGGATTGGGGCCAGCATTTGCTTCTCGAAGATAAAACCAAGGATCATGATGACCCTCTTGATATATAGCAAATTCTAATTTCTGGAGTTATTGGTATTGGCATGAATTTTTGTCTCATCCTCATGTTGAACCTTAACTGTAGTCAGCAAAAAAATTCACAATGGGTGACCTTTACAATCATATCCTTCCTTGCTGAAATCCACAGGAAAAGGCCTTGCTTTAGGTGAGAATTTGCTCATAAGGGTTGGTGAGAGGGGTTATTAATTTAACACTTGAGAATATTATTTTATTCCATGATGTACTGTGTTGAAGGTGAAGGAAATTCTAAAGGATTCATTCCTTCCCCCTTTCCCTGCCTCGTTTTTTCCTTCCTTTTTGGAGGGTGTAGGTAGGGCAATTGAGGTTAAGTGACTTGCCCAAGGTCACATGGCTAGTAATAAGTGTCTGAGGTCGGATTTGAACTCATGTCCTCCTGACTGCAGGGCCAGTGCTCTCTATTCGCTGTGCCACCTAGCCTCCTCATCCTGTCTCATTTTTAAAATCATATAGCATTAGGCATAGAATTTAACAGTATTAGTTGTTTTTTCCAGGATGATTATTCAGCAATCATCTCTCTCACTCATTTTCCATTTCTCTCTCTTCACCATCTTCTTTTCTTCCTATAAACATTCTCAGGTATCTAGGGTGCAGTGGGGGAAGGCATTGAGTTTGGAGTTACTGGGTCTAGATTTCATTGCTACTTACATTTTATATTTACCTGTACAAGTAACTTGACCTATATGGGTCTCAGTTTCTTCATTGGTAAAATAAGAGGATTGAACACAATGATCTGCAAGGTCTCTTCCAATCTCATTAGAATTTCAATCCATTTGCAGCTCTCTAATGCACTTAGTGATGGCCAGTATAGACAATGGTGCTTGTCTTTTACTATAAACTTCATCAAGGACAGGTGCAATGCCTTATCTAAACGTTGTATCCTAGCCCAGGGCTCTACACAGAGCACCTGCTTAAGAGATGTCGGTCAAATCAATGAAACCCAGAGTGAAATATTTTCAGTCCTATCACAGCTTTGGAACAGTCTCAGCCTTTATTGCAATAGAAACATAACAGGGTCCTCTATGGGTATGGGGAATGGTGCTTTTCCTTTTAATAGTAACAGGAAAAAAAATTCCATGTGACAATATAGTTTATTTAGTGACATAACTTCAGATGTGAATAGATATTTTAGGTAAAATTTTAGCAATTTAGAAATGAGTACACACTTGATTTTTATGATCAGGTCATTTTTTTGCAATAATTATTATACTGTTGATGTTAATAATATCATAAGCCCAAAGTTTTATCAAGGAATTAAAAATTACTTTCCCAAATTAAAGGCAAATGATATTTTCAAAATAATAGTATTAAAAATCTCCTTTAAGCCAGAGAAATAATAAATAATATTTTGCACTAAAATTTGTTTAAAATTAAATGAAACATACTAATATTTTCTTATATTACCTTTTTTTTGGCAAATTGTACCTCCTCCAATTAATACCATTAATCTAATAAAGTTGGTTAGCAGAAGCTGCCAAGTGTATTAATTGCACCAGCCTGTTCTAGGTTCTGCAGAGTTTATTGCTGAAAGTGAAGTTATGACCAATAACTTTACTGAGATTTTTTTTCTTGGAATGCATTTATGTTAAAAATAGAAAGGATTAAAGTGTTATGAAGCCATAAGACTTTTTGAAATTCCTTTATTTAAATCTTGTGGTTTTCCCTGATCCTGGGGGCTGCAAGCTTGCTATTTTATTGAATGCTAAGACTAATCCTCTAGGACTGAATACATAGTGTCCCATTTTCTGCCACTTAGGTGGTTCCCAGGTATTCACTTCAATGAAACCCTACAAACCACATATAATACCTCTTAATTTTTAAGTTTAGCTTTTCTTTCCCTTAGTTATTTTACCAGTTATTTCCTCCGTGCCAAGAAGAATAAATAAGACTGTATGGACTTCATTTTAACTATCGCATTAAGTGATGGAGGGAGCTTGGGTTTGTGTACAGGCAACATTCTTTGTAAGTATTTTTACCAAAATGGAATGTGAGAAGTTGACTATGCAAATTTATTTAATGCAAAACTTATTTAATCTGATTCTACTGTTCATAAAATTAATTTAAATTAATATTTAAAAAACTAATATTGCTATTAGTGTGCCTTTGATATATTTGTAGGCAGGTATCCTTTACAAATCCATTTCTAATTCAGTGTCACACATACACAGTCATTCTCCTAGGAATTTTTTCTTACTTTCTCCCAAAGGTATTTAGAATTCTTTGGCAGAACTTCTTGAGCCTATCAAGCACATTCTTATAGCTACATATGTTTGTCCAATTGGTTTTTGGAATATCATTTAAACAACCCAATGAAGATAATTTTAAATTAGATTTTTTAGGACCACCCATTTGTGGAATGTATTAAATGTGAAAAATAAGCCAGATACTGCATGACCAGTTAATCCAAATTTGCAAAGATGAATTTTACTCCCTAGTCTAAAACGCTAGCACATGGAAATGTTCTGCATGTGTCAGCAACAAACAGCAAGCCCACACCTTAGCTATCGTTACAACTGATGTGTTCTAAGAAATATCAATGACTGCTATCTCTTCTGATAAGAAAAGGCATGTAGTACTAGGCACAATGCAGAATATATGATCATAAATCATTTCACTTTCAGATAAGGTAGAAAATATCTGTTATTTTCATAACATAAAATGCTTGCCAAATATAACTGATGAATATTTTAGTACAAGATATGAAATCCACATTACTAAACACAGCAAGTGTTGGGCAAAGAGCCCTGAAGGAGTCCAGAGAGCTAGGATTTGGTGATATCTCTATGATTTGCTGGCTGTGTGACCAAGAGCCAGTCACTTAGTCTTTCTGATCCTGTAAAATGAAGGGATTGGCTTCAATGAATGAATAATTTGGAAATGTTGCCCTGTTACTCAATCTAGAAAAGGAAGGCATTATTGAGAGAGGAAAAGATATTATTAACTGCAATATTTTCTTTTTTAAAAAACGAATTTGATGGTATTTAATTTTTTCCAATCACATGTAAACATAATTTTCTTTTCTTTTTTTTTTTTGTCTTTTTCTGGAGGGGAGAAGGCAGGGCAATTGGGGTTAATTGAGTTGCCCAAGGTCACACAGCTAGTAAGTGTTAAGTATTTAAGCCTGGATTTGAACTCAGGTTCTCTTGACTCCAGGGCCTGTGATCTATTCACTGTGCCACTTAGCTGCCCCCCTAAAGATAATTTTCAGCATTCATTTTTTGGAAGATTTTGAGTTCCAAGTTTTTCTGCCTTCCTCCTCTTTTCCCTCACCAAGACAAGCAAGTAATCTGATATAGGTTATACAGCGGCAATTATATAAAACATTTCCACATTAGTCATGTTGTGAAAGAAGAAATAGAACAAAAGGAAAAAAAACATTAAAAAGCAAAGGGAAATAGTATGCCTCAATCTGCAAAACTCTGCTTACTGCTTCTTTCTCTGGATGTGGATAACATTTTCCATCTTGAGTCTTTTGGAATTCTTGTGGATCATTTTATTGCTGAGAAGAGCTAAATTTATCATTTAATGCAGCATTTTCAAATGTGATGGAAACACTACTACAAAGGTCCACTGGTGAGTTTGGGCCATTATTCATACTATGCATACATCAGATTTCTAGAAAAGCATTATATACACATCTATCATCTTTTCCAGCTTTGTTTCTGTGGAATCTTTGGAACTCTATTTTCAAAAGATCATATATGACTGATCATATATGTTTAGATTATTTGCCGCAATGGTTTAGAGTAAGTTTAAAAGGTAAAAAAGTAAAATACTAGGTGCTTCAATTTTAAAATATGATTACCACTTATTTTTCTTCTCGAGAAACAAAGCAGGTTGAGAAATGCAGTATGAGGTTTGAAAACCTGTGTCACAAAGGTCACATTATACTTCACTTTTTTCTTAAAATTAAATTTTCTATGTTCATTTTTAGTTTACATCATTCATTTCCACAGGATTTTGAGTTACAAATTTTCTCCCCATCTTTCCCTACCCATCACCCCAAAACAGTGATCCCACTGTATACCCCCTCCCCCAATCTTCTTTCTCCTATATCCTCCCCCATACTCCCTCTGACTTTCCAGTGGGGCAGGATGGATTTCTATACCCCAATGCCTGTATATCTTATTTCCCAGTTGCATGTAAAATAATAATAATATATATATTTTTAAAATTGATTTTAAACTTTGAGTTCCAGATTCTTTCCCTTCCTCCCTCATTACCCTCCCTTACTGGGAAGATAAGCAATTCGATATAGGTTGTACATGTGTAGCTACGCAAAACATTTCCATAATGGATAAATTGTGAAAGACTGACTATATTTCCCTCCATCCTATCCTGACCCCCACTTGTTCTGTTTTCTATTTTGACCTTATCCCTTTTCAAAAGTGTGTGCTTCCAATTTCTCTCCCCCCAGCTTGTCCTCCCTTCCATCATCCCCTTCCCCCTACTCTCCTGTAGGGCGAGATACCCTATTTAGTATGCTTGTCATTCCCTCCCTAAGTCAAATTCAATGAGAGTAAGGTTGACTCATTCCCTTTTGCCTTCCTATTCTTCCCCTCCATTGTAACAGTTTCTCCTTGTCTCTTTTATATGAGATAATTTACCCCATTCCATCTCTACCCATCTCTTCTCATTATATTCTTCTCTCATCCTTTCCTATTCAATTAATCCCGCGCCCTCTGTCTATGTATACATGTACATATATACACACACATATGTATTCATATTCCCATATACCCTCCTATATAGACATATATGTATGTTTATACATTTATATTCCCTTCAACTATTCTCATACTGAGAAAAATTTCATAATTTACAATTATTGTTTTTCCAAGCAGTAATGTAAATAGTTTGACTTTGATAAATTACTTATGATTTCTTTCCCCTGTTTAGCTTCTCATGCTTCTCTTGCTTCTTGTATCTGAATGTCAGATTTTCTATTCAGCCCTGGTTTTTGCATCAAGAATGTTTGAAAGTTCTCGATTTCATTGAATGACCATATTTTCCTCTGAAACATGATACTCAGTTTTTCTGGGCAGGTGATTCTTGGTTTTAATTCCAGCTCCTTTGACTTCTAGAATATCATATTCCAATCGCTTCGATCCATCAGTGCAGAAGCTGCCAGATCCTTTGTTATCCTGATTGTGTTCCCATAATATTCTAATTATTTCTTCTTGGCTGCTTGTAATATTTTCTCCTAGATCTGGGAACTCCGGAACCTGGCTATAATATTCCTAGGTGTTTTCTTTTGGGGATCTTTTTAAAGAGGTGAATGGTGGATTCTTTCAACCTCTACTTTGCCTTCTGGTTCTAAAACATCAGGGCAATCTTCCTTGAGAATTTCTTGGAGGATGATTTCCAGGTTCTTTTTTTGATCATGGCTTTCAGGTTGTCCAGTAATTTTTAAATTGTCTCTCCTGGATCTATTTTTCCAGGTCAGTGGTTTTTTCAATGAGGTATTTCATACTGCCCTCTATTTTTTTTTTCATTTGTTTGGATCTGTTTAATAGTACCTTGATTTCTCATAAAGTCACTAGCTTCCAATTGTTCCAATCTAATTCTGAAGGAATGATTCCCTTCAGTGAGCTTTTGAGATTCTTTTTCCATCTAGCAAATTTGGCTTTTTAAGGCATTCTTCTCATTGGCTTGTTGGGCTTCTTTTTTTCATTTCAGTTAGTCTATTTTTTAAGGTGTTATTTTCTTCAGCCAGGTTGTTGACTCTCTTTTCATGATTTTTTAGATCATTCTCACTTCTCTTCCCAATTTTTCCTCTACTTCTCTGGTTTGGTTTTCAAAATCTTTTATAAGCTCCTCTATGGCCTGTAACCAGTTTATATTTTTCTTGGAAGCTTTTGGTGCAGGAGTTCTGACTTTGTTGTTTTCCTCCTGTTCTATGCTTTTATCCTTTTTGTCCCCCAAAAAGGAATCCAAAGTCAGATTGCTGTGCTTGCTTTGCTTCCTTTGCTTGCTCATGTTGCCACTCAGTTATTTGACTTTTAAACTTTTTGCCACAGGAGAACTGTGGTTCCAGAGAGGACAGCTTTGTCACAAATTGCTGAGGTTTTCTCAGCTGCCAGAGCTATTAGTTGGCTGCCCTCTAAGAAGCCTCCACTGGCTCTGGCACACTGGTCAGGCAACCCAGGTCCTCCACCCTAGACAGCAATGCAAATCCAAGCAGGTTAAAGCAAGAGTGATTATCCCTCAGACTGGTTGCTTGGTCCCCTTACAATCTGCAGGCCAGGGGCTCCGAAGCAGCCATGTGGCATTGGCCACTGTGCCTCAGCTGCTTCTCTCTCTGGGGACAGAGGCCAAACCGCACCCCCAGACTACCTGTTCCCACAAACTCCACACTGAACTCTCACTTTGTCTTTGGCATTTATGGGCTGATAAGTCTAGAAACCCCCACAGCTGCTGGTGATCCATTCTCCTGAAGTCCCTCTAGCAGGGCTTGGTTGTGGCCACCCTGAGGCTAAAACTGTGGACTCATGCAGGGCTGGGCTCTGCTCCCAGAGGGTGGAGATGGACCCTTTCCTGTTGGCCTACCAGTCTGTCTTCAATGGGAGGTTTGTTTCTCTCTGTCACTTTGTGGGTTCTGTAGCCCTAAAGTTTCTTTAGAGTCATTTCTTATAGGTATTTGAGGTGGTTATGGAGGGAACATACATAGTTTTCCTGCTTCTACATCGCCATCTGGCCTCCACCCCCCAAAAAACTATACTTCAATTTTGTGGTGAATTTTTACTTCCCATTTGAATCTTCATGCATTAGCTAAATGATGTCAGGGAATTTTTATTTTATTTCTATTTTTTTGCCTTTTGTAGGGCAATTGGAGTTAAGTAACTTGCCCAAGGTTACACAGCTAGTTTTTTTTTTTGTATTTGTGGGTGTTAAGTGTCTGAGACCAGAACTGAACTCGGGTCCTCCTGACTCCGGGCTGGTGCTTTACTCACTGTGCCAACTAGCCTCCCCTTGAGAGGAAATTTTTAAGATGAAATACAAATGAAATCCATCCATGAAACCAATACTTATTTTGGGACTCAAGAAAGAACTATTGTAAAGACTCCAGAGCACAAAAGGGTGTCTCTTTGTATCCTTCATCATGTTTCGTCTCTGATCAGAAATATCTCTTGATTCCTTAACAGCCCTACTCTGGAAATGAAGTTTTAAGGACCCCTGCCCACTTAGAATAAGTGCAGCTAGCTTCTTCCCTTTGCAAGGAAAGATGTAGTAGGAGGCTATACTATATATATATATATACATATATATATATATATACATACATATACTATAATAGTAGAAGACTACATATCTATGTAGTCTCTTCAGGGTGCCTGAAGTACTGTGGCAACAATCAATCAATAAACATTTATTAAGTGCTTATCTTCACATGAGATATTACATGTTTATGTCTGCTGTGATTTTCCTGTTCTCTAAATTTTAAAAATGTCGGGTAGGAAAATCTGATACAAATGACTAACACAAAAATAATTAGATCAGTGGGTGTAAGCAAAATGCCCTAAGAGCTTGGATAGATAAGATTGGAGGAATGGAAGAAGTCTCATAGAAGAGGAGACACAATAATGGAAATAACTGACATATTTTAAAATTTAGAAAACACTTGGCAAATATCATCTCATTTGAACCTTACCCTGGGATTGTGACATGAAGACACATCATAATCCTCGTTTTACAGAAAGAGGAAACTCAGACTCTCAGAGGCAACTAGTTAGTATCAGACAGGATTTAAGAGCTTTCAAAGTAGCTTAGGAATTCAAACATGGGGGTGCAGGGTAGGGGAGATAAGGCAAAAGAATCAGTATCAGCAAAGGTACAGAAGGATAAGCAGGGGTGGGGAGTCAGTATTAGGAGTGTAGATCCTTCCTTAAGTTTTGAATGATTCCAAAAATTTTACATTTTAAAATTTGGATTAAAAATTAAAAATTTTAAAATTGGATTCAGTTGAAAGGCCGAAAAGACCTAGAAGGTCACGTGTGGCCTCAAGGTTATGCACCCCGGGATTAGGGCATATACCAGGTACAACCAGGAATGCTAAGATTATTAACCTTTTTCCCATTTTGAACGGATCCCTTTGACCCCTTCTCAAAATGATTTCATATAGTTAAAGAAAATGCTAAATTTCAGTTACAAGTTAGTGAAAATACAAATATAATTTTCCCAATCCAAGTTCACAGACCCCCAGAAGTCTATCCATAAACCCCAGTTTAAGAACCCCATTATCCTTCTGCATCCTGTCTACTGCCTGCCTTTTCCACATTTCACACAACCACAAACAATGATTCATTCATTGAATCATTGAATCACTGAACTATGTTAGACATTGAGGGAAATGTAAAAGATAAACCTGACCTTAAGAACTTTATTATTTCATAAATGTGCATCTTATGCAATAACAAGTAAGACAGCATATGTAAAACCTTGGAGAAACCTTAAAGGACTATGTAAAGGTTAGCTATTATCATAATGTCAGGTAGGTGGCAGTCATTCAGAGAAGGATATTTTATGATTTTAATTTTTTTCTTTAACTTTCAATGGAGATGACCAATCTAGTCTCACAAGGAGCAAATTCATTTTGTTGCTTTAATAACTTTAAATATGTATGCACACATACACATATATATATATTCATGTATGTGCATATATGAATAGGTAAGTATGTGTATACACACAGAGTATCCCAAATATTTTAATATACTTTTCAGCTGAATATGTGTACAATAGGTCATATAGGATATCAAAAGCAACACATCATAACTTTTTTTGCTATGGTGGGAGAAAAAAAAACATTAGGATGTAAGAGACCTGGGCTTTTAGCCCTTCTCTGCCACTATTTACATTAATTCTTATGCTTTTTAAGAAAATAAAATTATTATTATGTATTATTGTTTTTCTCCCAAAAGGAAAAAAGAATAGGGGAGCAGTGTGGTTTAAATGCAAAGAGCTCAGACTGTGAGTTAGGAAAACTGAAGCAAAATTTCAGTTCTGCTACTAACTCACCTTGCAAACTGGTATCTTCTGACTATTCTATGCTTCTCTTCCATCATCTAAAAATAGGTGAAAGAGTATCTGCCTTAGCTACTTTACATAATTGTTGTGAGAATCAAATGAGATGACAGATCAGAACTTCTTTGCAATACATGTACATAAATATAATATAGAAAATATAATTATATTATTAAATAAATTATGGAAATGTTATATTAAATAATATTTATTATATATAGAATATAATATAAAAATAAAATATTATATATAGTATTTAGAAATGTCATTAAGAAAATAACATGTTAATGTATTCAGGTAAGATGTTGGTATAGATTTCTATAGTAGAGAATTCTAAAAAGAATTCTCTTTGCTATTTTTTTGAGTTTTTAGAGGCACTGATGAACATATTGAAACATTTATATTAGCTTACCATCCTTATAACCTAAGGGATTTTGAAAATAAAATGCTGCTTTTGAATGTTGCTTTGTTTCAGTAAAAGTTTTCCCTCTAGTGGTAAATGGAAATATGACAGCAAGATAGTATAATAAATTATTGTTGTACCCAAAGAGGGAACAAAAAGATTGTTGACAAATAATAGATTGCCTTATTACTGGCAGATTAACTCATATCATTTAGGTAATTATATGATATAGGTGCAGTGATCCAAGGTGTTGGAAAACTAGGGAATTTTTTTTTCTTTTCCCAGGGAAAAGCAGTCTATCTTATAAAGAGCACTGAAGTTAGAGTCAAAGGATGAGGTTTCAAATTCTGGCTCTGCTCTTTGATACCTTTGTGCCCATGGGAAACTCGCTTTACCTATCTCAGGCTGTTTCCTCATCTGGAAAAAAAAGGAATGATTGAATTTGATGATATCAAAGGACCCTCCCAGGTTCCAAATAATGTGGTTGGTTTACTAGAAGAGCTTTAGATGGTCATTGTTTAAAATGTTTATGAAGTCAATAGTCCTGATCTGTATCAGATGTTGCATTACCAGGACACTCAAATAAGTAAAAATGTATGATTTAAACTTTCTTCTTTATTTGATTCTTAGTGTTGAATTCAGAGCTTGTTTTGCTTCCTTCTCAGAAAATTAAGCAGTTTGTTGGAATAAGGCCTTTGGTTCTTTCTTTAAATCTCCTTCTTGGAGATTGTTTCAAAGGGTAGGGTCGAGGATGATCCCCCACGCTTTGGGAATTAGAAGGGAAAACAAAATGTCTTCCATACAAATTCTATTCTTTATTACACTATCATTGGTGCAATAAAAAATGAAACTGTTTTAACATGCTAATAAAATTCCTCCATCCAAAATGCCTTTCTTTTTTTTCATCCAAAGCACCTTTCCATCCAAGTAATATTGATAATTAATTATCAAATAATAAGTATATAACTTAACCATTTACTATAATGAACACCAGTGTTAACTCATGTACCTTTCCATTTTAAGGTTTATTTTATGTTAAAAAAAAAGATCAGATGCTTTCATTTTATTTTTTTAATTTTTTTTTCTTTTTGGAGAGCAATTGGAGTTAAGTAACTTGCCCAAGGTTACACAGCTAGTTTTGTGTGTGTGTGTGTGTGGGGGTGTGTGTGTGTGTGGGTGTTAAGTGTCTGAGGTCAGAACTGAACTCTGGTCCTCCTGACTCTGGGCTGGTGCTGTACTCACTGCGCCACCTAGTGGCCCCCAGATGCTTTCATTTTAAGAATTTATAAACAACATTGTCAATTGTATTTGACTTGAGTTTTCTTGCCCTTTAATGTTGTATTCATTTACCTTGTATATGTTATTCTTTTGGTTCTACTAAGTGGTGCACTGTATCTGGAGTTAGGGAGACCTAGGTTCAAAACCAACCTTAAGTACTTGCTACCTGTATGACACCCAGGGCAAGTCACCTAGCCTCTATCTGCCTCAGTTTCCTTATCTGTGAAATGTGGTTAAAAGTTGCATCTACTTCTTAGAGTTTTCATAAGGATAAAATGAGATAACATTTGCAACGGGCTTTGCAAACCTTAAAGAATTATGTAAATAATCACTAGCTATTATTAGTCTGTATAAGTCTTCCCATATTTCCTTTAATTCTTCATGTTCAGTGCTCCTTATTATGCAGTGATAAACCATTAATTCTTATGATGTAATTTTTTTTATCCATCCCCATTTGCTAGGCATGTAATTTTCCCCCCTATTTTTGGTATTACAAGTATTCAGTCAGTCAAAAAACATTTTTTAAGCACCAGGCACTGTGCTAAGGGGTGGGGACATAAAAAAGAAACCAAAGACAGTCTTTGCCTTCAAGGAGCTAACAATCTAATTGGGGAGGAATAAAATGAATAAATGTGTACACACGTGCTACATAGAGAATAAATAGAAAACACTTAACAGAAAGAAGGCACAGTAATTAAAACAAATTGAGAAAGGCTTCCTGTAGAAGATGGGATTTTAATTGTAACTTAAAGGAAGCCAGTTGGCAGAGATAGGGGACAACCAGAGAAAATGCCTGGAGCTGAGAGATGGAGTATCTTGTCTATGGGTCAGCAAGGAGGCCAGTGTCAGAGGATTTTATATTTGATACTTGAGGTGACAGGGAGTCACTGGAGTTCGTTGAATAGGGGAGTGACATGATCAGAATTGTGCTTTAGAAAAATCACTTTGGTAACTGAATGGAGGCTAGGTTGGACTGGGGAGAGATTTGAGGCAGGTAGACCCACTAGCAGGTTATTGCAATGATCCAGGAGTGGGGTGAGGAGGGCCTCCACAAGGTGGTGGCAGTGTCAGAGGAGGGAAGGTGGTGCATTTGAGACATATGGCAAAGAGAAAATCATCAGATCTTGGCAATAGATTGGCTATGATGTGTGAGACACAGTGAGGAGTTGAGGCTGATATACAGGGTGTGAACCTAGAGCACCTGGGAGGATAGTGTTAGGCTCTACGGTGATAGAGAAGGTAGAATCAGACTATAGGGGAATCGGTTTTGGACACGTTGAGTTTAAGATGTCTACTGAACATCCAGCTTGAGGTGTTTGAAAGGCATAATTCCAAATTGTGTTCAAGTTAGGTTGAGCCTATTAGTGAATTAGCACTCTAGTCTTCCCACAACTCTTCAGCAGTGACTTTTTTTTGTCTTTAACCAAATTTGCCAGGGTGATGCTTCAGTTGTTTTCATGTGAATTTCTCTTAATATTAGTCATTTTTAGTACTTTATTAGTTGATGGATTACATTTCTTTTGAAAACTTTGTTCATATCTTTCAATAATTTATTATAGAATGACTTTAAGTCAGAGATTTGTGTTACTTTGCTCTTTTTTGTATATTAGATTTTATTTTATTTTTTTTTGCTTTTTGGAGGGGCAGTTGGGGTTAAGTGACTTGCTCAAGGTCAAGTATATTAGATTTTTATCAGACGTGTTGGATACAAGGATTTTTTCCCTTATAAACTCTTTTCCTTGTATTTATTTTGCCTTGCAAAAATTTACCTGGTTTGGACTTTTTGTTTTTATGTTTCTAGTCTGTTGATTTTCCCTTTCTAAAACCAAGAGGTTTATGTGTATATGTGTGTGTGTATACACAAAAATATATACATATATACATATGCACATATGCATATATTTATTTATTTTAGTTAGGTGTTTTGTGTTTGACCTATATGTTTCCTTTACATAATCATATAATTGGGTATATTAACTTCTAATGATTGTCTTCTCCCCCCTATTCATTGCCATGTTATCATTCTCACTTGCATTTTGGCCATTTGATTTCCTTTCCTTTCTCTTTTAATGCAATTAGTTAATGATTTATCTTTTAAAAAGCCCTTTACCCAAACAGCTCACTTAGCCTTTTTGTTTTCAACTCTATTTTTCCTTTGATTTTTGAAATGTCTTATTTTGGTGTAATTAATTTGTTAATTTCCTAGCCTCTAAATTGTGCACTGCATTATTCCTCTTTGTCTCTTATATTAATGTATTTCATTAATATATTTTCCTCTAAGGAATGCTTTAGTTGTATCCTGTATATTTTGATATGCTATCTCACTATCTCATGTAAGATCTGGCAGTGTAAGATACAGGTAGTTTGGGAGAGAGGACAGAAAACTGACTTTGAAGCCAGCAAGACCCAGATTCAAATCCCATCTTTGAGCCATACAGGCTAAGTAACTCTGGACAAATCACTTAACCTCTTGGGTCTCTAGGAACTTCTGGGTACGCAGAGATGATGTAGATCTACGTTGATAGTTTACTCATCTAGTAGTTTACTTATCATACCGATATCACTGATCTAGTCCCTATCTTCATTTCACTACCATCATTCTTAATATAATTATTCATAGCACAGTCCTTTTTCAGACAACTTCATGTTGTCCAGTGGATCCCCTTTTTCTTCTTCATTTTTCCTGGAACTTTAGGCACCAAAAGATGGAGACATAGAGCTGAAGAGTCTGTGGAGGGAGAGGTGATAGGTACCAGAGTAGATAGCTGCCAGGGTCACAACCGATCACATGATTTCTCAGGATTTTTCAAAAGGCACATACAGTACTTTGTGGAATTCATTCTCAGACTTTCTGACATTTACTGTTTTTTGCTAACTGGCATTTCCAGGGTTCAGCTGTGACAGTGGGAAGAATCTGTAAGCATCTGAACATATTGGCTGCCTGGCAGAGGAGAACTTGTGGCCAATCCATGGAAGTGCTAAGTGTTTGACTCCTCTGAGGCTTCCAGTCAAGTCGATCCCACATTGGGATGATAATTGAAAAAGATAATGGCTTGTGTGGGTCTCCAGGGGAGAGAGTGCCAACTGGGCATGCCTAGCCTTCCCTCCTGTCAGCCTGCTCGAGTATCAGACAGTTTTCTGGGGGCTCTGATCTTAGTGACAAATTCTCCTGCCATTTGTCTAGGAGCCGACTGAAATTTCTATGAGAGAAGAGAGATAGAGGTGGGTTAGAACATAGTGAGACAATTTTCCTTTTCCTTTGTGGCTGGGAGATTCGATGTTCTTGAGGGTGCTTCCCTACCAAGTCCCTTAGGTACATCTGTCTCCTTAAAGAGCAAAGAAGCCTGAAGCAGAGACAGCAGGAAGAGTTGAAAATTCATCTTTATTAGGAGCAGGAGCTCAATTACTTAGGAATTTACTATTAAGCTTCACTTTCATTTTAGTGACTGTATTTTAGCCCATTTACCAGTTGAGCTAATCCTTTGAGAAGACCCCAAGGTGGGAAGTAAAACTGAGTCATACAAGTTGGTGGGGCATGAGCCAATGGGGAATTATGAATTTTGGGGAAGACCCACACCCTTGAGAGGAATATTGAGCCCAAAGAGCAGTAGGAAAGAAAGGCTAGATAGATGCTGGTATTCTAGGTACTTTCTGTGTGTGCCTAGTTTGAAGTGAGCTAATCGAAAATATCCAAATGCCACCTGGTGGCTTACACAAGCTTAGACCTTGAGCAGCAGCTAGGTCTCAGTCCCTAGGTCTAATAACATAAATACATTTGTCCCTATGAGGCCTCAACTTTCTTTTCAGAGATAAGAACTCTTTATTTGTTTTTATGATATCTTTGAGCAACTCATTGACTTGGATGTCCATTTCTCAAGGTATGATGGTGCACTTGACAGAAATAGGTAATATTTAGAAGAAAGGTAGGTTTTGTGGAAAAGACAGCAACTTCTATTTGGACACATTTAAGTTTTAGATATGCTGAACTTATGGGAGACTCACAGGGAAATATTTGTTCGACGGACAGTAGCCATAGATTTATCAAATGAAGTTTTTTCCAGAATTATGTTCAGATCTATAATTTTCTTCATGCTTGTCATTATATTTATCCAGTTGTTTATAGTTATCTTCTCAATTTCTTTTTTGCATTTAATTGAACTTTTCTGTGCCTTTTGGTGATTACATCTAATTTTGATATTGTTTTAATTATCTATGGTACCTTGAAGTATAGTCTACCTATATGTCTTCCTTGAAAATGCTTATTTTTTTATTTTTATTTTTTGGAGGAGGGAAGGCAAGGTAATTGGGGTTAAGTGACTTATCCAAGGTCACATATCTGTTAAGTTATCAAGTGTCTGAGGTTGAATTTGAATTTAGATTTGCAATAGCTCCTGTAGGGAATTTGATAGAGAGCAGATAAGGTATGAATGAAAGGATTTCTCATGCTTGTGAGGGCCTAGCAGAATTTAGAGAGTTTAAATTTTCAGTTTTGTTTTTTTCTCCAGTCGTGCTAGGCAGCCCAGAGAGATTTTTAGCTTGCAAAGAGCAGCAACTCAAAGGATGAGGAAACCTTCAAGGGTCTTACATGTGATTTCTTACAGAACTCAGGCTGTCTGAAAACCCAAAGTTCAACACCTTTCCTTATTATTATTATTGCTTTTTGGAGGGGGGAAGGTAGGGCAATTGGGGTTAAGTTACTTGCCCAAGGTCACACGGCTAGGTTTGTGTGTGTGTGTGTGTGTGTGTGTGTGTGTGTGCGTGTGTGTGTGTGAAGTGTCTGAGGCTGGATTTGAACTCAGGTCTTCCTGACTTCATGGCCTGTGCTCTATTCACTGCACCACCTAGCTGCCTCTCATTATTTTTGAGATAAGACTTTGACAACTATCCTGGTCAATGTCTCACAACCTGTAGAGCCAGGAAGTATTTCTTAGTATTTAATTTAAATTTCTTTTGTGGTAACTCAATCCTATTTACTCCCTGCCATCCTGATCTAATTGAAAACAAATACCTGCTGTTCAATCACCTACAATATAGCCCATCCATGTATTTGAGCACTGTTTGAAAGCCCACAGTCTTCTCTTTTATAACCTGAATCAATGAAATGACTTAAGTTTTTCTTCAAATGACTTATATCCCTAACCTTTAATCATTTTTGGTGCTCAATTTTGGGTCCACTCCAATGAGACACTGTGGCCTGATAGAGTACTAGTACTTGGAATCAGAAGAATTTTGGTTCAAATCCTATCTCTTGTACTTAATGTGACTGTAAGGAAATCACTAATTTTCTATGCCCAGTCTCTTCATTTGTAAAAAAATAGGGTGGGGATAATAAAATCTGTAAGAATGTACTTGATGGGGTTATTGAGAAACTCAGTTGGAATAATGGCTATAAATCACTTTGCAAACTTTAGAAACTATATAAATGTCATCTGTTATAGTTATTATCATACGCCTTATTTTGCTTAGTTTAGATGGCACTAAGTGAACAGGAATTTCGGTCGAAGCTTAACCGTTAAGAACTAAGTGTAAATGCTTACTTTATGCTTTTACCTTTATTCATTCCAGAAGAATGATATAAATATAAACTTCTTTTTATAAGTACAGTTCTGTGTTATTACAATAGACGTGGAAATTGACCATCTGGAAAGACCAATTGGCTTTCCTTTTTTTTTTTTCTTCTTTTCTGTTCAGATGTGTTTCCTTCTAATTTGTAACTTTCATCTCCTACAATTCAGAGACAAGTGACATTTATGTAAATGCTTGACAATAAAGCCAAAATGCTTTTGTGTGATTTAAAATCCTTTTTTGAAATAGTAAAACTGCCATTTTATCTGGGTATAACTAGGAAGTCAGGGGGACTACATAGATTGGTGGTGTGGTGTCCTCCTTAAACTTTGATGGGCATGGATGGTAGAAAGACCCATTGGATTTGGAATCAGAGGACCTAGACTAAAATCCCAGTTTGACTTTTTTCTACCTGAGAGGCAGAATGGATAGATTATAGACTTTAAGACCAAAGGAATTGAGTTCAAATGCTGCATTGAACATACACTATACCTGAGTGAATCTGGGGAAGTTACTTAAACTCCTGAGCCACAGTTTTGGTATCTAAAATGGAAGCAATATTAATATCTGCCTAACAGGGTCCTAACCCAAGCACTGACTTTGGGAAAGTGCTTTCCCACTTATAGAATGGCCTTTGACTGACTTAATTTGTATAACATGCTTTTGCAAAGCTTTACATGACCATATAAATGAGAGCTTTCATCTGTTTGATCCTGGACTAGTCATTTAACCTTTCTAGATCTCAGTTTTCTTATCTGTAAAACAAAGAATCTGAGTAAAATGATCCCTGAAAACCCTTGCAGTTCCAAATGCTATGACTCCAATTTGCAATAAAAATGAAAATCTATCTTCTTTTTTTTAAACAAATAGTGGGATTTAGTCAATTTCAAATGAATGACAAGGATCAAAAGTAGTAATTAAAATGCATTTTATAGTTAAATCCTTTATGACAAAGATTTTAAAAATAAACAGATTAATAAAAGCGTATCATTGGCTTATTCAGGCCATCTTATTTAGCACTCATGCTTTCTTGCCTTGGTTACCATAGTTACTGGTTTAATCATGATGCACAGAGCCGTTTCTAATTACAGTATATGCCAGCATAAAATTAATTCCTTGGGTATCTTAAGTCACCAACAGCTTGCGGCTTGTTCTTTGGCACTTTATTACCACCCATACTGAAGTAATATGTTTGCTCATTATATTTAATCTTTCATTTTATTAAAATGAGGATTGTTTTCTAACATGTTTTGATGTTAAAAATGTATGGTATGGGGATTTTTAAACAATGACAGGGCATGTCCCAAATGACGTATTAACATGATCTGAGGTAACATTCATTAATATCTATGAGATATCAGGTAACAAGCCTTTCATCTAAACATATGAATAATTACTGTGATGGTTCCATCTATTATTTGAGAATGTAAATCATTATTTGCCTTGAACTACATATGCAACCAATAAACCAAATTCAGGCATTCATTCTTTTTAAATAATAATAATTTCTAACACCCCCATAGCTAATATTTAAATAACCCTTCAAAGTTTGCATTATATTCATTATTTTAAAAATAAATCTGTATAAAACTGCTGTACCAGGTGCAATGCCTTGCACATAGTAGGGCCTCAATAAATGAATGGTGCATTGATTTGAAACATGTGAGTCATAAACCATTAGAGCAACAATGTTCTTATTTTACAGAGGAGCACTTAGAGACCTACATAGAGTAAGTGACTTGTTCATGAGGTTTCCAGATTCTTGCATCTAATGCTCCCCGTTCTCTCTCCCTTTACTACACTAACCTTTCTCACTCTTTCCTCTTTCATGTCAATAAATTTTTAAGTATACTATATGTTATCATATTGATTTCTATTTTTTTCTTGAGCTGAACAATTTCTACCCATATGTCAATTATTCCCAACTGTAGAAATATTAGACTATAATTATATACAAATCATTTTGTTGCTAATTGAGAGTAACAATATTCTTAATTAAAATGTAGTCTATTTGCTTAGAAAATAGCTTTGCCAACAATCCAAGAGGAGGTGTTTTTCCATAAAAACACAGCCATGTCCTTCTTCCCATTATGTCCCCTACCCGTAAAGGTTTGCTACTTTGACTTCTATTGGATTTGTATATCAAGTAGTATCACAAATTTTACTTATTATAATGCCATCTCTGTAATATACCAAAATAACATTTGTATATGTTGTCATGGAAAGATGTATATTTTCAGGAACATAATGCTTTCAGAACTTCTCCCATCCTAATGCTATTCCATTAATGTAAGTGTTTGCAATTTAGCAGATGGAAAAAAAATTAATAGGTGGAAGTTAAAGAAGTCTACTCAGGGCCATCCAGAGTATTATCAACATGATAGATTGGAAAGGAGAGCATCATGAGGCTATTCTGGTTTGGCATTTCTTAAATCTCTGTTAAACATCCTGGATTTTACTTTGGATGCATACACCAATCCTTAAAATCATTCACCTGATTTGGAATTTGGCCCAGTAATACTGTTTTTGCTTGTGGGATGAAGTGTGTGCCTGCCAAACAGCATGGATTTGCCCGGTTGGTATGACTAACATATCTAAACTCAAAATGAATCTGTGAGTTCCTTAAGCACAAAACCAAACCTCATAATTCCCATGACAATGTACTTTACAGAATGATGTAATTTCAGATTTGGATGGGGTAGGAAGAGTCATCTCATTTTAACCTGTCTCTCAGAAAGAATTTATGTTATAATATACCTGACAAATGGTCATCCAAGCCATGAAATAAAACTTCCAGTGAGGGAGACCTGCTGCCTCCTGTGGCTGCCTGTACCACCCTTAGGAAGCTATTAGAGATGGGAGGAAGCACCTATGTTTGCTTCTTTGCAATTTTTAACTATTGCTGTGACTTTTTCTTTTTGAGGCCAAACAGAACACTCATTTTGTCCCTCTTCCAACGTATAGCCTTTAAGTACTTGAAGCCAGTTATACCATTTTTTTTTGCCTTGAGTATTCTCTTTTCCCTACTAAACATCTCTAGTCCCTTTTATTGACCCTTATATCACATGGTTGTTAAGCCCTTCACCATCCTCATCAACCTCTTCCAGACAGTGTTCAGCTTCTCTGTGTCCTTCCTAAAATATGGCACTCAGTAATGAACACCATCCTCCAGATGCTATCTGACCAGTAAAAAGAGTACCACCAGATGATCCTCAACATGTGATAAACCATTTTTTTCCTTGTAGTTTTTATTTCAAGTCAATAGATACTTCATTTGTGGGACATTTTTCCCTTTCCTTATTAGATTTTTACATAATCCCTCCAATAAAATTTTTACTGAACATTTCCATCTGTTGTACTGATGTAGTAATTAATAAGACAAATGTGATGGATTTTATGTTAACCATCATAGCTTTAAAATGAGTGAATTATATAATTGTCATTCGGATTAGAGAAAATCTGTCTGTTCTTCACTGGTAAAGACTCTGTTAAATTTGTATTTAGCATCTTATACTGGCTTGGGGCAAATATAGTTGAACAAACAAAATGTTTCTATTACCAATTGAATGGGCAGCTAGGTGGTTAGAGCGCCACACTTAGAGTCAGGAAGACTCATCTTCCTGAGTCAAATTTGACCTCAGGCACTTACTAGTTGTGTGAACCTGGGCAAATCATTTAACTCTGTTTACTACAGTTTCTTCATCTATAAAATGAGAAGGAAATGGCAAACCACTACAGTATCTTTGCCAAGAAAACCCCAAATGGGGTCATAAAGAGTTGGACATGACAAAAACAGCATTGTTCAACAGTCACAGCAGTGAAGAGAGGCAGCATTTCCTCCATTTGGATGCCTTATTTCCTGCAAGAGGAATATAGGATGTTAAGTCTTTCACAATTCCAAAACCACAGAAATTTAACTCTAGAAATGAAGACTTCTCTACATAAGCTTGCCATGTTTTTAGCATGCTGTTTTTTCTCTGGCAGAGCCGTGATCGAGGGTGTTAGGTATGTTTGTTCCTACATGCTTGTCCCTGCCCCAGAATTCCCTGTGGATTCTAAATCTGATCAGAATGTGTGAGAGCCGTGGGTTGGGCTCCCATACAGATCCCATGCTGGGGAACATTTGTACACACACTGGCCTTCTAAAAACAAACCAGCCCCCAGTCATCTGTGTGTTCAAGCCCATTGTAATGAATAATTTTATGCTTATACTTTCTTTTACTTATAGAAAATCAAAATCAAGTTATGATGTGGAAAGGAGAAACAGAATTTCCTTAAATTCATTCATTTATTCAATTGAGGGTGTGTATGTCTTCTATGTGCAGGATGCCTGGTATCACTGCCCACCCCAAAGGAGGAGATTTGCTAACATTACCTAATAGGGTTTATTTACTTCCTAAGCACTGATCTATCATTTAATTTAACTCAATTAAATTTTAAAGCATTATTTAAGACCCTTCTATGTCCCAGGCACTTTTCTAGATGTTAGGGTTACAAAGACAAAAAGCAGAGCAATCCTTTCACTTAAGGAACTTTTGGAGTGGAGAGGTGAGGATATGAGAACAGCATATTGGGTGCTTCAATATATAGAGTGCTGGGCATGAAGGAGGATCAGAATTTCAATTCTGTCTGAGATCCTTATTAACTCTGTGAGTCACTTAATTTCTCTTTTTCTTCATCTATAAAATGAGAGAAAAGTTGTATTTGATTGCCTCTAAGGTCTGTGATCTATATAAAAAGGTAAGTAAATACAGGATATATACAATCTTAATACAAACCAATAATGGGGTTGGGAGTGGGGGAGAGTGAGACAAGGTCACTTACAACCAGAGGGAATAGGAAAACTTTCATGTAGGAGGCAACACTTTGAATTGAGTCTTGAAGGAAGCTAAGGATTCTAAGAGGCAGAGGTGAGGAAGGAAATAACACCGGCATGGAGCAAAGTCAGTGGGTACAAAATCACACAGCTAAGAGATGGAATGTTAGGAATATCCCTGGGCCAGCTTGACTAGAGCATTAGTCTAGAAAGATCAGTAGAGAGTCCTATCGTGAAGACTTGAAATGCAAGAAGTATTTATATTTTTATTCTAGAGATGAGATACTGAACTTTTTTTTTTAAGCTATGAGTGTCATGGTGACACACTAGGTGTAAGAAGATCAATTTGTGCCTAGCACAGTGTTGGCACATAGTAGCTTAATAAATGTTTATTGACTGACTGGCCGGTGTGTAGAGGATGCATTTTGAGAGGACTAAGATTTTAAACATGGGGACCAATTAGGTAACTTCCATAGGCTAGGCAAGAGGAAATAACTTGGATTAGGGTAGAGGCTACTTGAGAGATGTTATAGAGATAGGGATAGACATGAAACTCTAAATAGGGTGTGAGAATGAAGGAGGTTTAAGTGTCAAAGATTGACCTGAGTGATGGAAGAAGAACAATGGTTCTCCCTGAGACACAGTTAGCTCATTATTGGAAGCTGAATGGGTTTTTGGTGTTACTGATGAAACGACACCTTCACATTTCCTTCCCCTCACTCCAGTTTCAGACCTAATGCTCATACAAGCTCATTCATTTTGCAGTGTTGAAAATCTTAAATTGTTATTGGACATATATCTATCACTTTTCTACATCTGGGACACAGATAAAGTGCTGTGCCTGGAGGCAGGGAGTCTCATCTTCCTAGGTTCAAATCTAGACTCAGACATTTACTAGCAAGTCACAGCCCCATTTGCCTCAGTTTCCTCATCTATAAAATGAGCTGGAGGAGGAAATAGTGGACCACTCCAGGATTTTTGCTAAGAAAACTCCAAATGAGGTCATGATGACTCAGACACATCTGAAATGACTGAACAGCAACAAGAACAATATAGCTATATCTACATCTATATCTCTGTGCTCCGAATGATTTTTTCTGGCTGTCATTGCTTGGAGTGCTCTCCTTCCCCCATCTCACCTAGTAACCTCCCTGACTTTTCTTTAAGTCTCAACTTAGAGAGAGCCTTTCTTGTCCCCTCTCAGTTTTGATGCCTTCCCTCTCTTATTTCCTTTTCATCCTGTATATCAGTTTGTGCATATTTGTTTTCTTGTCTCCCCTATTAGACTGTGTGCTCCTTGAGGGCAGGGACTATCTGCTTCTTTGTGTATCTGCAGTACTTAGTACAATATCTAGCTCACAGTAGGTTCTTAGTAGTTCCCTGATAGAGTAAGCAATCAGATATAGGTTATATGTGTGCAATTAGGTAAAACATTTCCATATTAGTCATTTTGTACATGGAGACTTGAATAAAAGAAAAAAAAGAGAAAAAAGTGAAAAATAGTATGCTTCAGTCTGTATTCAATCAATATCACTTCTTTCTCTGGAGACGGATAGTATGCTTCATCCTTAGTCCTTTGGGATTGTCTTAGATCATTATATTGCTGAACAGAGCTAAGTTATTCACAGTTCTTCATAGAACAACATTGTTGTTACTGTGTACAATGTTCTCCTGGTTCTGTTCACTTCACTATGCATCAGTTCATGTAAGTCTTTCTAGGTATCCAGAATTCTATTGATCTTCACAACAACCCTATGGGTAAAATAGTTATTATTCCCCATTTTAAAGATGAAGGAATTCAGAGAAGTTGGTTGAAACTCAGTTTCCTTATTCTTAAGACCAATGTTCTTCCCAACATACCTGATATTTTTAAATATTGACTTTTCTCCATAATTCATGTTACTCCCTTGCTTTTTTAAAATTTATTTTAAAAATTTAATGTTAAAACTTTGAATTCCAGATTCATTCCCCTCCTCCCTTGTCACCCACCCTTACTGGGAAGATAAGCAGTTCAGTATAGGTTGTACATGTGTAGCTTGGCTCCCAGAGCGCTGCCCTGGACCATTCCTGCCGGCCTGCTGGGCTGTCCTCAGCCGGAGGTTAGCTTCTCTGTGTCATTTTGTGGGTTCTGTAGCTCCAAAGTTTGTTTAGAGTCCCCTTTTACATGAATTGGGGAAGGTAGGTGGAAGCCGGAACAGCGGGGAGGTCCTTAGTGTTGTTTTAACTTACAAAAGGATAACATTTGAAAAATTAATGATTTAATTAATTAAAATTTAATTAAAAGAAGAAAAAAGTTGGTGTTTTTTTTCTTAAAATTCAACATAATCACTGTCTTGTGTTATGCATCACTTGAATCAATTTTCAAACTTCATAAAAATTTTCATCAGCTGCTGTTCAGTGATGGAAGGGGTTGTATTTGTAATTCTAAATTATCCAAAAAAAAGGAAATTTTGATACATACACAACAGTTTTGAAGTGACCCCACAAGAAAAAGTCAGGAGACTCAGTTGACCAACCAAGAGAGTCTCCTCTATGGCTTCAGCAGTCCAAGGAAATGTCATAAAGAAACCCACATGCACAATTCATAATGACTAGATGCTTGGTCCTGTTAAATTAAAAATGAAAAATGAGTCATTTAGAATTCGTAAAACAAAGACAAAACAAATTCAAACAATTAAACTGTTAAGTGGCATTTTTTGTAAGTTTGTAACATTTGTAAGTTTGTAACTTTTGAAGTTAGGAAAGCTTAAAACTGCACTAAGACTTTTGGGACATGCTATGTATACTTGTATCTACCGTTAAAATACAAGTCCCTTTCCAATAGGGCTCATTTGATTTGTTGTATTTGTATCCCCATTACTCAGCACAGTGCTTGCAACATAGTAGATGTTTAATAAATAATATTCCTTTGATTGATTGATTAAAATAAATAATTGATTTGAAAATAAATTGTTGCTGGAAACAATAAAATTTAAAAGCATTTTGAGGCTGATTGTATAGGATGTACTGAATTAGGATTTTAGTTGGAGAAAGTAAGGAAGCAAGCAGTTATATTAGAGACTGTCTAGTCCCTCTTATTTTACAGATGAGGAAAAATGCATTTGATATCCTACAGCTAGTAAAAGGTAGAGTCATCACTTAAGATCATTGATCTAAATATTCAAGGGCCTTGAAAGGGTATCTGATCTGATTTCTTTCATTTTGTAAATGAGGAAGCAGAAGCCTAGATGGCCATGGCCAACCTCACATAGAAAGGAAGTGTCAGTTTTTTTTTTTCCATTTCCAAAGTCAGTGCTCCTCACACACTCTCTCAGGTCTGTACCACCTTACTACTTGAGTTCTGGTCTCCAGATCCCTTTTCACCTCCCACCCCTCAATATAGTATTTTTTCCACTCTGCCTGGGATGGAGATTAAGTACCATGATCCAATTGATCCCTCTGATTTGATTTTAATGTTTGAACTACCAGTCAACTGAATTGAAGCATTTGTTTTTTTCTGTCTCTTGACTATAACCATTTCAAAATGTGTTATTAAGATAAATAAATTTTGCCTTTCCAAAGCAATAATCTGTATTGATAGAGTAAACTTCTTAACTGGGAATTTTCTACTCAAAATTCTCTCTACTTAAGCACTAAAATAAACAAAAAATCATGTCTTCTCTATGCCTTTTCTTTTCCAGGCGAGAAGGTCTCTGTTCCTTTCAACAATCCTTATATTTGAAGGGTTGAAGATTGGTCACCATACTGTATTCTTTCCTTTAGGTGAGTTACAGCTGACCAACTTCCCTTCAGAAATTTCCATTCATTATGGAAAACAGTATTCCAAACTGACCAGGGAACAGTTAAACTGAATTAGAACCTCCTTTGTTCTTGGCATCATATTCTTATCAATGCAGCCTTCAAATATATGCGAGGGGTTCGTCTTGAGGGAATATACATCTTGTTGGGGTAGCTAGGTGGTACTGTGGATAGAGCTCTGGCCCTGGAGTCAGGAGGACCTGAGTTCAAATGTGGCCTCAGACATTTCACACTTACTAGTTATGTAATCCTGAGCAAGTCACTTAACCCCTATTGACTTGAAAAAAATAATACATGCCAGGTATTTGTCACAAATCCAGGCCATTGAAGCCTATTGACAGGAGAAGAGAAGAAAAAAGAGAGAAATGTATGTATTCAGCCTCCAAAGATTTAAATGACAGTTGTACTCAACCTTGTGAAAGAGTGGAAGGGGCAGGACAGTCTCAAGGTAAAATTTTGAAGTAAGTGAAATTTGTCTCTGACAACTTCTCATTGACCTGTCTTCATCTCTGGCCCTTCCTCTGTGTCTTCAGATTCCAGGATATCAGTGGCTACATGCTGCTATTTAATTGTCCAGGATAACCAAGAGTTTTGTCAAGGATTGCCATCCACTTAACTACTTCCTGCTCCAAAATTTTACCTGCTTTATCAAATTCCCATCCTTTTAATACCAGTGAGGGATTTTAGCTAATTTCTAGAAGGAAAGAGCATAGGAGCTGGACCTATGGTACAGAGAATTCCTGGAAGAGGAAATTCTGTCCACTAATGCAGTTTGGCACCTTTTTTGCAACATATAGCCTTAGAGGATATTAAGTGACTTGTCCAGGACTTTTCTATAGCCATTATGTGTCAGAAGTGGGATTAATGATAATAAAATCTTTTAAAATGTGAATAACTAATTGTCTTTTACTGATTCAAAGGCATTTGCATTGCCAAATTTAAAATGAACATATCCATGTTAGAGTTTCACATAGTGAAATATTGTCAGGCAGGGAAGGCTTTCCTGAGTCCTTTAAATTTCCTTTTGGAAGAGTTGGGGATAGAGAATTGACTAGAAAATTTAATAAATAGGGGCGGCTAGGTGGTGCAGTGAATAGAGCACCGGCACTGGAGTCAGGAGTACCTGAGTTCAAATCCAGCCTCAGACACTTAACACACACACACACACACACACACACACACACACACACACAAATAGTCATCTGACCTTGGGCAAGTCACTTAACCCCAATTGCCCTCCAAAAAGCAAAATTAATTAATTAATTAATTAATTAAATCTCTCCTTCTTGGTCGGTGAAATTTTAAAATGGTTAAAGACATGTATTGACAGAGACAAATGATGCCTCGTATTATGTGTCTAAGGCAAATTTGATCTCGGGTCTTCCTGAGTCCAGAACCTGTGCTCTATTCACTGTGCTACCCAGCTACCCCTAATGACTTAGTAAGATCTCAAAGGGTGTATAAAAGGGGTTTACATTTTTGAAATTCTTTTTTGATTTGTGAAAATGTTCTTAGATCTAGTTTAGGCCGTTTTGCATATATTATCTCTCTTGAACAATGCTGTGAGGAGGTACTATTATCATCCTTATTTTACAGTTAAGGAAACTAAGACAGATAGAGGTTAAGGGACTGCCTAGGGTCACACAGCCAGTAACTGAGGTTGGAGTTGAGCTGTGGTCTTCTTGATGCCAGATCCAGTTCTCTGTGCACTATGGCTCCACCTATGAATCCTGAACCCTACTCTTGAACCCAAATTGCAAGAGCAGTTGGCCTGGGGGTAGTATCTCTGGGGCTTTGGTGCTACAGCTTTATTAAGAATTTTGCTCATCACTTCCTAACATGACTCCTTCATTCTAAACAGTTCATGTTAATTCTGCAGTACCTCCAGCCATGTACATTCTCACATCAATACAATTTGAAATGTATTTCCCATTTTTTGTCAGTCCCATACTACTCATACTTCATGGCTGGTTTCAAAACTCACCTCCTTTTTTGGCCATACTTCATGTAAATCTTGTTGCCCTTGTCACACTAAGAACAGAGGCAGTAAAGAACCTGTGTAAACTGATGCAGAATTGAGTAAAAGCAGAGGAATAATTCACCCAATAACTACCATAATGTAAAAGAAAACAACTTTGAAAGACTACAATAATCCAGTGGTGAACTAGGACTTCAGAAGACTGAGAACACAGCATCTCCCACCTCTTGGCAAAAGTAATAGATTGGAGGCACACAATGAGACATATTTCCAGACATTGCCATTTGTGTTGACTAAACTTGTCTCAGGGGAGGGTTTCTATTTGGGGGATGGGGAGGAGTTGATGGATAGTGTAGTGATAGTAATGTCAAAAATGTACCTATTAAAAAAAATGAAGGCAAAAAATCAAAGAGCAATGAAGTGTTTTTTTTTTAACATCCAAAGCAAAGTAAAACTAATTCATGAAGGGAGACTGGAAAGTATGAATGGTTTGTTGCTACTATGTTCAAATTAATATTCATTTAAAAATTATATTAACTAAAATTTGGCTTAACAGCTTTTTTTTGTTCTTGTATGTCGAAGATTCATGTTTGTTAATATTTGGTGAGCTCATAATTTCAAAATAATGCTATAAATATAAGATATGAGGGTCAATTTCCATCCTCCATTTTCCCTTATTCTTACACTCTGCTCCCCTCTTCCCCCTAAAATCCAATTTCCCCAGAAGCTGTTCCTCAAACATGACACTATCTTTATTTATTATCTGCTTCTTTGTACTTGGCTTCCCCCATACCTGGAATGTTCTCTCTCCTCTCCTTAGCCTCCTGGCTCCTCTGGCTTCCTTTAAGACTCAGCTCAAATCCCACCTCATGCAGGAGACCTTTTCCAGTCCCTCCCAGTTGCTAGTGCCTGGGATTATCTTTCTTCTGCTCAGTGTATATATCAGGGACCTACTTATTTCTGTGGTCTCTTTCATTAGAATAGAAGGTCTGTTGAGGCAGATTATTTTTGCCTGTTTATTCTCATCTCCAACACTTTAGCACAGTGTCTGGAACATAGTAAGTGGTTCATAAATGCTTGTTGACTGAAGTTAGTTAAGAAATGTCTAGGTCTAGGAAAGGACTGGAAAGAGGTCCAGGTAAGTAAGGTGTTTATGGTTTCCTAGGGTCAGAGACAAGCATTCAAAAGGTATTGGCTGGGAGCCTTGGTCAGAGCATAAAGATTTGGGGACCAGGAAGCCTAGACAGAATGAGGTACATGATCAAGAGTGAGCCAAAGGTCTGGAAATCAGGATTAGTTAATTTAGTTAATATGTTAAGGATTCCTGCAGCTAGTTGGAAAATAGGAGTATCATGTTTGCTTTAAGAGACAGTAAGAGGCAGTCCAGGTCTAGGGACAGGCTCTTATAGCCTTTCTATACCACACACTTTAACACTTAATTATGGACTCTCCTGTACTCTTAATTGCTTCCTTCCAATAGAATATAAGTTCCTTGAGGGCAGAACTGGCATATATTAGGAGTTTAATAAATGTCTAGTTGAATTAAATATCTTTACAACCAAGTTACAAGTGCCTTGAGGGAACGATGCCTTTTTTTTTTTTAACTGGAGAAGCGGGGAGGGCATGGATATCACACAGTATTTGGCACAGAGAAAACAATCAATAAATTCTTATTGTTTGGCTGATTGACTGATTAAGGCCTCATACCTTTTCTTGAGTAGGTTAATAAGAATAATTAGGTTGCTTTAGGAAGTGATGTCAAAAAAGGTTTATCTTTTATGGTCTACTAATGTATGTGGCATGGTAGAGTTTAATGATTATAAGATGTGCCACCATGCCTAAAAGCATAAATAATGCTTTCAGTTTTCCATTGGATAAAAATAAATTAAACTGGATGGACTTTTTATTACCCTGCTGCCACATGAAAGGGTGGCCGAAGGCATTTACAGAAAGCTATTCTTTCTAGACTTTATTTTCATTGAAGTTGCTGAGTTCAAACAAAATTCCATACTTTTTAAAATTAAGAACAAAACGTTGCTATATGTACTTGAATAATATCAATTTTAGCATATGATTAGACCTTTCTGAAATTTATGTGAGTAGACATTTATTGAGAAGAGTATACTCACTGTAGTTTTTCTCTGCATCTCCTTGGTATTGTGTTGAAATTCCCCCAAAGCACTGAAATTTCACATTAATAATACAAAGTTTTACTTAAAGTTAAAGGACTTGTAACTTATATGGAAATATAAAATAGAGAAAGGTAAAGATTTTTCTTTTTTTAAGGAAGAATCATGTTTTCAGTGGTCTCTTTGCTGTTCAGTCATGTCTAACTCTTCATGACCCCATGATCCCCAACACACCAGGCCCTCTATCCTCTACTATCTCTTGAAGTATGATGATGCTACAACAAGAACAATAACAACAACAATATCTGGCATTTAAATAGTGCTTTGAGGTCAGAAAAGCATGTCACAAAAATTAATTCCCTGGATCCTTGCGGTTCCCCTATAAGGAAGATACTCATATTACCTCCATTTTCTTTACCAAGGAATTTGAGACTTCAAGGGGTTAAATGACTTGCCCATGGTCACAGATTTACTAATGATCAAAGGTCAGATTTGAATCTATGTTTCTCCTGACTCTAAAACCAGTACTCCTTCTACTTTGCTATGCTATGTTTATATTTTGAATAAGTAGATTGACTATATTTGAATTGAATTGACTCCATTGAATCAGAGTAACTCATTTACAGATTTATGACAGATTTATATTCTGCTTTCCTCATCTAACCTTCTACCCCTTCTGATGGACACATGGTGAGAAGAAATGATAGATTTAGGACCCAAAGTTGTCTTGATAGGTTCCCATGGTGGGCTTTATCTAATACAATGAAATCTTCCCTTGTAGCTCCCATCCTTTCTTATGGCTCTTTGGTACTTCCACATTCACTTTGTTTACCAGATTTCATAATGAAAATAAGAAGGAACCTAAATGAATGCAGATTTATGTATATACCAGCTTAACCTGGTCTATGCAAGTTTAACATTTTACAGTAGTAAGTGGCACTTTTACTAATCAAATAAAACCATGCAGATCTGGTAAAAATAGAAATTACTTTTGGACTTCCAATTTATCAGACTAGAAGTATCATCATAGTTATTTTTAACTTTGTTAAAACTTTTATTGAAATAAAGAATTCTAGCCTACAATTTGAATGTAATAATAATAATAATAATATAGACAGTGCTCTTAATTATAAATTCCATTTAGCCAATTGATTCTCACAGAATGCTTTCTTTTTTTGGTTCATTTTTAGTTTTCAGCATTCATTTCCACAAGGTTTTTAGTTACAAATTTTCTCCCCATCTTTTCCCTAGCCACCACCCCCAAAATATTGATCCTACTGAATACCCCTTCCCCCAATCTACTATCTTTTATATCCTCTTCCATCCCCCCTCTGTCTTTCTAGTAGGGAAGATGGATTTCTATACCCCAGCGCCTGTATATCTTATTTCCCACTTGCATGTAAAAATAGTAATAATAACAATAATAATTTTTTGACATTTGATTTTAAAACTTTGATTTCCAGATGATTTCCCTTGTCACCCACCCCTACTGGGAAGATAAGCAATTCAAAGTAGGTTCCACATTTGTAGTTACACAAAAAATTTCCATAGTAGATATATTGTGAAAGACTAACTATATTACCCTCCATTATGCCCCCCCCACTCTATTTTCTTCTTTGACCGGGTCCCTTTTCAAAATGTGTGCTTCTAACTGCCCTTCCCCCCAGTCTGCCCTCCCTTCTATCATTCCCCCTCTTATCCCCTTCCCCCCTACTTTCCTGTAGGGTAAGATACCCAGTTTAGTGTGTATGTTATTCCTTCCCTAAGTTGACCCATTCCCTTTTGACTTCCTGTTCTTCCCCTCCATTGTAACAGTTTTCTCTTGCCTCTTTTATATGAGATAATTTACCCTATTCTATCTCTCCCTTTTCTTTTTCTCATTATATTCTTCTCTCACCTCTTAATTTTATTTTTTAGATATTATCCCTTTGTATTCAACTCACCCTGTGGCTTCTGTCTATGTATACATGTACACATATATACACACATATGTATTTATATGCACATGTACCCTCCTATATAAACATATATATATATATATATATACACACACACACACACATATATTTCCTTCAACTATCCTCATACTGAGAAAAGTCTCATGAGTTACAATTATCATTTTACCATGAAGGAATTTAAATAGTTCAACTTTAATAAGTTCCTTATGATTTCTTTTTCTGTTTACCTTCTCATACTTCTCTTGCTTTTTGTATTTGAATGTCAAATTTTCTGTTCAACTCTGGTTTTTTCATCAAGAAAGCTTGAAAATCCTCTATTTCATTGAATGACTATATTTTACCCTGAAACATTATACTCAGTTTTGTTGGGTAGGTGATTCTTGGTTTTAATCCTAGGTCCTTTGACCTCCAGAATATCATATTCCAAGCCCTTCAATCCCTTAAGGTAGAAGCTGCTAGATCTTGTGTTATCCTGATTTTGTTTCCACAATAGTAAAATTGTTCTTTCCTGGCTGCTTGTAATATTTTCTCTTTGACCTGGGAACTCTGGAATTTGATTATGATATTCCTAGGAGTTTTCTTTTTGGAATCTTTTTCAAGAAGTGATTGGTGGATTCTTTCAATTTCTATTTTGCCTTCTGGTTCTAAAATATCAGGGCAATTTTCCTTGAGAATTTCTTGAATGATGATTTTTAGGTTCTTTTTTTTGGTCTACTCACTACTTGAAAGCAGTCCAGTAATTTTAAAATTATCTCTCCTGGATCTATTTTCCAGGTCAGTGATTTTTCCAATGAGATATTTCAGATTGTCTTCTATTTTTTCATTTGTTTTGATCTGTTTTATAGTATATTGCTTTCTAGTAAAGTCATTAGCTTCCATTTGCTCCAATCTAATTCTGAAGGAATTATTCTCTTCAGTGAACTTTTGAAATTCCTTTTCCACCTGACAAATTCAGCTTTTTACATTATTCTTCTCCTTTTTTGCTTTTTGGGCCTCTTTTGCCATTTGAGTTAGTCTTTTTTTTAAGGTGTTATTTTCTTCAGTCAGGTTGTTGACTCTCTTTTCATGATTTTCTTGCATCATTTTCATTTCTCTTCCCATTTTTTCCTCCATTTCTCTTACTTGATTTTCAAAATCATTCTTGAGCTCCTCCATGGCCTGTAACCAGTTTGTATTTTTCTTGGAAGCTTTTGATGTAGGAGTTCTGACTTCGTTGTCTTCCTCCCATTCCATGCTGTGATCATTTTGGCCCAAAACGGGAATCTAAAATTTGATTACTCTGCTTGCTTTGCTTCTTCTGCTTGCTCACATTGCTAGTTAATTACTTGACTTTTGAGTTCTTTGCCGCAGTAGAACTCTGCTTCCAGAGAGGAGAGTTTTGTCCTAAATTGCTAGGGTTTTTGCAGTTGTTGGAGATATTCGGAGGGTGCCCTCCCTGCAGCCCCTACAAGATCTGGCCCACTGGCCATATACCCCAGGACCTCCTCCCAAGACAGCGATCCAGATCCCAGCAGGTTAAAACAAGAGTGATTACCCTCTGAATGGTCTGTTGGTCTCCTTACGATCTGCAGGCCAGGAACTCTGGGGGCAGCCTCATGGGGAAGCAGCTGCAGTCACTGCAACTCAGACACTGCCACCTCTTGCCCCCGGGGCAGGGCCCAGATCATGCCTTTCCTTTCCAACAGAGTTTCTGACTGACCTTTTACTTGCTGTTTGGAGATTATGGGTTGAGGAGTCTCAAAACTTCCACAGCTGCTGGTGATTCACTCTCCTGAAGTCTGCTCTCGGAGCAACTAGTTGGGGCCCCCCTAAGGCCAAAACCCTGTGTCTCATGGGGAACTGGGCTGGGCTCAAAGCATGCTGCGATGGACCCTTCCTTTAGGCCTGCCAGGTTGCCTTCAGTGGCAGATTTGTTTCTCTCTGTCACTTTGTGGGTTCTGTAGCTCTAAAATTTGTTTAGAGTCATATTTTATAAGTATTTGAGGTAGTTTTGGGGGAGCTCATGGAATTTCCTGCTTCTATGCCGTCATCTTGGCTTGACAGAATGCTTTCTTTAACTTTTGTTTAATTATCATGTCCATAGCCAATCTAAGGTTAAAATTCCAGCATTATTTTACAAATAAAGTTGAATTTAAATTGACTGACTCTTCTTCCAATAAAGTTAATGTCATTATATCAATATGTGTTCTATTGTTAACCTATTTCTCCCCTGTTCAAAAATTATTTATTTAATTGAAAGCTTTTTCAGCTTCAGCTAACAAACTATTAGAGTGGTGACTCCTTTTTTATCCTATTGTATAGCTACAGTAAATGGAACATTGTTTAATTCTACATTATTATTTACAAAAATCTAGAAAATCATTTAAATCAGTTTCATCATCGTAGTTATTTTAAGAAAGACATATTTGGCCTTAGATCCAAGCATGAGCCTATGAAATATAGAAATATAATGTTAAAAGGATAAAAAATAGATTTAAATTCTCACCATGCCTATTACAATTCTTAAAATTGGATTGTTTTATCTGGTACTAGAAATGTTAGCAGTAGCAATTAGAGAAGAAAAAGAAATCAAAGGAATCAAGTTAGGCAAAGAAGAGACCAAGCTATCACTCTTTGCAGATGATATGATGATATACTTAGAGAATCCTAGAGAATCAAGTAAAAAACTGCTTGAGACAATAAGTAAGTTTGGCAAAGTTGCAGGATATAAAATAAACCCACATAAATCCTCGGCATTCCTATATATTTCCAATGAAATTCAACAGCAAGAAGTAGAAAGAGAAATCCCATTTAAAGTTACTGTAGACATTATAAAATATTTGGGAATCTACCTGCCAAAACAAACCCAGGACCTGTATGATCATAACTACAAAACACTTTTCACACAAATAAAGTCAGATCTAACTAATTGGAAAAATATCAATTGCTCATGGCTGGGTCGAGCTAATATAATAAAAATGACAATTTTACCTAAACTAAATTATATATTTAGTGCCATACCAATTAATTTACCAAAAAACTATTTTATAGAGTTAGAAAAATAGTAACAAAATTCATCTGGAAGAATAAACGGTCCAGAATATCAAGGGAATTAATGAAAAAAAAAATGCTAGGGAAGGTGGACTAGCTTTACCAGATTTCAATCTGTATTATAAAGCAGCAGTCATCAAAACTACTTGGTACTGGCTTAGGAATAGAGGAGTGGATCAATGGAATAGATTAGGCACACGAGATTCAGAAGTCAATGACTACAGTAATGTATTGTTTGATAAACCCCCAGACCCTGGTTTTGCGGATAAGAACTCACTATTTGACAAAAACTGCTGGGAAAACTGGAATATGGTATGGCAGAAATGGGGCATAGACCATTATCTAACACCATATACCAAAATCAAGTCTAAATGGGTGCATGATCTAGGTATAAAGGTTGATACTGTAAGCAGTCTGCTAAAACAAGGAATAGTTTACCTATCAGACTTGTGGAGAGGGAATGACTTTATGATGAAACAGGAATTAGAGAACATTATAAAATGTAAAATGGATAATTTTGACTACATGAAATTGAAAAGTTTCTGTACAAATAAAACCAATGTAACCAAGATTAAGAGGGAGGTGGGAAATTGGGAAAGAATCTTTGTCTCTGACAAAGGACTCATCTCTAAAATATACAGAGAACTGAGTCAAATTTATAAGAATACAAGTCATTCCCCAATTGATAAATGGTCAAAGGATATGAACAGGCAGTTTTCAGAGAAAGAAATTAAAGCTATCTTTAAGCACATGAAGAAATGCTCTAATTCACTATTGATTAGAGAAATGCAAATCAAAACAACTCTGAGGTACCACATCTCACCAGTCAGATTGGCTAAGATGACAAAACAGGAAAATGACAAATGCTGGAGAGGATGTGGGCAAACTGGAACACTAATGCATTGTTGGTGGAGCTGTGAACTGATCCAGCCTTTCTGGAGAGCAATCTGGAACTATGCCCAAAGGGCTATAAATACTTTCATACCCTTTGATCCAGCAATACCACTCCTAGGGTTATTTCCCAAAGAGATCATACAAATGGGAGAAAGACCCATATGTACAAAAATGTTTATAGCAGCTCTTTTTGTTGTGGCAAAGAATTGGAAATTAAGGGGGTGTCCATCAATTGGGGAATGGCTGAACAAGTTGTGGTATATGCATGTTATGGAATTTTATTGCGCTATAAGAAACGGGGAGCAGGCGGTCTTCATATTTACCTGGAGAGGCTTAAAAGAACTGATGCTGAGTGAGAAGAGTAGAACCACGAGGAATTTGTACACAATTACAGACACAACGTATGTGTGATGACCAACTTTGATAGACTGGTATCAACAATGCAGGGATATAAGTCAATCCCAAAAGACGCATGATGGAGAGAAAAACGTGCATCCAGAGAAAGAACTAGAACGAACTAAATTTATATCCAGGTGGAAGCAAAATACCTGATCTTTTTTGTTCTCTTTTTTGATTTTATGTCCTCTATACCATTTTTCATCCCAGCTGGTACAATCCATCCTTATAACCTGACCATTGTATAATGTGAAATTATCTACAGATCCTATACTTGATTATAAGACGCCATGGGGGGGGAGGGGAGGGAGGGGGACAAAATGTGAAATTCAAGGAATTGTGGAATTGAATCCTGTAAACTAAAAGGAAACAAACAAATTAATAAATTAAAGAATTAAAAAATTTAAAAAAATTGGATTGTTTTTAGTACATGCTTTGATATTGAAATCAAAAAAGGAATTGCATTTACTTATTTATAGTGTCCATTCTTTTTCTCATCCTTAGAATGTTCAATATGGACACAGAGCTGGGAGGAATAGCTTGCACGTGATAAAACATAGGATCTGGAAAGATCTTGACTCTATAACATTGTGTTGAAGTTATTTAAATGAGATTTAAAACAGACAAATGTAGAGTTCTACACTTGGGTTCAGAAATACAATTTTCAAGTACAAGATGGGAGAATGGTTTACAAGTCTCTTTTTGCCACAAATATATTTTTGTCCAGAACTCCTTGGACACTCAGGGCTTGGATGAAAATTGCTGGTAAGCTTAGCCTAAAGAAGTAATTACATAATTTTCCTTAAGAAAGGGTAAAGTAAACTATCAGCACAGAGAAATTATCAGATCATGAATCTGATATGAACCTACTGATCTACTATAAGATGAACTAAACAAAGTATTAGGAGACTTGCTTAGTGTAGCAGCAAGCACCGCAGAGTCCTCAGGGTGTCTGCCAACACAGGTTCTTAGATCTTAGATCTGCTTTGATAAAGGAAAGCAACTCAAAATGGGTTAACAAGCTTACTTTAATCAGTCAAATATGTATCATTTACCTAGTTCAGGGGAAAAAGGTCAGCACCCCAAACTTCAGAATATACAGACAGAATTATCAAGACACAGAAACAGATCAAGTAGACAGTTTCCAAACTGTCCAACCATTACATCCATACCAAATCAACATCTGGGATTTTCAAAGCCAGGGGACTCTCAACAATGGCTTCCCAGAGTTTCATCTGATCAAATCACAGAACATTTCTCAAAGTGAGCCCCAAAACAAAGCCTCAAATCAGGGTTTATATAGCCTTCTCCTGCCTCAGAGAATGTAGCAACGTTATTGACTCACTGGCCAATCAAGAAGTATCTACTGTAAAACAAGCCTCCCACCCCAGGCTCCAGGTGCACTTTAGCCTAGGGTCAGGGAAGATCTTTGAATTTACATTCCCATTACATTTATTCAGTGATGAACATTCAAAAAGAGGGTGTCTCAAAAGTCTTAACTTTATGCTATTCAAACTTAAAGCATTAAGACTTTTAGTATACCCTGACTATTTAAAATGGTTCCTGTAGATTCAAAATAGAATCTTTTAGAGTAATCTAAAAATATAATACCTAAAATTATTGCTGGAAATAGAATGAGATTGTTTTAACAATAAATGCCACCAGATCTTGCTTGGACATGTGGACTTTCCAGCTTCTGGGAGGGAAAGAGAAGGGAAAAAAAAGTAGAGTAAAGGAAGAGGGGAGAGCATGAGAGCAAGACCATGTGTTTACATCTCTGCTCAACCTTGGGGAAAGAAGAAGACAAAAGGAGAACATGAGAAGGCCCCCCTCCTATGTTCAACATGGGGGCCATGAAGGATATGTATAGCTCCTGTCCTATGTATAGCTCAGATATATATCCTTGTCACCAACTTGGGGTCAGTAGAGTCGATGAGATCAATATTCAACACTGTATCAGCCCTGCTTAGATCTTAGATATTTTCTAGGACATATTCCACATTGTACAAGTTAAGGATACTGGATTGCAGAGAAGGCAAGTGTCTCGGTTGGAGAGCCCTAAGTACTGGTCAAATTACTGTCACATACTTCTTGTCCTCTATCTATTAAAACCCAAGGTTTATTCCCATCTTCAAGAGTAAGGTAACTACTATCTACACTGGAAGCCCTGCCACTATAAGGAGTCAATATAGAATGAGAAGTGTCTGACCCCTATTAAGTGACTGCTAGTAAGTCAACCACAGTGGGGAGGACATGGTGTTTTGGGGACCAAATAGTATTGAATGAAAAGGAACCTGCCTCATTTTACAATGAAAATCTAACCTCTCAGTCCCATAACATCTTTGGGGAAAATTCCTGTATTGGTGGGGGCTACAAAAGGGCATAATGGGTTGTTTTTACCATTTTCCCCCATTTAAAGAGCTGTAAGGGATCAATTATCAAATATGATGATATGGAGGATAATGGAGCAGAGGACAGTTCCTGATCCATAGATAGCAGCAGTTCATCTGAAAAAAATCTGAGGGTTTTAGTGGACTGGTTGCAAGATCAATGTAAGTGAAATATGTGATATGGCAGCCAAATTCAAGCTTAGACTCTATTAAGGGAGATAGAGTATCCAGGACTAGGCAAGTGATAGAGAGGTTGTTTTAGGTTGGATAGGAGGAACAAATGAGATAACATAGGTAAAGCACTTTGTAAACCTTTAAGTGCTGTATGAATGCTAGCATATGTTGCTGTTATACTCTACCTTGGTCAGACCACATTTGGTGTGTCATAGTTATTTCTGGGTACCATATATTGATATACTGGACAGCAAAGATGAAGGGCCTTGCGTATCATGCTATATGAGGCTTAGTTGAAGGAAATAGGAAAGTTTATAGAAGATTGGGAGGGGAGAGAGGGGAAAAAATATGAGAGTTGTCTTCAAGTATATGAAGACTAAGGCTAGTCAAAAATTCCAGAAAAGGAATTAGAATTTTTAGGCTTGGCCCCAGAGGACCTGAAAAGGAAAATGATTAGAAACTTCAGAGAGGTAAACTTTGATCTGATATAAGAGGGAAAAAATTTATTAAAATTAGAGATGTCCAAAATTGGAATGGTTTATCTTAAATGGGGTAGTGAATTATTCCTCAATGAAGGTCTTTAAGTAAATAAAACCTGGACCAGTATTTGTCAAATGTATTGTAAGGGGCATTTGTTTTCAAGTATGAGATGGATTTGAAGGCTTTGAAATCCATTTCAACTTTGAGGTTTGGTAGTTCTTTGAAATGAAAGAGACTTCATTTTTTGGCTATGAAACAAGGTGGTCTCCCTCTGTCCCCAAACCAACATATGTTGTACCTTTCTTATTATAGTTTTCCATGTTGGATTCTGCGAGAAGCAGTAAGACTTTCTCACATTTGGTAGAAACTCTTCACTTTCACACTTGGATTTCTAGAACTGCTAATTAATGTGCTGCATATCTTAAATATTATGTCAGACATTAAAATGAATTACATTATTGAATTTCTATAATCTGCTGATTAATTTTCAAGTGACATTCTTTTAGAGTGCTAGGTATTCTGATGTTGTATTGCTGGAATTCTCTTTTTGACTTAAATAGAAGAGACATGGAATCCAGGACCATAGACATTTAAAAACATCTGAGACCAGGTATGGTGAGCTAAGTTTGTAATCTTCACTAGCTGGGAGGCTAAACCTGGAAGATCTTTTGAGCTAGAGAATTCTGAGCTGCAGTGGTCTATGCCAATCTGGTGTTAGTTAAGTTTGGCATCATCAGAGTTGCCTTGAAATTAAGGTTATCTCAGCTTGGTAATGGAGCGAGTCAAAGCTCCTACACTAGTCAATGGTGGCATCAGGCCTGTGATTAGCCTCTGACTTCCAGTCTGGACAAAATGGGGAGAACCAGTCTTGAAAGAAGGGAAGGGGAAAAGAAGAGAAGGGAGAAAATTAAAGATCTCATGTTATTTATTTTGGAAGTAGCTTGTGCTTGAATTCTTGCACAATTAAACCAGCTGATTTTTAGTTAGGTATAACTTATGGACTATGCTCCTCTCTTTGATATATATTAATAGTATACAAATATAATACACATCTTATATTTTAACCTACTAAATGAAATCTCTCAGACCACTCACTATCTAGATACTTGCATTGAGCAATAGACTATATCCCCTGAGGGATATAGAAATTATGCCAGCAGGGCAATCCATATAGATGACCAGAGCTTTATCTTATTGGAAATTTGTCTTGCAGTTATATCATATAAATATAAAGCTGCCTAATTAGTTATGGAAGAGGTAAAATGAGAGTATATATTACTATTTTAAATAGTCTGAATCGTCTTGTATTTGTCTTCTGTTCTGTGGTCAGTGTGTTAGAGGGGCAAAAGAAGAGAGAATAATGCTTAGAGTAAATGACTTTTAAACCATATATAAATAGTAACTTATGACTTTGTGTTCTAATGTGGTCACCTTGTCCAGTGACCAACAAGTCAACCTAATGCTATAGGAACTGAATTTTTTTTTGTTGTTGCTTTTTTGGAGGGGGGAAGGCAGGGCAATTGGGGTTAAGTGACTTGCCCAAGGTCACACAGTTAGTTTTGTGTGTGTGTGTGTGTGTGTGTGTGTGTGTGTGCATGCGTTAAGTTGTCTGAGGCTGGATTTGAATTCAGGTCCTCCTGACTCCAGGGCTGGTGCTCTATTCACTGCACCACCTAGCCCCTCCCATGAATCATTATTAATATTAATATTCTTGTAAGTGAAACTAGAAGAAAAAAGAAAGTTCCCATTAATGGAATAATGACTTAGAAGTTTTTTATGGAGGAGGCAAGTCAGGGAGTTTAGTTTTTATCATGGATTCAAGGAAACAAGTAATATAATTGTAACATAATTTCATAAGACACTTGTTCATCTTGTACTGAAGTGCTCATGATGAGCATTTGAAAACAAAATCTCCCATAGAGATAATTGTGTCCTATGTGCCAACATCTTTTACAGAGAGTGAGAAAGAAGAGAAAGAACTCTCGAAGGCCCTCTAAATTAGGCCATGGTAAATGTTAATATGCAGTGATTTTAATACAAATGTGGGTAAAGAGAAGGTTAGTGAAAAATATGTTCGACATTGATTGCAGCCTAGAACTAAGAGATAACTAAAAATCACTACAAAGAAACTGCATACCTTTCTGCCACAAAACTTTCTTCAAGAACAGCATTGGAATACTATTGACCTACTAAGTAATGGATAGTGTTACAAAAAATGAAATGAACTATATCTTAATTGACAGGAAACATAGTTACAGATGTGTGTCATATATGAATGATCTGTGTACTGTCAAACCATGACTTGTTAGATAGGACTAGACACTGGACCTACGATTTCATTGTTCTTGGGAACTCCTCCTGGATGAGGATACTCCATCTACCAATGCAGGTCATTAGCTTTGCTATTTATAGTCTTAGTTGCTTAGAGCACTGAGTTATGAGACTTCTTAGAGCATAGATCAAAACCAATACCAAATTAGAAGAAAAATGAGAACATACGGCATGTAATTAAAACATGCTCTAATCTAACCTATTTAAAGAAGGTTTGTATTTTTATAATCTGAACTTCTAGTTTCATATAGTTTAAGGCTCTTCGAGAGAAATTTACTGTACCAAAGTCCATTTTTACCTTGCTTGCAACTTTTTTGTTGTTATTACTATGTTATAGATACAGATACTTTAATTCTCTTTAAAATAGTCACATTTGCAAGCAATTCATCTTTGGTATGAACTAAGCTGCAGAGTTGTTTTCTTTTTTCATTTTAAATTTTAGAACTACTGAAATGGTTCTCAAGAAGGGGAAAAAGCCTGAATTTTTACAGGATGTGTCTCAGAACCCAGAAGATTGCTGTACAATGGAAGGCTTAATGTTGCTACAATGTTTCCTAACATTGTCAGCCCCAACTGTGGACGCTGTGCCAATGTCAAAGTACAGTGAGAGGAGAAATGTGTATCACATAAAACATGGAAGTGTGCACGGGAGCACAGGGAGATCTGGAAGATACTGGGGTTGAAATGAAATAGGATTGGAGTTGAATTTCCCAAAGAAAGCAGGTTCCCTTGGCCCGAAGGTGAGAAGGAGCTCAGAGCTTGATTTAAAAAAAATGAGTACTTCATTGCCACTCTTCATATTCATCCATCCATCCACCATGCACTGTACACGCACACACACACACGCACATGCACATGCATGTGAAAGACAGACAGACACACAGAGAGATAGTACACATGTGTGACAGGAAGAGACCATGTATATTTTCCCCTTTTTTCTTCTTCATCTTCTTCCCCACAAAAATACCTGAGCTCTGCTAGCAAATTATTTTCACCTCTCTCAGAGAAATAGGACTCTATTTATAGAGTCTGTGTATATGGTGTAAGATCTATATGCCCCCTTCTATCCAATCACAGTGCCACCACTTATGTTCAGGTTTTTATTACTTCTTTACTCTGCTAAGTACAGCCTCTTAATTGGTCTTGCTGTTTCAAGTTTCTTCCTCCCTTCTTTTTCTTCTCAGGGGTGGGGAACCTTCACTCCTCTAGGGCTATAACTCTCTAGGTCCTTGACTTGTCCTTTTGACTGAGTCAAGTTTTACAGAACAAATCCTTTTAATAGGGGGATTGGTTCTTTGAAGTTTAGATTCAGTGAAAGGGACACACTTGAGGACCTAGAAGGCCACATGTGGCCTCAAAGCTCCCCTCCCCTGTTTCTAGACTGTTGCTAGAGTAATATTCCTAAAGCCCTTAATTCTCCATGTCATCCCTCCTTTTCAACTCAATCAAAAATCTATTAAGTGCCTGCTACAGTGCCATTCACTGTGCTAAGCACTGGGGATAAAAAAAAGGAGTGAAAGACAGTCCCTGCCCTCAAGGAGCTTAACAATCTATGGGGTGGGGGGTGGGGGGGACAATGTGTAAACACGTATATACCAAGCAAGCTATATATATGATAGATAGAAAATAACAGAGGGAAGGCACTAGGATTAAAGGACATTGGAGCTTACAGTAAAAGACGGGATTTTAGTTGGAACTTAAAAGGAAGGGGGGGAGGGGGGAAGAACAGTAGCTGGAGCAGAGGAGAGGCTGAGTATGGCAGATAGCTAGAAAAAAACCCACAGGCAAATAAAGTGTCTTCTTCATGGAACAGGAGGCCAGTGTCCCTGGTTCAAAGACTACATGTTGGAGAGTAAGGTTTAAGAAGACTGGAAAGATTGGAGAGAGCTAAATTATGAAGGGCTTTGAATGCCAAAAAAAGGCCATTTTGTAATTAATCCTGGAGGTAACAGGGAAGCACTTGAGATTATTGAGTAAGTGGCTGACATAATCCAACCTACACTTTAGGAAAATTACTTTAGTGGATGAACAGAGAATAAATTAGACTGGGGAGAAACTTGGAGGCAGTCAGAGCCATTAAAAGCTATTGGAATAGTCCAAGCACGAGGTGATATTTAGAAAAAGCTTCACTGGCTTCCTGTTGCCTCTTGGATTTAAAAACAACAATAATTTTTCCATTTGGCATTAAAAGTCCTTCACAAAATACTCCATCTTTTCTTTCCAGACTTATTACACATGAATCCATGTTACATACGCTATGATACAGTCAAAATGACCTGCTCATTCTTCCTGACATGGGACATGCTATATCCCTTTTCTGTCTCTGTGCACAGGTTATCCCTCTTGGGCAGAATGTTTCCCCTTCAGAGGTCAGTGTAAGGCTAACCTCCGACCATTCCTGATTCCCTGAGGTATTCATTTCTCCCCTACCCCAGGCTATCTTGTTATTTACTTCATGTATAACATATATGTATACATATACATATATGTATATATAATTTATTCATGCATGTCTGCCCTGATAGACTATGTCTTTGTTTCCACAGATAAAGAACAAGGAGGGTGGGGACAGCGCATTTCTTAGATCTTCTGATGTGGATTTGTTTGAATGCACACCCCTATCCACCCTCTCAGTTATGTGGATAACCTGGTACAGGGCTGGTCACATAGTCAGCATTCGATAAAGGCTCGCTGTTTGAGCGGTAGATCTAGTCAAGTTTTCCTCCAGCGTTTGCTGGTGGGGGAAGACTAGCCTGGGTTCTCCAGAGCTAAGCCAATGGAGCATGAGTTCTGGTGTGTCCTATCAAGCCAGAAAGGCTGAGTATGATCCCGGTGATGGTGCTGCTTGATGGTCACCAATAGAGGTATGGGAGAGAGTCTGAGAAAAGGCAATGAGGCATGAGCGCATGGGCCTTTGGGGATAGCCCACAGATAAGAAGGAGCAATGCGCAGTAAGTCTGGAAAAGTAAACGGAATCATAGAGAGCTTTGGGTACCAAAAGTTGGGCTTTGCTGTTCGTGTTTGAATAAGCTCCTTGAAGTCAGCTCCTGCGTTTTGTTTGTCTCTCAGTTCCTGACATACATTAGTCCGCTGCATGGTGGTACAAGAATGGATAGAGTGCTGGGCCTGAAATCAGGAAGACCTGAGTTCCAATCTGGCCTCAGATACTTCCTTGCTGTGTGACCCTGAACAAGTCACTTTAATTCTGTCTACCTCAGTTTACTCATCTGTAAAATGGGCACAATAACCTTTCCCCCAGGGTTATGAGGATTAAATGAACTAATATTTGTAAAGCACCATGCTTTACACCATTTACAAACCATCATTACTCTATTTAAGTGGAATAAATGGTACCAGCACAATGGTCCCTCTCCCCCTTCTAAAGTAGGGAAAAAATAAGGGAGGGTGAGTAAAGCCAGAATTTAGCTTAAAAAAATTATACTCATTTATTTGAATGCATTTGAACTCATGTCTCTGTTCTCTGAATACTTACTTGGTTCTTATTACAAAGACTATGCAGCATCATTTTTCTAGGGCATTTTTAATGAGACTTATCTTTTGTCTCATTTGCTATAAATAGAGAGGCACATCTCTTGGCAATTGTGCTAAGCATTACATCAGGAAGAATGTATTTAAAATGGTTGACAAACCCTACCCACTATAACGCAGGGTTTATAATTTCACCGACCACTTTTAATTCATTCATACATTCAAGAAACATTTCTAAAGTATCTTATGTAGAAAGCACTATTGGGCACATAGTAGGAACTTAATAAATACTTCCTAACTAATAATCAAGTTTCTTTATCTGAGATTTTTACTTTTAGATCTATGATCACAGGAAAATTTAGGGGCATTCTTTTGTTTATTAAAAGTCATGACAAGAGGAAAATAATTGGTATTCCAAGAAGTTTGCTGAAGCATTAAGGTCAAAGAGGGACATTATGTAATCATTTATTTTGTGTGGGTGGTTCTGGGCTTCTTGGTTAGCAGAAGGATAGGGCACTAAGACTCTACCTTTGCTGATATAATCAGGGACTGGGGAAATTTTGAGTCTTAATTTATCCCATTTGTGGCTCAGAATTGCAGTATACATGTCATTAGTTGATCACCATGAATTGTTAGATGTGAGAAAAAAGAGTGCATGTGGTATAGAATATAGAATTAAACCCCAAGCATGGAGAGACCTTCATTTAAATTCTTCCTTTAATGCTTACTATCTGTGTGACCTTGGGAAAGTCAGCTAACTTCTCTGAGACTCAACATTCTCACCTGTTAAAAAAAAAGGCAATCTATAGTACTTATATAATAATGTAGTTATTGAGAGGTTTAAATCAGATAATGTATATAAAGGGTTTTAAAAACTCTGAAGCACTCTATAAATATAGGGTATCCCAAAAGTCTTAATGCAGCTCTAAGCTTAGTACTGCACTAAGACTTTAGGGACACTCTGTATAAGTTAATGTCCAGAATCTTAATTTTCTCATCTATAAAACGAGAGTAGTAATATCTGTAGTATCTACTTTGTAGAGTTTTTGTGAAGTCCTGATATGACTTTATATGTACATATATGTGTGTTTATGTATATAATGTATATTTATGTATATGTATATTTATGTGTATATGTATTTAATGTATATTTATGTGTATATGAGTATTTATATATGATATATATGTGTGTTTGTGTAAACTTTTGGTAGAATTTAAAACATCATACAATTTTTCATTATTATCAATAAGTCATCCAATCTGGAAGGAACCCCATAGGCCATCCTAGTATATCCCATTCAAGTCCTCTACTGCTGGAGAATTATGAAGTAAGGGAAATACTACTTGGCAAGTATTCATTCTAGAAATGTAGAAGATTATAGCTATCCATCAATTAATCAATAAATATTTATTAAACACCTACTATGTGTTAGATATTGCGTCATGTGCTAGGAATACAAATATAAAAGTGAGACAGTCTCAAGGACCTTAACTGGGTGTGAGGGGGAATATGTGTTCAAGGACAAGTAAATACATTTTACAAACACAAAATATTTTTTAAGAAGTGATTTCAAGGAGGGGGGCACTAATCCTGGGGAGAATTAGCAAAGGTCACTTAAAAGAAGGTGGAGGTATTTGAAATGGATCTCAAAGGGAGCTATCAGATCTAAAAGACAGAAGTGTGGAAAGAATGAATTAAGGGGGTCAGAATGTACACATGGACACAGGTGGGAGATGGAATTTCATGTCTGGACAACACTAAGCAGGCCAGTTTGGCTAGAGCCAATTCCTCTTTTCAAGTCAAGCACAAGGATAAAAGTAAAGCATTCCCTCCCTCCCACCCACCCACCCCAAACACCCCCACGCACCCCAGTCTACCCTCAGGATACCAGATTTCATGAAAATGTAGGTTCTTGGAGAAACCTGAGTGTTTGGGCCACTTCCATATTTACTTCAGAATTTAATGATTTCACTGAATTGTGCATACTCTTTGACCCAGTGATACAACTGCTAGGCCTCTATCCCAAAGAGATCAAAGAAAGAGAACAAGGACCCATATATACAAAAAAATATTTATAGTAGTTCTTTGTTGTGGCTAGGTGGTGGGAAGAGGGGGAGGGGAGAAACAAAGGAAAAGCAAAGAAAATTACATGATAACTTTATTACATATTTAAAAGGAATAGCAAGTTGTACAGAATAGATTTGTAGTTTCATGTACAATCATCTTTTTTAAAAATTGCACTTGGTATAGAAATGCTTGTTTTATTTCACAAATTAAAAATTAAAAAAAAAAAGAAAAAAACAAAGGGAGTACCCATGTGTTGGGAATGTCTGAACAAATTATAGAGTGCAAGTATGATGGAATATTATTATACCATAAGAAAAGAGAAACCTGGAAGGATTTGTACTAATGCAGAGTAAAGTGAGCAGAACCAGAATAAATGATAAAATAACAACATTGTAAAGACAACCTTGAAAGACTTAAGAATTCTGATCAATGCAATAACCAACCAGCATCCCAGAGAGCAGATGATGAAATATGCTTCTCACATCTGCACAGAGGGGTAATGGACTCAGAATACAGAATGTTACCTTTTTTTGGACATGGCCAATGTGGGATTTGTTCTGACTGGGAATATTTTTTTACAAATATTTTGTTTTTCTTTCCTTTTTCCATTGGGGATGGTTGAAGGAAGAGAAGATTAATGTTTGTTAACTGAATAAAAGTAAAATAGTAAAGTAAAAAATAAAGTAAAAAAATTTAAAATAAAATAGGTTACACAAAAATGAATTAATGATTTCATAGGTCTTCATACTTTCTGCATTGCATTACAGATTTTATCCCTCTCATGCCTTAGTAGATGACTTCTAATAGTTATAGATTTAAAAAAAAATCTTGACCTGATGACTATTCCCTGCTAATGAGCCTCTCCAAACTTAGCTAGGTTGGCCTTTGGATGACAGACATTCAATTAAATTCAACCAACATTTTTTTTTCTTTTAAATTTATTTATTTTTAGTTTGCAGCATTCAGTTCCACAAGTTTTTGAGTTCCAAATTTCCTCCCCCACCCTGTTCCTCCGTCCCCCCTGCAGATGGCATGTAATCTGACATAGGTTCTACATATACCTTCACAATAAACATTTTCACAATAGTCAGTCAGCCAACATTATTAAGCACCTACTATGTATAAGGCAGTAACTGAGGCCCTTGGGATACCAAGGCAAAAATAAAATTTGGTAGTGGCTATGAGAGGTGCTCTTCCTGGCTTGAGAAGACTAGCCACAGCTTGCACTCTATTCATGTAAGCCTTTTGAGAGAAAGTCTTTAGTAGAGACGTGCTCCTACAAAGGAAAGAGATTAAAATATGATGGCTTACAGCCCAACATGCTTTATTTCTGCTCCGCTTCCTTTGCCTGTGTGGCAGATAATGAAACAGAACAAGAGAGCAGGTGGTTTTCATGGCTGAGCCTGTCTTAGGACACCCACAGTTCCCAGATGATCCCCGTACCACATCCCAACTGCCTTGACTTTAACTCTCACTGCACCATAGGAGGCAACATCTGCTTTCTGAAATAACTCCCTCTTCCCCAACTATATTCCTCATTTGGCCTGCATGCTTCCGGACAAAGAAGATTTTGTTTGTTTTCTTCTAGTGGAGCGGGGTGAGGCTTTAGCTTAGGGTTATCAGATTATAGATTAATAATAGTGTCTAATACAGCATGCCATACCCAGGAAAACATCAATAAACTAAAAACTAAGAGTATATTCTCTTTTTCATATACAAGTTTATCATCAGAATGGAGCTACCACCATATTATGTATTTTGGGATAATGTCTTTAATGATGATGACAATGATAGTTAAAAAAATAATAACTAGCATTTATATGGCTTTTTAAAGTTTGTAAAGTTGTTTACATGTTACCTCATTTGATCTTCACAATCCTGAGAGGTAAATGCTATTATTATTCTCATTTTTCAGATGAGGAGACTGAGGCAGAGAAGGTAATTAATGTGCCTTGAGGTCACACAGTATATAAACTCCATCTTCCTGAATCCCAAGTCTATCATTCTATCCACTGTGCTACCTTTGGGTGCAAAAAATCCATTTAGGGTACACACTTTTGAGATAATTTAATGTAAACTCATTTTATAGATGAGAAAATTGAAAATTGAACCTCAGAGATGGTTCAGAGATTTTAACTTTGTTTTGTTGCATGGATCCCTTTGGCAGTCTGGGAAAGCCAATGGACTCCTCAGAATGATTTTTGAATGCAGAGAATAAAATACATAGGATTACAAAGGAAACCAAAGATTAGTGAAAATAAAAATCTGGTTGGGTTTTGTTTGTTTGTTTGTTTGTTTTTCTTCTCTAATCCAAGTGCTTGGACTCCCTGAAATCTACCTAGAGACACTTCTGTGGATGCCTGGTTTAAGAACCCCTGGGCCAAATTGTCCCTAAAGTCCTTTTCAGACCTACAATATAATAGAATTAATCTGTACTTCTCTAAGAAGGAGGAGCAAATGAGGGAGAGGTACAGTTGGGCTTGATAGGGGTTTTCAACTAAGGCTGATAGAATATCTATAATGATAGAGATCAGTGACTACCCCTGAATATGGAGGAGAGGAAAATGTCAGTGCTTCATGATGCTAAAACACTGTTCTTAATAGTGGTTTTAATCTGATCGGTCACAGTTGGAAACACTGTACCTTGACCTAACATAATGATGTCATTTTGATCCTCTTTGACTACAAAGCACCACCAGCTACTGGGGTGGTTTACCATTTCTTTCCCCAGTGCAGTAAGGCAAGCAGAGGTTAAGTGACTTGCCCAAGGTCACACAGAGACTTGTTCTGAACTCAGGTGTTTCTGACTCCAGGTCTAACACTATCCACTGAGCCACCTAGCTATATTTAACAGTCATCCACTCTTTTGAATTACATATGATACTCATCGCCTCTAATGGGCGATATATAGTCAAGAACTGATTGCAGCGGATATAGACTTCTCATCCTCTTAATTTCTGTATTCAGTTATAAATTCTGATGAATAGAACTTGTAAGACAGCAATTGGTGCCTGGGCACCCATGTAGACTTCTCTGATCTTTAATGGAAGATGATAGATTAGATATTAGAATTTGAATATATTGCATATGTTGAATATATTGAACTTTCCCTTGCTTGTTAACCCTGCCACCCCACCCCCGAGATGTTAGGGAAAAGTGAGGTTTTGGAACCCCACCCTTAGTTATGGGACTAATCAGACTTTTCTGAAGTCAGTTTTCATTAATGACATCTATCACCAGGAACTTGACCAGCTCTGATGAACCCCACTCTCTCTTCAATCTCTTCCTGCCAGCTACACACATATGAGGCCCCAACCCCAGTCAGACCCCTAAAGGGTTCTCCACTTTCTCAAGGATACAGAAACCTAGTTCTTTATATCCTGGGAATAATGCCAGAGAGCTTCCCTATAACAGAAGGGCAGGGGTAGGCTGGCCACTGTAAACTTAAGGGCTTACAGTTCTTTGAGGTACCAGGTTCTAAACAGGCTCCATCATTCTATACATGCTCAAAATACCCACCTATTATTCCTTGGACAACCAGGTAGTGCATCAGAAAGAGTGCTGGAAGTGGGATCTGGAAACTCAGAATAAAATCAGACAAGAATTATATGCCCCTAGACAAGTCACTTAACTTCTTGGAGCCTCAGTTTCCTTATCTGTAAAATAAGGATAACATATATCTCATAAAATTGTTCTGAGGATCACATGAGCTCATATATGTTTGAAGTGCTTTGCAAACTATAAATGTTGATTACTGTTATGTAATTATAACAGTATTATAGTAATATTAATTATATTATTATAATACTATAGTAATAGTATCAATTATATTATTACAACAGTATTATAGTAATATTTTTATGTTATAATAATATTATAGCACTGTTATTAATTATAACAGAATTATAGTAATATTGTTAAATATATCATAATATCAGTAATAATGGTGGCATTTTACATGGTTATTATTCTCTTACCAGTATCAGGAATTCCAAATTTGGGTGGGCCTGCAGCTTTTGAATGGGGACAACTACTGATCTGCAGGTGTAACTGTAATTGCAAAGCTTAGGAAGATGTTTACACACTTCATACATACTTCAGTGACTTTGTCCCTGAACATCAAGATTTCTTTGCAGCCAGCCAGCAGCTGAGAAGGCTCCAAACTCTTGGCACAACATTTAATGTAAAACATATATTGGTTCATTTTGGCTGAAGACTGAATTTCAGGAAGATATTTTCCTCTTGATCATAGGAACTAGAAAGTGAAGGCCTGATCTTGCATGTCTCAGCATTTCCTTGCTGCTCAAGCTACCTCTTGTGACTGTTAGGTTAGAGAATGTTTCCATAGGTAATTAAGCAAGTAGGCCTATAATCTGCACTTGAAGAGAGCATTTACTTGGAGGGGACTGGAAAAGAGTTTGGCATGTATATACTGTATATTATATTACAAACATTCTTCTGAAAGGCCTCTTTGAAATTCATTATGAATTTTTTGAAGATTCAGCATAGTCTGAATGAAATATGTACCAGAAGATCCTGGATGATTTGTAAAGTTGTTTTTTCTCCTGTTTAATCTCAAGATTGTGCAGCCTAATATCCAATTCAGCTCCCTCATCCATTTTCAAAATCGTTTCTTTATTGTCTGTTCTCTGGTTTTTACAGAATCACAGAATAATTTTTAGATAAGCTTTAGTTAGCTAGCTCCAAAAAATGTTCTTTTATGGTTTTTTTTCTATATTTAATGCATGTATGTATTAGGAAGAACATTTTCAAATCTAAAGATAAGCTCTGTGTTCTGAGTGCTATTATCAAGCCTCAAGCTGTGTTGTCTTCAGCTGAATTAGAGATGGGAAAAGGGGGGTGAATTAGGGAGACACCTGCCGTAGCGGGAGGCTGCCTCAGGCTGATCTTTTACACAAAGCAAATCTCAGAGGATTCTGGACTGGCTGTATTTGTTTTTAATCTTCGATCTACTCTTCTTGAAATCTCATCTCCCATGCTTGGCTTTAGACCTTTTAATGCATGAACTGAGGCTATATTTTCCTGATTCTTCTCTGTATTGTTCCTTTTTATTACTGAGTTCCTGGGTTTGAACTTTGTGTTGGTACTGTTGACTTTATGGCTTCTTTGGGCTCTTTGACCCAATTATCTCCTTGACCGAGACCATTGCCCATTCATCACCTATTAATCTCCTCTGCTGGCAAGGACTGTTGTTAATGTGTTGGCTATTTTACTAAACCTGAGATCTGACTGACTACAATGCAGTTGGCTTCTTTTGAGACCACCAGCATGCAAAAGACCAGACTGGTCACATAGTTGACAAGGGGGATAAGCTGTACTTCTGTAATTCTATGAATGACTATAAATGCTTACTGGGGATCTTTTTATATGTAGTTTCAATGAATTTTTCAAAATTAAATTCATTACTTTGTTATAATTTTAATTCTTCTGTTGATCAGGGTGGTTGAGGTAATATTGAAAATTAATCAACAAGCATTTATGGTATAATGAAAAGAGTTTTGGTCTTGGAGTTAGGAAGATGTGAGTTCAGATCTCACCTAGATACTAGCTGTATGACTGTGGGCAAGTCATATCTCTGAGCCCCAGTTTCCTTTTATGTAAAATGAGGAAGTTAGACTTGATGACCTATAAGTAGGTGTCAGTAATTGTGTTATTTGCCAAAGACAAAGATCAAATAGTTCCTGCCTTTAAGAGATTATATTCTAATGGGGGAAATAATGTGCACATATGTACAAAGCTTTTCAGGTTTTAATGCTTAGGAGTTCACAAAGACTTTTGGGATACCCAGAATCTCCAATGTATTGGGAGGGGGGAGGCATTAGGAAAGACTTTATGTAGGAACTGGTGCTTAAAATGAGTTTTGAAGGAAAGTGGGTATTCTAAAAGATCGAAGTGAGGAAGAATGCATTCCAGGAGTGGGGGACAGCTTGCATATAGGCACAGAGAAGAGAGAGAATGTCATGAATGAGGAAAAACAAAAAGACCAATTTAACTGGATAAGGTATTCTCCTTCAAGATCATCCACAGCCCCATGGTATGCCCACTTGAATAGCTTTCTAGAAGTCTCTAAGCAGGGGCTGGAAGGTCAAGCACTAGGGACCCTATAAAAAATGGATGATATAGGATTGGGGCAAGGGTTGGACTAAAGGACCTCAGAACTCCTTTTAAAATATGCCTTCCAGGATCCTGTGGCCTGATGAGTGTCATAGGTCATGGGAGTTAGAACCAGAAGAGATCTTAGTCTAAAAGCCTCCATTTAGAGATGAGGAAACTAAGGCTCATGGAGCCCAAGTGACTTACCCAAAGGCACACAGCAATCCTGACATTTGTTCATGAATATATCAGTAGGGCTATCCATTCGTTGTCCCTCCTACATCACTGTCCCATTTCCTTTTCTTCTCATGTATCTCTTGGATGATGACATTTTACCCTTTGTGTAGGTAATTCATCATTACGATTAATAAATATCCACCATGATTCTCTGTGTTGTCCTTTGGGTAGACTACAATTTTGATTCCTTGGAGACTGTTGTATTTCATGATTTGCTAGGATAATGATTCATGGGAAGAATATTGGAGTTAAAAAGATGCTGTCTTTTTCTCCCCCTCCCCCCAAATGACTAGTTGAGCTAGTCTCTTGAGTAATCATGGATCTCATTTTGGAAGCTCTACAACATTCCAGGGCATAATACCTTTAACACAATTTTATCTGCAAAAACGATCATATATAGTGAAGGCATCTCTGTATATCAGTAATGCCTATTCTATTTGGACTCTTACCAAGCATGTTCCATGACAGTGTCAAACACCTTTGGCAAGTTTATGTCTTAGTATTTAAGACCTTGCTTAATATTAATGATCAGAGGCCCTTCAAACAGGCATAGCCTTTAAACCTAGCATGAACTCCATTCCATGATTATGAGTAAGGCTTTTGTGTCATTGGGATTTTAGACTATAGGCAAATGCTGATTTATTTTAAAAAAATTATTTGTAAAGGTCCCCTGAACTTTGTTCTGCCCACAACCTCAGGCAGAGATTGCCCTGATGAAGTAGGGAAGGGATGGAATTCCATCCATTATCTACCTTTCAGAAACATTAGGTGCCTTTACGACTCAATTCAGATGCCACCATCTTCAGGAAGTGCTTTCTGAACTCCCTAGTGGTTAGCGTGTTATATCTCTTCAAAATGAGTTGCATTCTTAGCACAGAGGCTTCTAGGATGTCCTAAATAGGCAGGAACACCCTAGAGTGATCCTTATCCATCTTAGACCCTTAGTGCGATAGGATATAGGAATGGAGGCTTCCTGTACAACTGGCAAAGATTTTCTCCAAATTCTTTTTTAGTGTAGTGTGATACAAGGAAGAATAGGGGACTTGGAGTCAGGAGAGACAGGTTCAAATCCCTTTTCTAATACTTCCCGTGTGATTTTGGGCAAGTCACTTAACCTTCTGAGTTTCAGTTTCCTTATCTATAAAATGGAAATAATAATTCATCAATTACATCAATGAGCATTTATTAAGCTTCTACTATGTGCCTTCTATTTCTATAAACTCTTTTTTTCTTGGAGTTTAACCAGCACTGCTTTTTAAAAAAATATTTTCTTTTTTTTCCAGTTCCATATAAAAACAATTTTTAAGTATGTAAACTCTTAAGAAATATGGTAGACAATTATGATCAGAGAGAAACAGTAGAGGGGAAAGCCAGTTTAAAGAAAGCTTGGCAAGATATTAAACTAAATAAAAATCATTCTAAGTGAATTCAAGGATGAAAATGAAAGGAGGACTGCCAAAAGAAAACAAAATGGAAAAGGTTCGCAAAAACTGCTTCAACAAATTGTTTTCTCCATCACAAATAGTAGAACCACCACATTTGGACCTTAATATCACATAGTTCCTGATGTGTTTATTAAATTAGAGGTGGGTAGCTAGGGGGCACAGTGAATAGAGCTCTGACCCTGGAGTCAGGAGGACCTGAATTCAAATCCAGCCTCAGAGACTTGACATACTGACTAGCTGTGCTTCAGCAAATCACCTAACCTCAATTGCCTTGCCTTCTCCCCTCCAAAAAAAATTAAAAAAAAGAAATTAGAGGTGCCCCAAAGTAAACAAAGACAGAAAAAGCAGCAGGACTGGACCAGGTTTATAGCCATGAGATCCATGATAACAATAATAGTTAACTTTCACATATAGCATCTACCATGTGCCAGGCACTGTGCTAAGTACTTTGCAATTATTATCTCATTTGTTTCTCACAATAACCCTGGAAAATAAGGACTATCATTATTTCCATTTCACAGATGAGAAAACTGAGGCAGATGGGTTAAGTGACTTGCCCAGGGTCACACAGCAGTAGGTATCTGCCGTTAGATTTGAGCTCAGGTCTTCATGACTCCTGACCAAGCACTCTGTTCACTGAGCCACCTCTCTCCCTTCATGGCATGCCATATTGGAGACCACACAATTGTGGCAATATCAAAGGCTTGAAAAAAAATCTTGAATACTTAATACTAATAGTATTAAAAATGACAGCATCAATAACTACTATATACATACTCCTACTATCTGTACTGAATTTTTAGGACAGTTATTTATACACAAACTAAGGGTATCTCCAATGAGGACATTAGTGAGCAAACAGGCTTTTGCAAATTAAGCAATAGACCATATGTTTACTAATAATTAACTGAAATACATAGAGAAGGAAGATTCTGATATACTTATTGTTTGTAGATTGTGGGGAAAACCGTTTGATTAGTAAATCAAAATAGTGACTTATAAGTTCTTTTACTGGACGGTGCTTCCCATCCATGTATTAAGATCATTCAGGATTCCTTTAAAAGATGTACTGAATAGAGGGGGATTGAAGGGAGGAAAAAGCAAATTAATGCATTGTTGATGGAGCTGTGGATTGGTTCAGCCATTCTGGAAAATAAATAGGAATTGTATCTCAAAAGTCATTAAAGTGTGCATACATCTTTGATCCACCAATGCCACTGTAAGGCCTATGGAGGTCAAAGAAAGAAGAAAAGGATATAAATATTTATAACAACTTTTTCTGTTGTGACAAGAAGCTGGGAACTCAGGGGATGTCCATCAATTGAGAAATGGCTGAACAAGCAATGGTATATGAATGTAATGGAATACTATTGTGCCATAAGAAAAGATGAAAGTGGTGGTATTAGAAAAGAAACTGGGAAGAATTGTTTGAATTGATGTAGAGTGAAATGAGCAAAACCAGGAGAATTTATACAATAACAACAACACAGTAAAAAACAAATAACTATGGATAACTATGAAAGACTTAAGAACTCACATTGTTGCAGTGATGAACCACAATTCCAGCAGAGTGATGATAAAGAATGCTACCCAAATGAAAGCTTGAGTGAATGAAGCATTTACTAGTTACTCACTGTATGGAAAACACTGTGCTAAGTACTATGGATTCAAGTAGAAAAGTAAGACAGTCCCCACTCTCCCACAGTTCACTTTCCTTTTCTTTTTCTTTTTTGCTTTTTGGAAGGGGGGAGGTAGGGCAATTGGGGTTAAGTGACTTGCCCAAGGACACACAGCTAGTTTTGTGTTAAGTATCTGAGGTCGAACAGTTCACTTTCCAATGAGGGAGATGAAGCATACGGAAGGTTTCAGCTGTATATCAGATGGAAAAGTTCCATCATTCTTATGGTGCATCAGCAAAGAAGCGGTAATACCCCTTCTTTAATGTCATTCCCATTGATAAAATCTTACCAGTTTCTGATATTGATGCATCTGACAGCACCAAGGACTTTGGTGGTAAAGACTTTCTAGGTCTTTATTAGAAGAAGCAGTTTCTGGGATGCATCTCCACTGGAGTTGGTTCCCAGGATAACATCTAAGGACACTAGGCTGAAGGCATTTGCTATTCCTAAGGCTCCTGGGCTGTCCCCATCAAGGTCTGAGGGGAGATGGTAATGAAGGTGGTGGTGTTGATTTAACTTGTCTGACACATGACATTTCCTGTCTCTCCCTAAGGGTGTCCTGATTCTTCAACTAGACTAGCTTGCCAGCTCTGTGTATGGCAGTTGGTTGGCAGGTGATGGGGATGACTAACCCCGCCTCTGTAGTTGCTTCCCCAAATATTGGCTGTGAGGAGTAGGGTAGAGTCAGGAATGGCACATTCATTGGTATCCTGGCAGAGAAGTAATTGACTCATGCAAAACAAGACACATATTTTTGGGCATGGTCATTGCAGGAATTTATTTTGCTTGGCTAAGGATATTTGTTAGGGACAGCTTATTGGTGCATTGAATAGAGTACTAAGCCTCTAATCAGGAAGGCTCGTCTTCCTGTGTTCAAATCCAGCCTCAGACACTTACTAGCTGTGTGACCTTGGGCAAATAACTTCAGTTCCTCATCTGTAAAATAAGCTGGAGAAGGAAATGGCAAATCACTCCTTTATCTTTGCTAAGAAAATCTCAAATAAGGTCATGAAGAGTCAGACATGAATGAAATGACTGAACAAAATGAATATTTGTTTCAAGGATTTTTTTCTTTTTTTCTCCCTCAATGTGGGGATGCAGAAATAGAAAACAAATGCTTATTAACTGATGAATTAAAATAAGTTACAATTATTAAAAAGTAACAGCATTAATAATGATAACCAGCATTTATATAGCACTTAATATGTGCCAAAGACAATGCTAAATGCTTTATAACAATTATCCCATTTAATCCTCATAACAACTCTGTGAGATACATGCTATCATCACCTCCATTTTAAAGATGAGGCAACTGAGGGATACAGAAGTTCAGTGATATGCCCAAGTTCTTACACCTGGTAAGTGTCTGAGGCCAGATTTGAACTCAAGTCTTTGTGTTTCCAGGTCCAGCTCTCTCTCCTCTATGCCACCCAGCTTCCCTTAAATAATTCTATTCAAAAAACCTCTGGTAAAAAATAATCAGGCAAAGCATAAAACAGTGAGATGTAAGCTTACCAAAGGAATTTGCCACTATGATAGAGGAGATTTAGTAGAGTTTCCAAGCAGAGGAAGGATTTCCCATGGATGGTGACATGCTCCAGATTCTTCTGTTGGCTGCTGACTTTTGTGTGCTGGTGACATGTTTGGAGTAACGGATGATAGCTGGAGTTTTCTAATGGCACCCTAGAAGGGTTGAAAGGAAGTCAAGATGGACAGTGCTTTGGGTGGATTTTATATGGCAAATTTATAGGAAGTCAAGTACAAGAGTCATATGAGATGGAAAGGTATGGGTGGGTTGCAGTCTGCCTTGCTCAAATGAATGATTTCAGTATTTGAGAGTATGTGCACTGGGCATACAAACAGAAAAAATGCAATAGTCACTACTTTTTTTTTAATCAATCAGGATTAAGTAACTTGCTCAAGGTTACACGGCCAGTTATTTCTGGGTGTGGTGCTAAGTATCTGAGCCCAGATTTGATCCCCAGGTCATCCCGACACTGGAGCCGGTGCTGTTACTTGCTGAGCCACCTGGCCGCCCCTAAATAGTCCCTACTTTGAAGAAGCTTACATTCTATCAGGAGAAGCAACATGGATAAAAACAACTGTATAGAACAAATATAAAATTAATGCAAAACATTTAGAGAGGTAGGGAAGGAAGAAGCAGTTGGGGAGAGGGTAAGGAAAGACATATAGAAGGTGGTGTTTGAACTGTGTTGAGAGAGAGATTCTATGGAGGAGAGAGTATATTATAGGTACAGTACAGGGGATGGAAAAGCAAACAGGGAGTTAGTAGAGGTTATTGAGTAGGTGAATGTCATGGTTGTACTTACAGAAAATCCCTGTGGCAGCTTTGTGGAAATAGAAGAGGAAAGAGATGAGGCCAGGGGACCGGTTGGGAAGACTGCAGTAGTTCCAGGTTAGAAGAGAAGAGAACATGAGCGAAAGCTGAAATAATGCTGAAAGTACCCATAACCACAAGGTCATTTCAAGGACCAGCTGAGAAAATGTATTCTGAAAACCTTCAAGTGCTAATAATCCACGACACTCATTGTTGCTGCTGGTGGTTGTTGTTATGCCTTTCTTTGCTTTCGATGCTGGCCCCACCCCCTCCAGCAGAATTATTTTGTCAATGCTGCTACTATTAGCAGTCACCAATTCCATTTAAAAAAAATGTTGATTCAAGTGTACAATGACAGCAGAAGCTTCTATCGAAATGGGCCAAACTGTTCAGCAGATTTAGCTCTGCCACTTGCCGAGCCAAGCAGGAGGACTTTAATCCACCATCTACTCTAGCCATGGAAGATTGTGTGGGAGTCATGGTTAGGCCATGTTTCCCTGTCACGGTAACCAGTTCACAAAAGAAAGAGGAAAATAGTTTGAGGAGATAATCTTTAACAGATTTTTGACAGGTCCCATTAGGAACAGAACAAACACAACATCCTACTACCCATTATTTAGAATTAATATTATTATTAGAATTAATATTAGAAATAATAATAGAATTAATGAGCTGTGTTTTGGCATCTTCCTGTATGGAAAAAGAGCTTGGAAATTACATGCACACACGTATGCCTCCCCAGCTTCTGTTGGTCACCTCCCAACACATATATCTTTCAAATGCTCACTTGTTCAAAATTTCTCGTCCTGTTTATCTCTGACCATTTGTATGCCTATGAACAAACTTTGGTTCTAGTTTATTAAGCTTCAGATTTTGCAACTATAACAAGCTGACCAATTGAATTCTAAGACATTAGAATCATAGGGATACTATACTGCTTGAAAACCTTTACCAATTCCCTATTTCTCAAAAATCTCCCTAGATATTTCTAGAATCTTTATGACATAAATTCATTTTATCTACATGAATTTATTTCCCTTTAATCTTCAACATTAAACACACTCACAGTTTCATTATCCCACATACATTCTATGTCAATTCTATTCTCTCAACCTTTATTCATGCAGGTTCCTCAAATGGACTAACTTCCTTATGTTCCCTTAGTATTTAACTCTTACTTCAATTCATTGTAATACAATAAATATTTAGTGAGTGCTTGACACCAGGGGCAGCCAGATGTTACAGTGGATAGCGTGTCTGGACTGGAGTCTGTTGTGAATTCAGATCTAGCTTCAGACATTTGGGTAAGTCATTTTACCCTGTTTGCCTCAGGTTCCTTATCTATAAAATGAGCTGGAGAAGGAAATGGCAAACTACTCCACTATCTTTGCCAAGAAAATCCCAAATGGGGTTACAAAGAAATGGACACAACTGAACAACAACATTGGTACTAGAGACACATCTCTGCATGTGCTTCTGTTCAGCCTTCTTTATGAAGCCTCTCCTGATTCATCCTTCCCCCTACCCCCACTCCCTCTTATTTGCTTCCTTTGTCTCTGAATGCCCATAACATCTGAACCACATGATTCAGCACTTAATTATATACTGTCTCCTGTTGTTCACTATTTTATGAGTATTCATTTTATCTCCCCTGCTGGAATCTGTACCCTTAGTCAGCTGACTTGGCTACCTTGCAAAATTCTAGAATGGATGATGAAAGGAGAGCTGTGTAGTTAGAGAAGTAGTGATCACTGAATCAACATGGGTTCATCTTGTCCTGCCAGGCTCACTAACCTTTTGACAATGCTACCAGGATAGCTGATCAAGGGAATTTCACTGACTTAGTATATCTGAATTTGAAAAAGGTATTTTACAAAGTTTCTAGTTTTGACCATGTGGACATGATGGAGTGATGTGAGGCCATGTGGAACTTGAGCCAGGAAAAGTCAGACCTGGTTGAATGACTAGATCTGGTCATTTGTCTGAGGTCAGCCTAAAAGGACAGCCTCTTAGTCTCTACTTGTACTTGTACTAATACTGTTCAGGACTTTTGTCAGTAATTTAGATGAAGGCACACCAGATTTGCTTATTAAATTAGAGGATGATTTGAATCTGGGAAGAATAGCATACTTATTGGAATAAAGATTTGGGAACCAAGGGCCAGATAGGTGGTGCAGTGAATAGAGCACAGGCCTTGGAGTCAGGAGGATCTGAGTTCAAATTCGGCCTCATACACTTAATGCTCACTAGCTGTGTGACCTTGGGCAAGTCACTTAACCCCAACTGCCCTCCCTTCCCCCCTCCAAAAAAAAAAAGCAAAAAATAAAAAAAAAAAGATTTGAGAGCCAAAAAGCACTTAACAGTGGAAAAGGGAAAAGAACAGGAAGCAAGTACTTATTAAGCACCTACTATATGTCAATCACTGAACTAAATACTTTACAAATAATATTTCATTAGATCCTCACAACACTGTGAGGTTGATGCTATTATTGACCCTGTTTTGCATTTGAGGAGACTGAGAGTCACTTGTCTAGAATCATACAACCAGCAAGTGTCTGAGGTCATATTTGAACTCAGGTTTTCTTGATTCCAGGCCTAGCACTTTATACAATGCTGCAACAAATGACCAAATCAGATAAAATGAATTTTAATAAGGAAAACTATAAGATTCTATTTCTATATTAAAAATGAATTATCTGAATAACTGTAAGATAGGGGAAGCAGGGATAGACAACAGTTTATGTGGAAAATACCTGGTTGGGGGGTGGGGTCAGGTGGTAGTCATTAGACTCAGTATGAGTCAACAGTGACTATACTGTTCAGTCAGTATCTGTCTCTCTGTGACCCCAGTTAGGGTTTTCTTGGCGGAGATACTAGAATGGTTTATCAATTCCTTCTCCAGCTTATTTTACAGATGAGGAAACTGAGGAAAATAGGGTTAAGTCACTTGCTATTAAGTGTCTGAGGCCAAATTTGAACTCAGGAAAATGAGTCTTCTTGATTCCAGGCCTGGTTCTTTATCCACTGTGCCACCTAGCTGACCTGATATGGCAAACAAAAATGCTCATGTGACGTATTAAGGCTTTTGCTTTAATAGGTGGATAGTTCCAAAGGAGGAAGCTGATAATACTCTTCCTGGGTCAGTTAATATTTAGAATATTATAACACAGTTTTGGGTTCCATTGACAGGGTGGAGACTTTCAAAGGAAGGTGATTAAGGTGGTAAGGAGACTGGAAAGTATGCTAAGTGAACATCTGTTGAAAGAGCTTGAAGATTTGGGGCATGGAGGGGGGATAACAGCTAATTATACCTCACATATAGTTGAAGGGCTATCATGGAAGACGGATATAACTTAATTTGCTTGTTCCCAAAAGACAAGAGGAATGAGTAGATTGGAAACTTCTTTAGGGCAGAAATGGTCATTTTAAAAAAATTGCATACTCACTGCATAATACAAGACCTTGAACAAAATAGTCGCTTAAAAATATTTAATTTTGAATTTATGGGAATAGTACATAAGAGCTCACTGCAAATTTAGGAAAATTCAGGAAAAAACATTCTAACAATTACAACTATCTAGAAAAGGAATAACCTTTCCCTGTAGCCAAAAAAAGAGAATCCCTTGAAAAGTAATGCTAGAAGTCTTCAAGTAGATGACCCATCATCAGGAACAGCTTGTCAATAATCTTATAGAGGGAATTCCTCCTCAGGTATAGAGTGAAACTAGAAGATTGTCCTCTAATTATCACATTTTGTTACCATTAAATAAGAAATCAATTACTCAATCAACCAGCATTTATTAAGTACTTATGTGCCAGACAGTGCTGAGTACTGGGAGGTATAAAGATTAAAACAAAATAATACCTATGGATGCCGCTAGGTGGCATAATGGATAAAGAACCAGCCTTGGAGTTAGGAGGACCTGAGTTCAAATGTGACCTGGGACACTAGCTATGTGAGTTTGGGCAAATCACTTAACCTTGATTGCGAAAGAGGAAGAAAGAAAGAAAGAAAGAAAGAAAGAAAGAAAGAAAGAAAGAAAGAAAGAGAGAAAGAGAGAAAGAGAGAAAGAGAGAAAGAGAGAAAGAGAGAAAGAGAGAAAGAGAGAAAGAGAGAAAGAGAGAAAGAGAGAAAGAGAGAAAGAGAAAGAAAGGAAGGAAGAAAGGAAGGAAGGAAGGAAGGAAGGAAGGAAGGAAGGAAGGAAGAAAGGAAGGAAGGAAGGAAGGGTGAGTACCCTCAAGGAGCTTACATTCGACTTTAATATCTAGGAAGAGACAATCTTTAAGAACTGGGTTTTTTTTTAAACCTTCTACTTCTGCCTCAAATATTCTGCCCACCTCATTTGTCCATTTTTATCCTTTTCTTTACTGATTTCCTTTACTTGTTCTTTCTCTCTGTTTTCTAGTTCTGCAGCTGCTCCCTCTTTCTCCATCAACTCAGTCACCCAGCACAGCCTCATATTACACTTACGGCAGTGACAGATTTTAAAGTTGTATATTTATTCAAAGAATGTCTTAATCTCCAGTCGTTCTGATTTCTTTTAAGGAAACTTGCAACTTGGCACATATGGTTACCACTGAGCTTGGGATTTGCACCTAGTATGAAGATTACATTTTAAAAGCTGCTCTCAGTGTTAAATCATATTTTTAAAAATGATAACTTGAGTAGAGGAATTATGGCTGCAGTCCAGAAAGTTCACTGCTGAATAATTTTACGGTCCCCACATCATCATTCACTGACCTCTTGAAGTCAAGATTTTGCCCAAATCTTGAACAATTTGGCATGACAATAATAGACCTGTCATACTTTCCTTTAGGGGAAAACTTTTGGTCATTATTTGGCCTGATTCAGCCTTTCTGAAGCTCTATAACTACGAACATTCTTTCCTATTTAATTAGTTCTGCTCTTTGGTGAATGGCCATACCTTGCTCTGTTAGTGATTACCTTGTATCTTTTTTGCATATAATCCAAGGGGTCAGGTTGTCTCCCCATCCTAATCTTTAAGGATAGATTTGTCTCTGTATCAGCAGTGTTTACTGTGGTACCTAATACATTATGGCCCCATGCTTGATTAATTGCCTAATTGGGAAGTGTTGTGGTACAGTGGAAATAGCACTCACTGGATTTGGAGTTAGAGGACCTGGGTTCATCTGATATTTGTGAGCTTGTGTGAGTGATTTAATCTCTCTGGGTCTCATTTTGCTCACCTGAAAAATGATGAGAGTTGGATTAGATGAACTTCTAGATCCAAATCTATGATCCTATGAAATGCTATTTTTAGATTTGCAGATAAGAAAACAAAATATAAAGTCTACCTAAGTGTTCACCAGCTAGTCCATAGTCACTGATAGCTTCTTTTCAAATACTTTGAGTTTACATCTCTGCTATTTCTTCCATCACTATTTTGTTCTCTGCTCCTGCTTTAGTCACTCAGCCCATTAGCCTATGCTCTAGTTGGGTAATGATACAAGTTCCCTATGAGTCAAGGACAGGTGTGGAGCAGCAGATTTTAGCCTGCTAGACTCACTCATAATTTTTTTTTCTGGGAGGAATACAACTTCCTCGTTTTAAAAACTGAGGGAAAGGTGGGCCCGAAGACCAGTGTTCTTTCCCTGGCTCTACCTGGTCAGGGGAGTTAAGGATCCCCTGGTTAACTCCCTCATTAGCTTGTTGATTCCAGAAAGGGAATTCTGGTTCAGACCAAGCCTATAAAAGCAGGATAGCAGCATTGTGCAGGGGGACAAGGTCAAGTTCACTTAGTATTTGGAGACTTTAAGAGGGAGGCACCATCAGGGAACAAAGAAGCAAGATATAAAGATGGGCTGATCTAGTTGGCCAAGTTCAGAAAATCTGAGATCAGTCAGAAATCAGCATGCTTATTGGAAATGTTAAGCTGTGGTCAGGGGAGGCTAGTGCTGCAGTCCGTGTCCAGGGCCAAAATCTGAATAATTTTGGTCTACCAGAGTCTGATCAAAGAGGCCAGAGTAGGTCAGGTGGTCACAATTCATTGCTTCGATAGGGATGAAAGATCTTGTCATCCTCCTTCTTTAAAAAAAACAAACAAACAAACACAATCTTCTTCACCCACCCCTCTATACTCCAATTCCGAATAACCATTCAATCTAGAAGTATTTATTAAGTACTTTCTATAGGACAAAATGTTAGCAGTCTTTATGTTTTATCAGGGGAGACGTATTCTCTGTCTTCCATTCCTGGAATGCTCTCTCTCTCTCTCCTCATCTTGCTCACTGGCTTCCCTGGTTTCCTTTAAATCCCAAGTAAAACACCATCTTTTACTGGAAGCTCTTGTCAGCCCTCCTTAATTACAGTGCCTTCCCTCTGATAAAGATTTCCTCTTTATCTTGTATGCAGCTTGCTGTCTCCCCCATTAGATTTTAAGCTCCTGAGAGCAGGGCCTTTTGCCCCTGTTTATTTCCCTAGTGCTTAGCACACAGTGCCTGGCACATATAGGTGCTTAATAAATCTTTATTGACCACTGATATGCTCATATAATAAGTATATTCTAAAATATGTACAGGATAATTTTTTTTGTGGGGAGGCAATAACAGCTGTGTATATTTCTTTCACTATAAGATTAAGGCAGGGGCAGCTAGGTAGTGCAGTTGAATAGAGCACCAGCCATGGAATCAGGAGGACCTGAGTTCAAGTTTGACCTCAGACACTTGACATTTAAGTAGCTATGTGACCTTGGGCAAGTCACTTAACCCCAACTGACTTGCCTTCCCCCTTCCAAAAATAAAAATAAATGGAAAATTAAGGTAAACAGAGGTTAAGAGACTTGCCCAGGGTCACACAGCTAATAAGTGTTTGACACCAGATTTGAACTTGGGTCTTCCACATTTCAGGCCCATCACACTGTCCATGGAATCCCAGCTGCACACACATACACACACAGACACACACACACACATGCATACCCAACCATGCATGCACACATATATGTATATGTGTATATGCATATATACACATATAGACACACACATATTCATATGTCTGTGCCATACAATATGTGGAGCATATGTCAACTACCAATTCTCATGAGTGAGTACAGGTATTGTTGTGCCATTATGTTCACCTTTAGGAAATCGTTGTATTGAATAATTGGTTGTCCAGTGGGATGTTTCTTATTTTTGTTTCTGACAGGAAAATTCTGTTTTGTTTTATCAATTTAAAAAATATTTCCATATTCTAATGACAGATCCATAGCTTTCACCAGGCTGCCAACTTCGGCCATGATCCCCAAAAGAACCCCTTTTAAGGTTTAGAACCTCTATCCCAGGAACTTCCTGAGAGTTCCTTGAACTACTGAAATCACAAGTCCAGGTGCTATCCCTTTCACACCTCCTCAGTAAACTTCAGTGGCTCCCTATTACCTCCAGGATCAAGTATTAAATCCTTTGCCTGGTGTTCAAAGCTTTTCAAAATCTTTCCCTTTCCAGTGTTCTTACATCATATACTCTACCACTGAATACTCTACAATATGATAACTCCAGTGTCCTTCTTGTTCTTCAAACAAGACAATCCATCTCCTAACCATTTTCACTGGCAGTTCCCCATGCTTGGAATATATCTCCTCATCCTCATCATCTTTGCTTCCTGGATTCTTTCAAGTTTCACCTAAAATCTTCCCATTCCCCGTTAAAGCTAATATTTTCCCTTGGAGATTAACTCCAGTTTAGTCTGTATATAGCTTGTTTGTGCATAGTTGTTTGCTTCTTGTGCCATATATCCCATTAGACTGTGAGCTCAGTCTTTTGCCTTTGTTTGACTCCCCAACACTTCGAGTATCTGGCACATAGTAGACTTATTGACTGATTGATCTAAAGAAAGAATAAGGTACACTGTCACCTAAATGGCAGCAGGTACAATTTATGTTAGTAATTTTCAGAAAGTAGTAGATTTTTTTCTCCTTCTGGGAATATTTAAGAATGGGATGAAAACCCATTTTTCTGAGATGATTTAGGTGAGTTTCTTCTGGGGGACATAGGCATAGTGAACTAGAGACCCTTTTAGTTCTTTGCTTCAGTGTTCTAAAAGGAAAAATAGAAGCTTTGAAGAATCAATACATAGAGAAGTTAGAATTCCAAATGACTGGCATTCACTTCTGTTTAAGATATTTATCAAACTGGTCGACAGAAATGAAAGATTGCATCCCCTAAAAAACTGTTTAAGGAAAGGAAATATTAGATGTTACTTTTACAGGTGAACCTTGATTTAAGCAAACATTATACACAAAAATATGAATTTACACAAAAGAGAAATTAGAGTGATGGGGCAATGTATCAGAGGATGATAATGAACGTTCTTTCTCCTCATTTATTTGAGAAGTGATTTGACTAAGATAAGTTGAAATGATATAAGTCTTCTCAAGAAGGTGCTTAGTGGGCAGATTGCTTTACATGGAATCAGGAAGACCCGAGTTCTAGTCCCAACAGACACTAGCTGTGTGACCTTTGGCAAATCACTCAGCCTATCTCAGCCTTAATTTCCTCATTTATCAAATAGGGATAATTATAGCACCTTAGTCCCAGAGTTGCTATGGGGGTCAAATGAGTTAATATACGTGAAGGCCTTTGAAAACCTTAATGTGTCACTGTTATTATAATTGTAAAATGAAGTGGATTCTGACAGGTCATAACAGACTTTATTTACCATGATCCATTGGTAAAATAGGGTTAGGTACTGGGCCTGTGATTTCTTTGGTATAGGGAACTCTCTAGTGATTACTCTCCCCCTGACATCTTAGCTTAGCACTTATCTCTGTGACTTTTAGGCTTTGTGAATTGCATCAAGCAGAGGTGTCAGATGTGTGAGCCATATGGCTCACAATTTTCCCAAGTGGGGCCCAAACCAGATGAAAATGCAATAGGGAAATATGTAACAAAATAAATAAAATGTAATAAAACACAGATAATATAACATTTGAAAACAATGTGTGACTCTCGGTTGGAATCTTGTATAAAATTAATAGCCTCATTTCTGTTTGGGTTTGATACCAATTTTCAAGAGTACCAAAAAGTAAAGGGACTTTCCAGTGTTCTCATGGCCAACATGTGTCAGAAGTGAGACTAGAAACCACATCTTCTTGGCCCTGAGGTGAACTGCCTCTTTGGAAAGCATTATATAAAGGTACGATATTAATATAAAATACAAAAGGTAAGATATTATATAAATGTAAGATATTAATATTATTAGTGGGTGTGTAGAGTGCTTAGATCTTGCCCTATGTGTTCATTAATGTTGTTATCCTTCAACTCTTATTTTGTCTGGAATACAAAAATGCTAATTCCTTTAATGCTTTCAATGACGATATGTTGTTAAAAAATACCCAAGGATGATTCACTCAAAGATATTACTTCTTTCCTTGAGTTATTCCACTCATCTGTAGAATATTTGGAACTCCCACCTTAGAGCCCAGGTTTCTTAATGGGTGACTGAGTGAATATAAACTATTCTATTATACCTAGTTAGTTCCCAGCTCCAAACTATGATTACCCTTCCTATCCCATCTAGCCTTCCACCCAGACTACCTTGACCATCTCTTGTTCTGGGCACAGTTATCAAATTGCTCAAGGAAAGAGTGTATCAGTTGAATGAATAATTCACCTTCCCTATATCTCTGTAGGACAAACCCCCTTTCCACCATTCAAACTGGCTTAATAGAATGTGTTTTTTGAGGTAGGCCTGTTCCCTTTGTTGTATTTGTATTCCTAGCACTTAGCTCATAGTGTTTGGCACATAGTACCTGTTTAATAAATGCTTTTTCATTCATTCATTCCTGTTTAGCCAGTACCTGTTAGATACTGGTCTCCAGTAGCCTTGTACTTAAAGTAGGATCCCTTTGAAAGCAAAAGCTATATAGATATGTAACAACAATCATAGATGAAATTTATATAGTACTTTAAGGCTTCAAAAGTACTTAGACATCATTTCATCTGACCTTCAGAACAAGCCTGTAAAGTAAGTATTGTATTGTAATTGCTCATTCTGTCACACACCAGGGCTGCTTCCATAGTTCCACTCAAAAATCACACTGATTATATTAAGGGCCCCATTTGGTTTTCTTAAGTCAGATTGCAAAAACTGTGGGGACTGTATTAGAAGCAATATGGTATTTTAACCTCCTGTTCAAGTATGAGATAAGAGAGACTTTTACCTAATGTTCAAGCCTGAGATAATCATTTCTGTACTATTTAAATGTCCATCAGATTGCTTTCGGTGAAAACAGAGTCTAATTGTTCAAGATTTCAGTACAGAATTTGCATATGTCACCGATATCCCCTTGGTATTTATAAGGTGACTGTGCTTTACCTTTTCTCTCTATAGTATTCTGCTTGGGAAGCTTTTATGTTCTTTGTGTTGAAATTCTCTGTGTTATTTGATATTCTTTGCTGCCTATTTTTTTCTTCTTTCAAAGCGTTTTTTTTTTCTCCTCTTACCCACCTACTCCTCCTACATAACAGATCTCTTTAACAGCCCTATCCTTAACTTTGGGGTTATCTTTTGATTTTTAAAAATTTCCTTTTTTATATTTATCTGGGGCAATGAATGAAAATCAATCTTTTTTCTAGAAGATTTTAATTGCTTCTTACTTTACTAGGATCATGTGTGTGGACAGAAATCAAGTCTTGTTAATTTGCATTACATTTTCACTAATCTCCATTAAAAGGTATCCTTCCTTATTTTTGATGTATAGTCAGATCCCACATTTACACCTTTTTGTTGCCCTGTTAATTTAATATTTAATAAAGATATTTACTTCATTTCCTGTTGCCAAGCACCATATATTTGGAATAAGAATACTTGGGTTTTAATGTGACTTTTTGAAACCTTGAATACATGTACTTGATCTCTCTAGGCCTCAGCTTCCTCATCTATAAAATGGGCGGATATACTATGGTATATGATCTATAGGAACCTTTCCATTCTGAGTCCAATGGAACATGAACTTGACACATTTCTAAAAGAGACCTTCAACAGGACCCTAACTGCTAGTCAAGTCAAGTCAACAATCATTTATTAAGAGGATATCATGTTCCAGGTACCATGTACTTGGCAATACAAAACCAGCCTCAAGAAGTTAAGAATCTAATAGGGGAGAACATAAGCAAAGAATGTGTATAAACTGTGTATAAACATTGTATACAGAGAATAAATTGGAGATAATCTCAGAGGGTAATTACTATTAAACTGCACTGGGAAAAGCTTTTTTTTTCCCTGTAGATGGGTTTTAGGTGAGACTAGAAGAAAGCTAGGGAAATCAGGCAATGAAGGAGAGGAGGGAGAGAATTCCAGGCATGAGGGAGGGACAGCCTGTGAAAATGCCAAGAGGTTGGAGATGAAGTATCTAGTGTCAAGAATAGCAAGGAGGTCAGAGCTTCTGGATCACAGAGAAAGAGAGAGAAATAAGGGTACAAAATGACTAGAAATGTAGAAAGCAACCAGGTTATGAATGAATTTAAAAGCCCAGAGGATTTTATATGATCTTGGAGGCAATGTAATTTATTGAGAAGGAGAATGACATGGTTGGACTCACTGTTTATGATGGTCAGTTTGTCAGCTGAGTGGAGGATGGCCTCGTGAAGAGAGGGACTTGATGGAAGGAAAAGGTAGAAATGACAAACCTTGGTAACTGATTGCATATGGAGGGTGAGAGACAGGGAGAAGTCTAAGATGACTCCTAATTTGAAAGCCTAAGTGAAGGGAAGATGGTACCCTCAACAGTAACAAGAAAATTAGGAAGCAGGGGGTGGTTTAGAGGGATAGATAGTGAGTTTAATTTTAGATATGTTGAATTAAAGATATCTAGAAGACATCCAGTTTAAGATTTCCAGTTGATAATTGGAAATGAGACTGAAGGTCATAAGGAAGGTTTAAAATGTGAGCAGTAAGTGAAGAAGCAGAATAATTAAGTTTAGTTAACTTTTTAAGGAATTTGGTCATAAAAAGGAGGGAAAATTTAGAATGGTAGCTCAAGGAAGTACAATGATTAAGAGAAGATTTTATTAAGAACTAGGAGAGGGAAAAGTCTGAACATGTTTTTGGGAATCAGAAAAGGGCCAACAGAAGATAGGTATAGATTGAGAGTCATTTATTTTGAGATGATAATTGAATCCAGGGAAGTATATGATATCACCAATTGGAATAGTATAGAGGAAGAAGAAAAGAGAGCCCAGGACAGAGCCATGGGGGACATCTATGATTGGCATGCATGGCCTAGATGAATATCTTACAAAGGAGACTGAGGATTGGTTAGACAGGTTAAAAGAGAACCAGGGTAGAGATTGGTGTGATGAAAAGCTAGAGAGAAGAGAGTATCAAGGGTAAGAGAGTGATCAACAGGAGAGGAGCATAGGAAGAAGAATTTTTTTTCATGATTGATAAAATTATGGCAGATGGAATATACATAATCAATGCATATTATATCTGAATTTAGATGTTAAATCAAGAATGAATTGATGCGATTCAGTAAATCAGGATTTTGCATAATAGGATAATCTTAGTGGAAGAATCTGTTCTTTGACTCATTTTTGCTATTTATTTTCCTTTCCACAACTACTGTGCCATTTGGTCCACTATTCCCCAACTCCTATTTTTTATACTATACCATGACAAGTCAACAATATATATTTGTTCTCTAACCAATCTCAAAAACACACTAGACATTGATTGTAGTAAAGAGTGACTATCTGGAATGTAGAAATGGTGATTCTAAACTATGCAAAAATTCCCCAATTTTTTATTCTTCAGTTGTCCAGTGTCTGACTTCAGGAATACTAAATTTATTTCTTCCCTCTGGAGTTTGAACAATTTTTTGGACCCCTTCCCTGCCCTCTGGGGAGGAAGAGTATGAGAGGGAAGCATAATAACACAGCATTCATTGAAATCTACTAGAATATGTAATCATTAATGCAAATGAAATATTAATTTAAAAACATAACATTTTGAACATAGTCATTTGAATTCCACCTCAGACACTTAAAACTGTGTGACCCTGGGGAGGTCACTTCAAGTCATCTGTAAAATGAGGGGTTTGAACTCAACCTCCAGTCCCTCTGCGTCTAAATCTTACCCCTATGTCAATTGTTCTAAACAAATGCAAGTGCTTATGAAATACTTTGATCTTAAATATGAAATGCTGTTGGACTACTTGGCTTTCTGCTAGCTGAGTTAAAGTCAAAGCCTCTAAATATCATAAATGTTGACCAGACTTTCTGTATTCATTCAGCAATTGCATATTGGCCCAACATGGTGAATGCCATTTGAAATCCAAAGTATAGGTTCAGTCACTGCCCTTCACAGAGCTCAGTCTTGGTATCAATGAAACAATATATGAGGAGAGTTTAAATTTACATAATTTCTTTAAAAAGATTGCATAATCCACTAACGTCATTAAGAATAAGTGAAAAGTGAACAGCGACAACAAGTTGGCCTAGACGCATGATACAGGACTTTGGAATTGAAGGCCTTCAGAGAAAGTCTACAAACATTTTCCACTAGTAGACTACTTACTACCTTTGAAGTAATGACTCCTATTAACTCTCCATGAAAATTGAGTGATCACCCTGTTTGTGGGTTGATCCATTTATAAACTGTCAAAACTCTTTTCTGCTCTCTCTCTTAATGTCATCAAAATGACATTTATCAAATATAATTAAAATACTATGTGCAAAAAAAGAGAGAGTAAGCAACAGTGTCAAAGGCTGCATAGAAGTCGAGATGGATGAGGACTGAGGAAAAGCTAATACTGGGTAGTGATTCAAGGAGAGAGAAAAAGAGATAGATCACTATATTTTGTTTTATAGCCAAATACACCTTAGATTTCTAAGTCTAGTCTAGATCTTAGATATTCAGTCTAGATCATCTAGACCATGGGTTCTTGCCCCTGGGATAGATTTTGTTTCCTTTGTAATCTTGCGTATTTTGTGCCTTTAAAAAATTATTCTGAGAAAAAATCTACTGCCAATGGGCTCCATGACACAAGCAAAGTTAAGTACTTTTTGCAGTCCTCATTTTATGGAATTTTTTTTTCCATAAGTCAGACTGGTAGGAAGCGGAAGAGTTGAGAGTTGAACCTGGGTCGTTCATATTTAAATCCAGTGCTACTTTCACTGCCAGCTGGAGAGTTTGTTTTTTAGTTTTGTAATGACATGAAGCCTGTAGTAATATAATTCATAAATATTGCCTCCCTAATCCTCCCACCCTCATTACTACTATCATCAAGGAAAAGGAACATTTTTGCCCCTTCATTCACCATCTGTATACACCTTCTACTGTTTGTGAGGTTCAGACCCTTGATGATCCTTGGAATGAGAAAAAAGTAAAGAAAACCAGGAGAGATCAGGGTCATGAAAGCCAAGGAAGAATGTGCCAAAGAAAGAAGAAAGAATGCACCAAAAGGTATGCTTAATAGCTTCAGTCAAAAGTTGCAGAGAGGTCAAGAAGGGTGAGATGGGAGACCATTGGATTTTACAATTGAGGTCAGTGGCACAGTTGCAACTGAATTTTGGGTTTAGAAATCTTATTGAAAGCGTTTAAAATGTGAGGAGGTGAAGAAATGGAATAAATGAGTATGGGTAACTTTATAAGGAATTGGTTATAAAAAGGAATGGAAATATAGAATGACAGCTTAAGGAGGTGCAATGACTAAGTGAAGAACTGGGTAAAGGAGAGGAAGAAGTCTGAACATGTTTGTGGGCATCAGGAAAAAAGCCAATAGATAAGGAGATAGTGAAGGTGAGGGAAAGAGAGAATGATTGAAGGGTCAAGGTCCTGGAGGAGACAGAAGGGGATAGAGTCAGAGGCACATTGGAGGTTGTTATGGGGCCACCTTGAATTGGAGCCCTAAGGTTAAATTTTCAGTGTGGGCATTAATACATCTGTTAATTGGCAAATGCTACAAATAAGGGGTTGCTTTATTGTTTAGTCGAGGGTCTAGATTTAACAAGTTATAGAGAAAATGTTGCCAATGAAAATTAAACTGTATCTGGGAGCATATTTTTGGAGACCCAATTGTTAAATATTTACCAGCACACTTTTTGTGCCTTGGAAAGACAAAGAACTATCTTTTACTTCTAGATTGAGAAAAAGGGAAAAAATAAGAGATAGCATAAGATGGGTTCTTAATATTATGCTCTTAATAAAAATATTGTGATAACTGTGTTTCAATATAATTAGTTTCCTTGGTAAACCTTTATATTTAACTTATGCATTTTAAAGGATTATTCTGAGTAGGCATCTTGGTGCAACCCAGACTATCAAACAATATAGAAAAGATTAAGAATTCCCAATAAAATGGAACAGACTAGGAAAGGAGGGAGTTCAAGACAGATGGTCTCAATTTTATTAGTAAGACAGTAGAAAAGGTATTCTGCTGAGAGGGAGAAATGAGGGGTTATTGAGGAGAGAGAAGAGGTTTGGAACATCCACTGTGGGAGCTCACCAGAGTCAATCAGGGAGTAATAAAAGAGATTACCATGTGGCATTAAGGACTTGGCTAAAATTAGATAGCCTAAATTTGTTGTGTATATAGTCAGCACAGTTGTGGGTTCTTGTGACTTCTTCCAGTGGCATTCAGTAGCATACGTAAGAATGAAGAGTTGATTATTTTATCACACTTTACTAATATATTAAGCTTCCTTGTGCAATCCATGTTTATGAATTCAGGGTATCACTTTGCTATTGAAAGTGATCATAGAAATGAATAGTAGCTGTTTCTCTATTTTTACATTATAACTAATCATGTTGATTATTTGTTCAATGCCAAGCCCTTTGTCAGTGATACTAAGCCCAATTGTGATCTTTTTCCCTTTAGGCCAATATGGTGCATTTTATGGTACAATTTCTAGGAGAGCATGGTGGTGAAGAGCAGGGCCTACTTGTAGTTTACATTTTTTGGAAAAAGTGTTTTAATACAATGATGGCTCTTTAATACTATGATAGGTGTGGATGCAGAGTCCAAGCCTTCCATCAGTTTTGTAATCCTATACTACTGTTCTCATTCATGTTTTCCCATAGACCAGAGTTTCTAGCTGGTGTTGAAAGCCTTCCTCTTCTTTGTTTACTCTCTTCAATCATTCAACTAACCAGCATTTATTTGGACCTTACTATTTGCTAGACCCAGCGTTAAATTCTGGGGGTGAAAGGAAAGGCAAAGACTTCCCCTGCCCTCAAGGGGCTTGCATTCTAATCTGGAGATAATATTTATATAAATAGGGACCTATAAGATAATCTTGGGGAAGTTGTCCTGCAGAACATGGTTACTGAGTTGAGTTTTGAAGGAAATCAGACATTCTGAGAGGCGGTGGGGAGAACAGAAAGCATTCCAGGCATGAGATAGGCAAGGGTGGGAGATGGAGTATCATATGCGAGGAACAATAAGTAGGCATGTATATTTGGATCTGTAACAAATAAAATCTCAACCTTATGTGTATGTATATATGTATATACATGCATGCATATACATACATACATAAATACATATATGTATAGTATAAATTGACACAGATTAGTATAAGATATGAACTCAAGGCTTTCTGACTTCCAAATTCCTTGTGTTGTCTACTGTTCCATGATACCTCTAATTCATGACCAAAATGCATTTTTTAAAGATAGAAGTGACCAATAAAACATTGGAGGTAGGGGTTCAAAAGGGAAAATAGCAAGTATTGCCAACAGAAACTAAAGTTTCTTTGAAATTCCATTTCTTTGTTATTTGTTATACATGTTAATGAGCCCCCAGCAACTCTGGGAAATGATAGGTAATCTCATATTGACTGTGTGCATGCACAAAGGATTGAGTATTTGATGATCAGGGTAATAGGAAACCCCACGGGGCGGGGGGGGGGGAGGAACCTGTGGCCTTAAGACCATATGTGGCCCTCTAGGTCCTCAAGTATGGCCTTTGACTGAATCCAAACTTTACAGAACTAATCCCCTTATTAAAAGGATTTGTTCTGTAAAACTTGGACTCAGTCAAAAGGCCACACTTGAGGAGCTAGAGGGCCATATGAAGCTTTGAGGTCGCAGGCTCCCCATCCCTACCTAGAGTTTGACCATCTTTTCAATATGAATATAACTCCCACCCATGCTGTCTATTCATCTCTTCACTATCTTTCACAGTAGAAGACTGACCCACTTCTACTCAAATATGTCTTTGAAACCTTTTATGCTGTTTTTCAAATCCAGGTCACCATTGATAACATACCCATTTTACATAGTTACATTTCTCCTATGATGTTAACATTAGCCTGTTTTCTTTGAGATGGTGGTGTTCTGTGATTTACAGCTACATAGCCTCAAGGCCATCTATATTGATAATTTTAATTCAGTGGCTGCACATCTAGCTCTGTGTGGCAAAGTGAGTGAGAGAGATGTTTCATTCATTTTTCCCCCATGTGAAAGTTCTGATGGCTCTCTTTTCCATTGCAGTGGATTTCACTAAGCACTAAGTCAAATCAGTAAACATTTGTGAAGCACAGACCACGCTTCAGGCGCTGTGTTGCTGTGCTATGTGCTATCAACTAGCTATGTACCAAGGATATCATTCTGAAAAAGGAAAGATAGTTCTTGTGCTGAAGGGGCTTATACTCTCATGGGGAAAGACAGCACACAAAAGAAAGCTGAAAAGCGGCAGATGGGAGGGGGTGGGGAATGCACCAGGCATGGTAGACAAGTTAGTCAGAGAAGTCCCGGGTGAGAAATGAGGAGATACGCTCCTTAAATGCTCCTGGAGTTCATGGCCTCACCTCCAATCAGAGAGCAGATGTTAGCAATGAGGTAGACTAGCAAGGCTGAGGAGATCTTACAGAATGATGAGGTCATCTCAATAATAAGAGGTATTCATATGTATGCATAATTTACATAAATATATAAATAACTTTGTGGTGTTCCGCCCTTGATGCAGTCAATATTACATCATATGAGAACTACAGCAATGGGAACTCCTCACTATAAATTGGGAACTTTTTCTTCCATGATGACCTTACGCAGAACGTTTATGATACCGAAGATGTTTCTCATGCATATCTCCCCATTTAGTATCTTGCTTGATATCAGTACTCAGTAGATCATTAAAAAAGTTATTTTTGTGGTTGTTGGCCATTGGATTTGGTACAATTTGATGCTGGGATGAGACACAAGACAGACACTGTATGACAAGAGAGCTTTAAAAAAAAAACCCAGCTAGACATTCAGTGGATAGAGTGCCATTTCTGGATTCGGGAAAACCTGAGTTCATATCTGTTTTTTGTGTGGCCCTGGAGAAGTCAACCTCTGTTTGCCTCAGTTTTCTCAACTCAAAAATGGGCATAATAATAACACCTACCTACCAGGTTGTTGCAAGCATTCCATGAGGATAATTGTAAAGCATTTTGTGAATCGTAAAGCACTATATAAATACTACCTATCATTATTATTATCATAAAACAAATAAAACCTCAGCTTTATGTGTGCATATATGTATATATATGCATGTATACACATACACACATACATACATATATACAGATAATAAATGTATATCATGGATTAGCATAGAATAGTTCAGGGTATGAACCCAAGTCTTTCTGACTTCCAAATTCCTTGTGTTGTCTGCTGTTCCATGCTATACAAGTTAATATGAACCCTCAGCAACTTTGGGAAATGACAGGTAATTTCATATTGAGTACCCTGTACGCAAAATATTATTACTGCATTATGTTGCCTGGGGAATCCTTAATAACATTGAGCTTTTTGCTCAGGATCTACCCTCATCTTTTCCTCCCTAGTCATCTAGTTGATATATGTGCCTGAATTCTGGGAAGTCCCATCTGAAGAAGGGAAAATCAAATTGAGAGCAGATAAAATAATATTTATGTTTACCTCCACAGGCTAGGGTATCCTGAAGGAATAGGCTCATCCAAAAAGTTCCTTTATGATATTGCTGCTGTAGACTGTGGGAGATGTGGAAGAGAGTTCATTTTTTTGCATTCTTTTTTTCTGTAGAGTTACTGCTACCAGGACACAAGCCAAAAATTGAAGAAAGAAATGTCCATTTAATGGAGCAGTGATTCCTATGGGTATACTTATGTGTTATAATTAGGGGAAGCTAGGTGGTGTGGTGGAAACAGGGCCTACCTAGCTTAGAGTCAGGAAGATCTGAATTCAAATCCAGCCTTGGACACTTTCTAGCTGTGTAACCCTGAGTAAGTAAACCTAACCTGTTTGTCTTGGTTTCCTCGTCTTTAAAATGAGCTGGAGAAGGAATTTGTGGAGAAGACTAAACAACAGCAACACAATGTATTATAATTAGACTAATCAAAGTTCACAGGATGGATCTTGTTCACTTAACCTTTTGCAGTTCCTTAGGTCTGATTTCTCCCTCCTAGGAGTATTTGGGTTGGAAGAGGGAGAGATGAATAGACCTTCAGAAGAAAGGACATTGTAATTCAATGCTGATTTTGAATATAGGAGAAAATAGAGCTTGTCATTTCCTATTTCTAGGCCTCAGTTTCCTGATAGATTAGATTAAGATTCTTTTAAATTCTAAAGTTTCATGAATCAATGGAGATTAAGGAAAAGAATTTGGAGGAGGAAGAGATAAGATGCTAGCTGGCCTGTGAAAGGCCAGGTAGAAAAGTGAAAGGAAAGATAGAAAAGAATTAGGGCATAGCAGTGCAAAAAGACAGGTCTGCTGTAGGAAGAGCCATTGACTGAAGAGAAAGCCCTTTAGGCTAGGAAGCTCAGAAAGGGGTTTCTGTTGTGTCCCCCATCTTTCTTCTCTCTTTTCCCCTTCCTCTCCATCTTTCTCTCCTCCCCTGTTCCTTCCACTTTGTCTATTTCTCTCCACTCTCCCTTTCTTTCCACAGAACTAATCAATGCAGCAACCATGTCTGACTGAAGAAGCAACATTCCCTACCTGTGGGTATACTCTCCTCTGTCCAACTTTCTTCTCTCCTTTGTTCAGCTTCCATTTCTCCCCAGAACTCTAACTGGGTGAGTGCCTATTGTAAAGTGGAAGGAACTTCCGACCCTCCCCCACTTCCACAAACAAGTCTGACTCAGGGAAGGCAGAGACAAATTGTGAGGAATCTGGGAATACTTCTCATTGCATGACAAATTCATCCAGGACAGGTTCTAGAAATTTAATGTAATGAAGATTTAGGTAAACTACCCTATAGGATAGGGGTCCTTAATCCTGGTTCCATGAACTTTATTAAATTTTTTTTGATAACTAAATTACAATATATTTGTTTTTCTTTGTAATCTCTTGTATTCTATATTGTTGTTATTCAATCATTTCAGTCTCACTGCCTCACTTTCTGTGACCCCATTTGGAGTTTTCTTGCCAAAGATACTGGAATGGTTTGCCATTATCTTCTCCAGCTCATTTTATGGATGAAGAAACTGATGCAAACCTGATTAAGTGACTTTCCCAGGGTCACACAGCTAGTAAGTGATCAGAGATTGGATTTGAATTCAGGTCTTTGTGACTGCAAGCCCAGGACTTTATCTATGGTGCCACCTATCTGCCACATGTATTTAATACCGTGTTTCCCCGATAATAAGACCTATCCCAAAAATAAGCCCTCCCCTTACTGTGTAAGATTCCTCTAAAATAAGCCCTCCCCAGAAAATAAGCCCTATTGAGATTGCTACTGTAGTGAAGGTGATCCCCTGTGCTACATGCTACCCTCTGTATGAACCGTCCCCCCCTCCCCCACCGTGAAACGCACGCCGCGCTCCGAGCTGCATCCAATCAGAGCTGCAGCAGTGAGCACGTCATCCTGTTCTTCCCCAGTGATTTTCTTATTGAATAAAGGTACATTTTTTTGTTCACATTTACCTGTTTATTAAAATTGCTGTCAATGTTCATTAAAATAAGCCCTCCCCTGAAAATAAGCCCTCTGGTGTTTTTCTGTCCAAAAAAATAATAAGACAGTGTCTTATTATCGGGGAAACACAGTACCATGCATTTAAAAAGGCTTCCCCAGACTACAAATGGGTCTGTGACCCCCAAAAGGTTAAAAACCTTGCCTTGAAAGGACCCAAAGACATGCAGATTCATTTAGATAGTTCCTGGTATTTAACCACAAACCTCTTCTAAATAGGTATAGATGCTAAGATCATAATAGGAACATAGATTTCGTGATAGTGGAGACCTTCAAGGTTCTCTAGTCCAGCCACCTCCATTTGATAACTGAGGAAACTGAGATCCAGTGTCACCCAGGCAATAAGTCCAGTCACAATTTGAACCCAGATCCTCTGAGTCCAAATCCATTGCTGTTTTTTTGCTAGTTATGCAACTGACTGTTTCCCAGAGGCAACTGGAATTGATAGCTGTAAGAGGCAACTGTCATTATTTTTGAGTGTACTTGGAGCAAGTCCTTTAGGAAGAAATGATGGAACCAAATTATTACCTCATTGTTAACACCACAATCGTATCATCTCCTTATTCTATTCAAGGCAGAATGACAGTGACTCCTCAAGCTCCAGATTTCCATTGAAAGGAAGGATTTAATAAACCAGAGATCAGGAGTGTTCTCTTCAGGTACCAGCCTATGACTCAGAAACACAGGAGTCAGTACATTTACTTAGTGAGAACTCTGACATTTTGTTTCCACTGGAGACCAAATTGCCCAAGGTGCAAAAGCATATCTCTTTGAAGAAGCTATTTCTTGCTTTTATACATTAGATCAGTGGTTCTAACTTATGGGCCATGACTAGAGGGGGGATGCTGGAGAGTTAGACTTGAATGAATTAATATGCACACCAACGTTTGTCATTTTGTGCTTTATTTAGCTCCTAAAAATATACTATTTATGGATTATGTATTACATAATGGCAACATGTTTATCTTTAGATACAAGAAGATATGCAAGAAATTATTATTTTTCAAATAGATATAAATCTTGTTGCAATTGACGAAGTACAAATTCATGGAAAATCATTAGTACATTCCTGGTAGTTTCTTGCATTAGGTATGTTTTTTTTTAATTAATAGATATTAACGGTAAAATGGATTGAATACAATATAAAATGTAGACTAAAAGGGTCCACGCTGGAAGACCATGAAGCCCAACACCTTCACTTTACAGATGAAGTTCAAAAAACTATTTATTGAGCAGAGTGACTGGCACATAATAGATACTTAATAAATTCTTTTGCCCTTCCTCTTCCTTACAGATGAGGAAACTACGACAGGAAAGTTAAGTGATCTTTCCAAGGACACACAGCTAACAATGACCGAGTCAGGAGTTGATCCCAAGTCTTTCTGACTCTTAAGCTCAATGCCTGGTCCAATTATACTAGTGGTTCTTCAACCTTTTTCATCTCAGGATAGCTTTATATTACCAAAAATGAGGAAAGACTCTCCAAAGAACTTTTGTGTTCTATTTATTGATATTGACCATCTTAGAAGTTCAAATATGTTAGTATTATTATGAAAATAATTTTGACCTCATTGAAAAGTCTATCCACAATTTGAGACCTGGAGCACTTTGCCGTAGCTTACAAAATATTTTGGCTTCAAAAAAGGGTCTTTCTATTCCAAAGTACTGAAAACCACTGTATTCAATTAAATACTTAATGTTTGTTGTGTTTAAAGAAAATATGTGGACTTGATATTATCATATTTTTCCTGTTGATTCCCATTATTATTTTAGAGGTGAGATTCCCTTGATCCCCCTGAACCCTTATTCTCAAGACAAAAATAAAAGCATAACAGGAAAAAAAAATGGTCTGAAATTCACTATATGTAATTTTTCCTTAGGATTCCCTGGATAAAGTTAATCAGATTAAAAATAAATACACATCATTCCTTGGACCTTAAATGACTGTTTCCTGTGCCAAAAAAAGTAAGGGGTTGGATTAGATGGTCTTTGAAGGCCTTGTCACTTATAGATCTGTGATCATCACTTTCTTCATCGCCGTAGCTGAGATTTCCCAAATGCTTTTCATTTTGCATGTTTAATAATCACTGACATTTACACAGTACTTTTAAAAGTTCGAAAAGAGCTTTATGTCTATTCTCTCCCTTAGGCTTCACAAAAACCTTGTAAGTAGGTACCAAAGGTGTTAGCTTCCCCTATTCTACAGATGAGAAAATGGAGGGGCAGAGAGTTTGTGACTTGCCCATCATCATACCACCTGTTAAAGGTCACAGATAAGAAGTGAGCCAAGCCTTCCTGATTCTAAGTCTAGAGTGCCATGATGTTCCTTTTACTCAAAATAGCTCTTTTTTCCTTAACTTATGCTCACTCCCAAGGCAATCATAAAACTAAGAGATTCAGAAGCAGGAAGAGATCCTTAGTGAAAGTGTGTGTTAAATTGTCACTTTTAATAAATGCCTAGAAGCAGTTAGATGGTGCAGAGCCCTGGACCTAGAGTCAGAGAAACTTGAACCTATATCTGGCTTTATATACTAGCTGTGTGGACCCTGGACAAGTCACTTAACTTCTACTTGCCTCTGTTTCCTCATCTATAAAATGGGAGTACTAATAATACCTACCTCTCAGACTTTTTTTTTTCAATCGAATGAGATAATGTTTGTAAAGCACAGTGCCTGGCATATAGCAGATGCCTAGTAAATGCTTGTTTCTTTCTCTCCTTTTAGTTTGTAAGTATTCAAATTGGCTTTGAGTCCAGAGACCTAAAGGTTTAGAGAAATCCCTGTTGAGGGTGTTGAAGGTGACAAGCAAGAAAGGAAGGCAAAAATCCAATTTTCCAGAGAGTTGAGAACAGCCCCTATTGTGGAGGTGTTGGTACACAGACATGCAGACACAGGAGCTGTATAAGGAGGAGGACAGCTTAGTCAAGGATAGCTCCATGGTTACCGGCTGTAAAAATAATGGGAGAAGAGGAAGCAGATTTGGGTGTGAAAAATCTCTTCTAAGATAAGCTGCCACCTACTTGACTGATATGATAAGGTAAGATCCTTTGGTCTGAACTGGCTTAACTGCCATCAACCAAATGGAGATGAATAATCTTCCCTGTCAAACCCTTTGCTAAAGTCCACAAACAGACCCTCAGATTCTGCCATTACACAATCAGCAATCCGGGAGAGCAGCCTTTCTTCCCCTCACCCACCCCAGCTTAGCTTGTCAGCAACAACTCAGGGACACAGTTTCGCCTGAATTTGAATGTTGCCTGCATCCAGCTGTGGCCATTGATTCAGGCTTTGAAATTGACGCCGTGAAGCACAATGATAAAGATGACTTAATGGGTCTGGAAAATGTTTACCGTTATTGAAGCTGTTCTGCAGTTTTCATTACCCAGAGAGGTCACTGCTGAAGTCTCATTCTTCCTACTTATCAACTGATTTCTGAGTCCTGGGATGGGAAGGTGGGGGAAGGGACAGTCTCAAGATAAAGGTACTTTGACATCAAAGCCCATGCCAGCTGTTTTTCTGAGAAAGAAGTAACAAACACTCTCTTTCTCCCCTTGAGGATGTAAAGATAGCTTTCATCACTTTTCTACCACCCAATATAAACCTTATGCTATACATGTTCCCAATACCAGTAATTCTGTGGAATGAATGGATGAATTAAAAGAACATGGAATTAGTCAGAGTCAGCAACCATTTATTAATCAATTACTGTATGCAAAATCTTGGATTAAGGACTGGAGATACAGAGAAAGGCAAAAGCAGTCTCTACCCTGAAGGAGCTCACATTCTAATGTGCCAGGCACTGTGCTAATATGAGGCAGCTAGATAGTACAGTGGATAAAGCACTGACCCTGGATTTAGGAAGATGAGTTCAAATGTGATCCCAGATACTGATTAGTTATGTGATCCTGGCCAAGTAACTTAACCTTTGTCTCAGTTCCTCAACTGCAAAATGGGGATATATAATAGCACCCACCTCACAGGTTGTTGTGAGGATCAAATGACAGAATATTTGTAAAAAGCACTTAGAGTGCTTGGCAAATAGCAGATGCTATTTAAAAGCTTTATTCCTTCGCTTTCCTGGATAGATTGGAAATAATAATCAGAGGGAAGGCAGTAGAATTAAGAGGGAGTGGGAAAAGCTTCCTGGAAAAGGTGAGCTTTTAGCCAGACTTGAAGGAAGTCAGGGAAGCCAGGAAATGGAGCAGAGGAGGGAGAACATTAAGAATTTGCGGGACAGTCATTGAAGATGCCCAGAGTCAGGATACAGAGTGTCTTTTTGAGGAAGAGTAAGGAGGACAGTGTTCACCAAGTACATGGAGGTGGTGATAGTGCAAGGCATAAGAAAACCAGAAGGGTATGTGTGGGGGTGGGTTTGCAGGGGGAGGTTCACAGGTTACGAAGGACTTCAAACATCAGGGGATTTGATATTTGATATGGAGGTGAAAGGGAGCCATTGGAGTTTATTGAGTAGAGGGTGACACAGTTCTGCTCCACTGTTCATTCTTTCCCGCTCCTTCTATCTATTCCAGTCATGGCATTCCCCTAGCCACACATCTCTTCCATCCAGCCCCAAAGGTAGTCCAGGCCCTAATCATTTCTTGCCTGGATTATTACAATAAGCTTTTAATTAGTCTGCCTGGCTCTAACCTTTCCCCTTTCTCCTCTATTTTCCATATAGCTGAAAGAGATACTTCCTAAAGCACAGTTTGACCATGTCCTTCCACTACCCAATCATCTCCAGTGGTTTCCTGTTGACTCTAGGATCAAATATTTCATTGTTCACTTCCTCTAATAATGTTTATATTGTTCATAATTTACGTATATGCACATATACACATATGTGTATGTACACATATGTATGTGTGTGTATATATAGATAGATATAGACAGATAATATGAGAAAAAGAGACAGAGAGAGAGAGAGAGAGACAGAAAGAGAGAGAGAGAGAGAGACAGAGAGAGAGAGAGAGTCAGAGAGAGAGAGACAGAGACAGAGACAGAGAGACAGAGAGAGAGAGGGAGGGAGAGAAAGAAAGGAAAATTGTTGCCTCAGTGGATAGAGTGCTGTGCCTGGAATCAGGGAGACCTGAGTTCAACTCCAGCATCACTAACCTTGTAATCCTGAGCAAGTCAAGTAACCTTTGTCTTTCTCAGTTTCCTTATCTGTATAATGGGATAATAATAGAACTTACCTTGTAGGGTTGTTATAAGGATAAAATGAGATAATATTTGGAAAGTATTTTGCAAACCTTAAAGTACAATATAAATGCTTGCTATTATTATTACTGTTGTCACATATATAATTTATAAATAAACAAATATACACACATGGGGAGATACATATTCAAAAATTTGTTGCTGATCTGGGTATGCAATCAAAACAATTTGGAGAACAGTTTTTGAAGACCAACATGGAAATGCCTGACTTAGTTCTTATATAGGTTTTAAGATGAGCAAGCCAATTTTCTTGGTTATTTTCTAAGTGCTTCTTAACAGGAGCAGTTTCAGCAAATTTTTGACAGCTGCTGGCTCCTTGTTTAAGAGTGAAGGGGGTGGGTGTGGGGAGCCAAAAAAATATATATATTTCTAAAGTGGAGACATAAAAGTTTTTTATTCCAAGTAGATTGCTGGTCCTTTTTTTCTGTTTTTTTTATTTTGTTTTGTTGTTGTTTTGGATGGGGGAAGAAGCAGGAGGGCTAGATTTGTCATTTCATCAGTGTAAGTAACTTTAATATCTTTTATTCTTTTCTTACAGTCTTACAGTTGTGAGACGTTAAATGACTGGCCTAGTATTACACATGCAACATATTATCAGACACAGGGCTTGGACTCAGGTCTTCCTGACTACACAGCCATCCCTCTACCTTCTATGCCCCCTCCAATGTTCTCTTACAGCACATTACCCAAGTTGTCTACAGAGTGCAGCCATCCCTCTACCCATTATGCCCCCTGCAATGTTCTCTTAGAGCATATTACCTAAGTTGTCTACAGAATGATGCTGTTGTCCTGGTCTGACCACATCTGGAGTATTGTGCTCCACTCTGGGCATAAACACATGTTAGGAAGGACATGAACAAGCTAGAGTGTGTCCAGAGAAAGGTGACTAAATGATGATCTCATGTGACATAGTCTAGTTGAAAGATGTTCAACATGAACATCCCTGTTTTAGCATAGAGAACTCATCAGGCAACCATGATGCCTCTCTATATATTTGAAGGGTTACTATATGCAAGAGATTTTAGAGTTCATCCAGTCCAATCTCTCTTATTTTTTAGATGAGGAAACTCAGTCCCAAATAGATAAAAATGATTTGCCCAAAGTCACACATGAAATAAGGAGCAAAGTCAGGATTTGCCTTCTGCTAGGCAGCCTCTGAGATCTTTCCAACCCTAGATCTATGATATCAAACTTGTTCTACTTGGCTCCAAGGGCAGAATTAGGGTAAAAATTCAGAGAACTGAAATTTGGCTTGTTGTAAGGATACAATCCCTAATGATTGGAACTGTAACAGTTAGTACTGCTTATAGTGAATACCACATTCACGGTGGAGAGGGTGGCTTCAAGTGGATGCTGAATAGCCACTGACTAAAGAGGGTTTAAAAGAATTTCTTTTCATGCACAGGCTGACTTCACAGTTAGTTGATAAGTTCCTTTCCAAATTATGTGATTCTCTTCTTAAAATAGACCCCATATTTCTAGTTCTCAAAGGAGACTCTGGTGGGTCCTTGTTTCCCAAATGTGACTAAATTAGAACCAGATACAATGCCCTCTATCTCAGAGTGACTTTATTGTTCAGTTGTGTCCACCCTTCATGACCCCATTTTTGGGGTTTTCTTGGCAATTATACTGGAATGGTTTTCCATTTCCTTCTCTAGCTCATTTTCCAGAAGCGGAAACTGAAGCAAACAGGGATAAGTGATTTGCCCAAGGTCACACTCCTAATAAGTGTCTGAGACTGGATTTGAACTAATGAAGATGAGTCTGCCTGATTCTAAGCCCAGTCCTCTGTCCACTGAGCCACTTTGCTGTCTTTCAGAGTAGATGCCAGCTACTAAATGGTCTAAGTAGTGACACTGTTTAAATTTACAAAGACACTTGATTCCTCAATGTAGTCTGAAGGCTCAGTCTTCATTCATTGCACAAATATGCATTAATTCCTATGGACATTCCCTACACAAAGAACCATCTTTTTAAAGACAGTTCTCTCTACGTGCTGCATGGGGGAGGTGGGGTGTGGATCTTTGAATACCCCTGTCTCTGAAGAACTGAAGTTGTCTGTGGCTTGCAGAACAGTAGTAAGGAGGGGTGTGTGTAGGCCCAGTAAAATAAGGGAAAATATTGAGGAAATGTATGATCTGAAAGGGAGATGGACCCATTCTGTAACTCAGATTCAGGCTTCTCATTCCCAGTGCTGCACTGGTACCCATAAAACCAAAAAGACAGGGAGTGCTAGGGCCAGCTCTGATCCTGTCACCCCCCCAGTAGTTAAATTTTCAGTGAAAGCATTTATACTTCAGGAATCCACAATAGATATAAGTCTGGGTTTAATTTATTTTGTGGATTGTCTAATTTTTAAAAGTGTTAATAATGCAGATCAAATTTAAAAGTATATGTGCATACATCTTCCTCCTAGAGAGGCTGATTGTTAAACCTTTGACAGCAGATCCCTGTCTTGCTGCAGAAACATTGCTTTAGCTCATCAGGGGTGCAATAGAAGGCCCAGAGAATGAAGATATCACTAGACCAGTTGCCTGTTGACAGTCAGATAACAATAACAGTAACTGAAATTTATAAAATACTTTAAGGTTTGCAAAATACTTTGCATCCATAATCTCATTTGATCCTCACAATACCCCTGAAAAAAGACCTAGCGAAAGACCTCTGACAAGTTGAGGAGATACTCAATGTAGGCTCTATGGGAGAATCTGAATAAGAATTCTACAGGGTGATGGGGGGAGACAGTAGGGATCTGTACCAATGGGAAGAATGCCCATATTTGTGAGATTTCAGATCCTTTGAGGTATCTAGATATGAACATGGTACCCCAGGGACTGGGGGAAAGAAAAACTAAATGAGATACAGTTCCTCCTCAAAGAATTTACAATTTAGTAGGGGCAGTAGTATGTATGAAGAAAACTATAAAACAAAATAAATAAGATTCCATGAGAATTGAGGAGTGAGTGATCACTCCTGGCTTCCTGGAGGAGGTGCCATCTGAGTGGGCTTCCAAGGATATAAAGAATTTCAATAAGGGGAGACGGTGAGGGAGGGTAGGGGACAGAATGAGCAAAGCCTTTGTCTAATCTTGTCCTAGCCTCAGTGAAGGGGAACTTCTCACACAAGATTGATATGTGTTTCAAGTTCCTATTTTGCCATCCTGGGTATATAAGTGATTCATTGCCTTAAAAAGAAAATTAGTTTCAGATGTATTTTTTGAAAGCAAGCATATTTTAAATTTTATTTAAAAAATTAAATCACTTTTATTTTTCTAAGTCTAAGAAAGAAGTGTCTTATTTGCTTGATGCAAACATTTTAAATGACATCCCCATTTTTTTTGTTAAATAAATTTGTTTTCTAATTTGACTGCCTAAAATACTAAAGGCCTGTACGATTATTTAATGAAAGACTCAGAAGTCATAGACTTAGAAAATTTCTCTTGGTTCACCTACGGAAACAGTTTGTATTTGTTACAACTCTAAAAATTTCTGATTGAGGAGATCTTTGTATGTGTTTATTTTTTAAAATAGCTGACATGTTGAATAAAGCAAACAGCTTATTCCCTATTCCCATTCTCTCCCCCACAAGATAGTGGAAATGATCTACTTTGAAGGAAAACATGACCACTTCCTGGCCTTTGAAAACTACAAAGACCTTTGATGTAAAAGTGCACACAAGGCAATATAAAGTGACCTCATAGGAAAACTAGTAATGGAGAACAGCTTCTTTTTATTTTCATTGAGACTTTTATTTTTGCTTTATAGAGCCTGGAACTCAACACACCAACATTTTCAGCACATCTGTTTCCTTTAGAACAGGGTTCAGCAAGAGAGTTTCTCTATGGTTATTTTTATGCCAAAAAACTATGTAAATGCACACACATGCATACACACACAGAGCCTTTGACCAAAGCATTAATCTTAGAATCATCTTTTTATCCTATTAAGTCTCTGGTGTAAACTAAGCATCCTCAGTCCCTTTTCCACCCTTCAGACATGTGATTAGGGAAGCAGAATGGTTCTTCACAGGACCAAGGACCAATTTGTGGGGGTTAGGGTGGGGTTTATGTTTGTTGTTTGTTTTGTTTCATAGAATTCATCACAAAGTGGCCAGTCTAATTAATAGTAATGAACGTTTCTACACTTTGATAGACTGGTCGTTGGCAAACAGGACCACTATGTTTTCTGGACCATATTTGAAGCCATTTCAGCATCACAGAATCTGCTAAGGCCTGCCCTCAGCTAACATGACTTTAGAACAACCAGATTCACTTCCATACCATGAAAAGGCATCAGAGTAGGACTTTGTGGAGGATTTTGATGTGTTGTAGCCCAGGTGTGAGCGGGTTGTACCACAGAATAAATAACTACAAGGAAAGACCAAAGTTTAAAAATGCCGCTAAAGGGGTGGATAGGTGGCGCAGTGAGTAAAGCCCCTGCCCTGGAGTCGGGAGGACCTAAGTTCGGTTCTGGCCTGAGACACTTAACACCCACACAAAAATACTAGCCATGTAACCTTGGGTAAGTTACTTAACCCCAATTGCCCTCCAAAAGGCAAAAAAAAAATGCTGTTAAAATTTATGATTAAAGAAAGAAGATAGGTTGGTCACATGGCAAGAATAGGATACCACTGCACTGACCCATTTTTATGCTTCTAGAGTTGAGAAAGCAAGGAAGGCAATCTACATGTGGCAAATTATTTAGAGGAAATGGGCAAGAATTGTACAGGATGGGAGGCACAGTTGGGTTAAAATAGGCACCTGGAACATAATTAAAGCTTAAAATAACTGTAGAGCCCATCAAGTTAATCCTGTCATTTTCCAGAGGAGGAAACTGAAGCCCTTAAAAGTTAAATGACTTGCCCAAGGTCTTATGGTGAGCAGATATCTGAGGCAGATTTTGAACTTCTTGAATCCAAACCATCTTAAGTGAACATTAATATTGATGAATTCAAATAGTTGATTAACATTTGAGGGATTGAGTCTTTAAGCTAGATCAAAATGGTTTCACCAAAGTATTCACAGAATTATGCTGTGTAATGTCTATTTCAATTTACATGGGCTTACCCCTGGATCCTCCATGGGTTGTATACATATATTTGAGTATATGTGTATGTATGTGTATATATGTATATATCCATATATGTATATATGTGTACACACATATATATGTGGGTTGATATGATTATTGTTCCCCATCATGGGAGCTGGTCAAAGGAAAGATGAATGTTTAGTCACTGAGGGTATTGTAGGATGGATTTCAGGATCAAGTATTCCCTGGACTAGGCAACTTTAAGGTCCCTCCTACATCTAAGGTGCCATGATCTGAGCCAGCGAATGATACTATTAAAGACACTGGCAGAGATACAGTACTTACTCTACCAGAAAATGCAGAACATTGTCCTTGTTTGCTTTCAGGAATCAAACCATGTTCAAATTACATTTTTGTCTGTTTCAGAACTCACATAATATTGTATTCATAAAGTCTCTTTTGCTTATATCTTGCTCTAATTATAAATGGTTTCTTGGAGTTACTAGGGAGAGACCAGGATCCGCCTTCTTCAGTTCCCCATGCATGATTCCACCCTCAGAACTCCAGGATCTTTTCTAATTCCAAAAAAAGAGAGGAGGAAGCATTCATTACCATATAAAGAGGAAAGATCTGTAGTTGTCTTGCTATGGCTATAACAGCTTATTGTAGAATCCCATAATAATAGCTACATAGGACTTTAAGGTTTACAAAATAGATCCATTATTTCATTTGATTCTCACAACAATTCTATGAGATAGGTGCTGTTATGATCATCTCCATTTTACTGATGAAGAAACTAAGACAGAGAAAGATTAAGTGACTTGGCATCTGAGGCAAGATTCAAACCCAGGCTTTCCTGTCTCCATATCCAGTGTCTTGTCCATTACAAAATACTGTTTCTAAGTGGTCTTAATACTCTTACATAGATTTAAATTGGGTTAGTTCAACTAAGCACAATGTTGGAAATCATAAAAGTAGATTAATCTTCCCTTGTTTCCTTCAAGATTTTGCTCATATTTGACCTTCTTCAGGAGGCCTTTCCCAGTCCTTCCTACTGCTAGTGACCTCTGAAATTTCCTCCAGTTTATTCTGTATTTATCTTACATGTACATATTTGTATGTTGTCTTTCCCATTAGAATATGAGTTCATTGAAGGTAGTGTTCACACACACACACAGATTTTTTTTTCCCTTTCTTTGTATCCCCAGTGCTTAGCAGAGTGCCTCTGACATTTAATAAATGCTTAATTAATTCCTTTGTAATCCTACACATTTTTTATGCATTTTAATCATTTTTTTTTCTGAGAAGGGATCTATAGATTTGCCAGTGTGACAAGGGGCAGACTCCTGTACAGATTCACAATTTCCAATTAATCAAGGAAGGTTTATGCAAAATGGAGGTATTGAGGTGAAGTTTGAGTGATAGGAAGTACATTTTGGCAGATGTGAGTTGAAAGACACAGGTAACACCAAGAAAAAATATAGAGATGGGAATAGGGAAAGTGGATGAAAGAAGATAAAAAGATATTTTCTAGAATTGAGCAAAGGGAATTGGCAAAAGAATAGTAGGAAATGCAAAAGAAATGTGAAACATACCTTTGGAGGAGAGCTTTGAGACCCCAAATGAAGAGTAAATTTGAAAATCACTCTGTAAATGGCCACTGGTGATAACCCTATCTCTGTAGTCTGTCCCAGAAATTGTGGCAACAAAACCTGTTGCATAAACAAGAGAATTTTGTTTCCTTCCTCCAACGAGAATGGAAAAAGCCAACACTCTTGAACAAGTATCAGCTTTGCTGCTGGGGAACATCAGGACTGTGAAACTGGAAGCTTGGTGTGGTGGGAAAAAGGAGGTCTGAGAGTCAAGAGAACTAAATGTGAGTGTTGATCTTTCCACTCACTTTCTCTATGACTTTGAAGAACTCAGTTGACTTCTTCTATAGGCCTGAGTTTCCTTAGCTGTCGAATGAGGAGGTTGGACTGGATGAACTCTGAGGTCTCTCATAGCTTTACTGTTCCATGATGAAGATGCCAGTGTTCATAAAATGGCATTATTATACTTTAGAGCTCCCTGGTCACAGCATTGAACATCTGGTAGGTAGGAGGTAATGGCTGAGACTTTCAGATACAGATTCAGATACACATTGGGAAGATTTAAAAAATAAGGTTATAAGAGGTAAGGAGGTGAGGTGTAATGAATACAGTGTGGTGTAAGAGCTAGCTTCAAAGCTAGGAATAACAACCATAATAATACCTAGAATTTACACAACACTTTAAATTTTTCAAAGTGCTTTATAAATATTATCTCATTTTATCCTCACAACAACTATAGGAGGTAGGTACTATTATTATATCTATTTTCCAGATGTGGAAACTGAGGCAGGGAGATTAAGTGATTTGTCAGAGGCATAGAGCTAGTAAGAATCTGAGGTCAGATTTTAACTTGTCTGAGAATATACAGTCAATCAATATAGCATTTGCTTAAGCATAGGAAGTTAACTAGAGGACCCCCACTCTTTTTTTGCCCGATGAATAAGTGACCAAGCCCAATGTGGTGGAGGTGACTCAACAACATGGAAAGTTCCCTAGCTAATTTTTGATTGCCCCTCCACCCTTATTGTCCCTTAGTTGGAATAATGGGCCCATGGCACTTGGCCAGGAGGTCCTATGAGCACTTTACCAACAGATGACCCTATCTTTGCATTGTTGGAGTTACTGACAGCCCTCTATTGTCCAACATAGGACGAGTGAATGGCCATCAGCTTTGCCCATATTTGAACATTCTCTACTGGTTATTGACTGTAGGCATGAACTGAAACTTCTCTTTGAAGGCCAAAATACAAATCTATCAACCAATAAGACTGTATTTTACTTTTATTTTTCTGGCACTATATCAAGCACTATAACACTAAGGCCCTGGAGACAGGGGGGCAACTCAGATAGTGGGGAAAAGCTGAGGTCCACTGCATTAGAGCGGCTGCGGTCCATTTAATAAAGTGCTATTCACTTGGTATTCTTTAGTTTCTTTTATTGGAGAGTGGACAGTTTCTGGCCCTACAGAATGTGTTGATCTACATTGGCAGAAGTAGTCTTACACAAGGAGCTTCCTACATGCTAAAATAACAGATATGATTAAAAAAAATAACAATTGGCATGATTCTAGCTTGGACTCATTAATTCTACCCATCCTAATTATAATTAGTTGGACTCATGAGGTGATGAAGCAGCAGTGCATTACTTTACAGTTCTAATAAAATATACAGTCATCATTTCCTGTAGCCAAAAGAAAAGCAATTCTAATTGAAGTGCCTCCATTTTTTACTTACAGTGACTTTTAGCAGAGACCTGATGTTGCAGTTCTGAAATTTGTCTGGCTTCACTTATCATGCTAAGACAAGCCGGTAACTCATACAACAGAATTTCCATAGGGAAATTTGAAACAGGCAACACAATGGGAATTCTGGGTAAGAAGAGCAGAAATAAGTAAGGAACTTGTCTCTCTCTGAAATACTTCATGGATAAAAATAATTTTATGCCTATGAAACTATCAGCATTTTGTAACTCAAGAAATAATTGCCTACCTGATATTCCATTATACAAAAAGTATATATTCATCAGAGAAATTTAGTGTTGCTTGATAAGTTTTGTGCAAAATACAAGTGCAGTTCTGCACAGATTATATACTGAAAATTCCTTTCTGAATGAGTTTTGCTAAAAGTTTCTGGGGTGGCTAGGTGGCGCAGTGAGTAGAGTGCTGACCCTGGAGTCAAGAGGACCTAAGTTCGGATCTGGTCTCAGACACTTAACACACACAAATAAAAAACCTAGCCGTGTGACCTTGGGCAAGTTACTTAAACCCAATTGCCCTCCAAAAAGCAAAAAATAAAATAAAAATTTCTGGAGGAGAGTACTTTCTGTAAGTGTTTAATCATCAATAAACTTTTACTAAGTGCCTACTGTGTGCCTGAGGATGAGGCAAAAGACAATCTCTACCACCCAGGAGCTCACAATCTAATGGGAGAGACAACATGCAAACAACTTTATACAAATAAGCTGTATACGAGATAAATAGGAAATAGTTAATAGAGAGAAATCACTGGAATTACAAGAGGCTGGGAAGGCCTGTATGTAGAAGGTGGGATTTTAGTGGGACTTAAAGAAAGCCAGGGAGGTCAGTAGTCACAACAGAGGAGGGAGAACAGTCCAGGCATGGGGAACAACCAGAGGAAGTGAGAGATGGAGTGTTTTGTTCATAGAAAAGGAGGTCAATGTCACTGGGTCAAAGAGTAGTGGCAAGGAGAAAGGTAAAAGGAGACAGGAAAAGTAGGAGGGGTCTAGGTTATGAAGAGCTTTGAATGTCAATTACAACATTTGTATTTGCTCCTAGTGCCCATAGGGAGCCCCTGAAGTTTATTGAATAGGGAGTGACACGGTCAGACTGGCACATTAAGAGAATAACTTTGGGGCTTAATGGAGGATGGATTGGAGTGGGGAGAGACTTAAGGCAAGTAGACCCACTGGCAGGTTATTACAATAATCCAGGCCTAGAGTGATAAGGGCCTGCAGTAGTATCAGAGAAGAGAAGGGACGGAGATTTTGCAGAGGTAAAATCAACAGTTCTTGGTACTGTTGGCTGTGGGAGGAGAGTGAGAGATAATGAATAATCAAGGATGAATCCTAGGTTGTATTCCTGTGGGATAGAGAGGATGGTGTTGCTCTGGTTGGGTTTAGGGGAAAAGGTGTATGTTTAGTTTAAAATTTCCACTGAACTTCCATTTTGAGATGGCTGAAAGGCAGTTGGAGATGTGAGACTGGAGATCAGAAGAGAGACAGAGGCAGGAAAGGTCGATGTGTGAATCATTGACATTGAGGAAGTAATTAAATCCTTGGCAAGTGAGGAGATTAGTAAGTCAGGTAGTATGGAAGGAAAAAAGAACAGGACACAGGACAGAACACAGAGGGACACCTATGGTTAAAAGTGATCTGATATGGATCAGGGAGGATGAGGAATTGTCACATAAGTAGGAGTGTGGCCTTCGAAAAACCTAGAGAGAAGAGAGCATTAAGGAGGAGAGAGTGATCAAAAATGTTAAAGGCTGCTGAAAGGTCAAGGAGAATGAAGACTGAGAAAAGACCATTGAATTTAGCAACTTAGAGATCATTAGTAACTTTGGAGAGAGCAGTTTCAGTGGAATGATAAGATCAGAAAGCCAGATAATAAGGAGTTAAGAATAGAGTAAGAAGACGATGAAAAGTGGAGGCACCTCTTGTACATGGCCCTTTTCAAGGAGTTTTACTACAAAGTCAGATGATAGCAGAGATAGGAGGATCAAGTGAGTGTTTTTATTTAGGATCAGGGAGACATAGGCATGTTGACAGGAAGTAGGGAAGGAACCAGTAAACAGGGAGAGATTGAAGATAAGGTATAGAGTGAAAAAGACAGAGAGGGATATATGTTGGAGGAGATGGGATGGATTGGGATCACTTGAACAGGTAGAAGAGTCAGCCTCATTAAGGAGTAAGATTATCTCTACATGTGAGACAGGGGTAAAGGAGGATATAGTGGAAAGCATATGAATAAGATGAGATGAGGAGAGGGGAGAACAGGGAGTTCACGAGGAACAGCCTCAATTCTTTTTGTAAAATATGAGACAAAGTCTTTAGCTGAGAGGATGGGAAAGGAAGAGGCATGAGAAGCTTGAGGAGGGATGAAGAGATTTGAAAGAGCCACTGTGGAGAGTGGGATAGAATTAATAACAGAGGTACGGAAAGTTGCCTACCAGCAGTGAGGGCCTAGTTGACGTGGTGTGACATAAATTGGTAGTGGACGCAGTAAAAATGGTTCAGTGATTTTCCTCCATCTTTGTTCAGTAGTATATGTGTAGGAAAAAAAGTGATGAATGGTGGGAGTGATTCAAAATGAGAATTCAAACATGGGAGAGTTATATTGGTCAAATCATAAGGAGACTAGGGATTGAAGAGAGGAAAATAGTATAGAATTACAGTTTGCTACTATTAGGATTTATCAATAAAATAGGATCCTAGACATCACAGTTCAAACCCATCATTTTTGCAGATGAATAAATTGAACTCCAGAGAAGGTAATTGACTTGTTCAACGTCCTAGATACTGAATTGGTAATCCAACCTAGGTCTTCTGACCCCAGTCTTAGAGTTCTTGCTGCTAAACCAAGGCTGTTTCCTCTTGGCACTCTGCTTCACAAGAGACAGCAATTCAGAGGAAAGAATTGGAGGCAGGAGGAAAGGAAGAAGGGAGGGTTGGTTTCCTCCCCAAAATGTCAAACCTTTTGCTATCCTTTCTGGAATGAGTATAGAATTTGACTTTAGCACATTTTGGATCAAATCTGTTATTTGCAAAGTTCTAGAGATAGCATATGTTATATTCCTAATTAGAAGATAATTGCAGAAATCTACATGAAAGTGAATTAAAAATCCACAGACTCTTGGAAGAAGGACTGGAACATAAAAAGGATATCATGTAATTACATGGAGTGCATCAATTTAGGTGCTGTTAAAGGTCTCTGGCTCCATTCAGCTTCTCCGGTCTGATTAGAAAAAAAAGTCCACATAATTTGAATGGCCCAGTGCTAGTTTTCAGGGGCTGGATGGGCAGTTAAAGGGGAATTTTTCTAATGCTAACTCAGATAACAGGCCAACCTAGGAAAGTGGTCATTCATTGAGGCGCCCTTGGAGGAAAAAAAAAAGCTACAAGGCAGGTGCAATTCAGCAAATAACCATTAGGTGGCAGTAGAGTGGAAAAGCCCAGCAGGTAACATCAGCAAAGCTCAGTGGAGAAGGCAGTCAAGTCAAAGACATCAGCAATTCAGCTAAAGAAGCAGTCATTAGAAGGTTTTAGAGGCAGTTCCAGCTGGGGCTAGAAACCTTAGCTGTCCAGCATATGTAAACTAACCACTTTCCCCACCACTAACAAGCTAAAAAATCCTAGCTAACCCCCACCTTCTATAGGAAGACTTCTCCTACCCCTTTTAATTCCAGTGTTGTCCCTCTGTTAATTACTTTCTATTTATCCTGTATATAGCTTGCTTTGTCTGTGTTTGTTTACATGTCTCTCCTGATAGATTATAAGCTCCTTGAAGGTAGGGACTGCCTTTTGCCTCCTTTTGTATACCCAGCACTTAGCACAGTGCCTGGAACATAGTGGGCACTAAATAAATACTGATTGATGTGTATCTGAGACTACTTACAGTGTCAACCTTTATACCTAGATCATGCACCCATTTAGACTTGATTTTGGTATATGGTTTTAGAAAATGGGCTAGGCCCAGTTTCTGCCGTACTATATTCCAGTTTTCCCAGAAGTTTTTGTCAAATAGTGAGTTCTCATCCCAAAAACTAGGGTCTTGGGGTTTATCAAACAATAGATTACTATAGTCATTGACTTCTGAATCTTGTGTGCCTTATCTATTCCACTGATCCACTCCTCTATTCCTCAGCCAGTACCAAGTAGTGTTGATGACTGCTGCTTTATAATACAGATTGAAATCTGGTAGAGCTTGGCCACCTTCCCTAGCATTTCTTTTCATCAATTCCCTTGATGTTCTGGACCTTTTATCCTTCCAATTGAATTTTGTTACTATTTTTTCTAGCTCTATAAAGTAGTTTTTTGGTAAATTAATTGGCATAGCACTAAATATATAATTTAATTTAGGTAAAATTGTCATTTTTATTATATTAGCTCAACCCAGCCATGAGCAATTAATATTTTTCCAGTTAGTTAGATCTGACTTTATTTGTGTGAAAAGTGTTTTGTAGTTGTGGTCATATAGGTGCTGGGTTTATTTTGGCAGGTAGATTCCCAAATATTTTATAATGTCTACAGTAACTTTAAATGGGATTTCTCTTTCTATCTCTTGCTCTGGAATTTCATCGGAAATATATAGGAATGCTGAGGATTTATGTGGGTTTATTTTATATCCCTCAACTTTGCCAAATTTATTTATTGTCTCAAGTAGTTTTTTACTTGATTCTCCAGGATTCTCTAAGTATATCATCATGTCATCTGCAAAGAGTGATAGCTTGGTCTCTTCTTTGCCTAATTTGATTCCTTTGATTTCTTTTTCTTCTCTAATTGCTACTGCTAACATTTCTAGTATCTGGTACCACTTTCAATGTGCTAGAGATTGGGTTAATTCCAGTCTTCTCGTCAAATTGAGTGTTGGAATGAAACAAGTCACATGCAAGTCATTGAATGGTTTGTCATCAGTAATACTTAACATTTATCAATCTCCTACTATACTCCAGGCTTTTAACTTCTCTGGGCATACCCCTTCCCCTAGTAGAGACATGTCTGGTCAGCAGGGAAGCTCACTCAAGTGTTCTTCAAAATCCACCAAGTTGGAAGTGACTTGAGTTCACATGAGTGGGACTTTTTATGCCCTTAGGTGAAACTAAGGAAGACTCAGGCCAATACAGTCCCAGAGACAGCTTTGTTGCCTTTTAGGGTAAAAGGGAACACTCCTGTCATGAGAGGGGATGGGCTCTATGGCCATAGGTATAAGAGTATGAAGATATACTTCTGGGTATGATATATGATATGACTATAAGCATTGTGGTAGCAAAAAGAATCTTCAGAAATAATGTTCTTCTCATGAACTTTGGTAATGTTTAAAGGTAGACCTTAGTGATATTTATTTTTTCCTTTATAAAAAAGTATAAAATATTTTTATATATTCAAAGTGCATCAGCAAATCAAATCAACATCCTATAATGTGTTTTCATTCTAGATTAACTCATCAAATTAGGATAACACAGTCAGGAGCTCTATATCTTTCATTTAAAATTTATTAAAATCAATAAGAATTTGGTCTAAAGACAAAGGAAAATTAAATTTTGGGTCACATGTCCTCTGCTTCTTCTCTTTAAAGAAACTTACTAACCAGTTAAAATGGAAATCAGAATTGAAAAACAGCTTCACAAAGTCAGTCTTTGGCACAATGGTACCATAGCAGCAGTTGCTGTAAAGCAAAGATTGTCATTTTTGAAAACATCATCCTCTGTCTTCCCAGACTGATCAATCTAGGTTTTTATTCTCTATATGTTATTCCACTGAAAACTTAATTTAGTGTTCCAGTTCCCTTAAGGTGTTATGCAATGAAATGAAATAGAAGAAAGTCATTATAACGAAAGTGATCACATAGCTGATCAACTCTGCTATTACAAACAAGAAACATTCAAAACTTGGTGAAGTATAGCTAACTTTCATTATTTCACTTTATTTTATAAGCAATTGTGGTTAAGTAACTTGCTCAAGGTTACACGGCCAGTTATTTCTGGGTGTGGTGCTAAGTATCAGAGCCCGGATTCGATTCCAGGTCATCCCGACTCTGGGGCCGGTGCTCACTGTGCCACTTGGCCACCCCTAGTCTGAGTGATTCTTGTCCATGGTTTTCTATAAGTGCTCCATACAAGAACCTCCACCTCTCAATGCTTTGGACACCTTCCTCTGACACCTGTATTTTCATACTCTTACATAATCCATGTATGTTAGGATTTTGTAAATATGGGCTTATTCTTATTCCTTCTGGTGCCTCTTAAACTCTAGGAAAGCAGCTGCTCCCTTATTTTCGTCAGCTACATCTTAGCTCCCTCACTGGGATGTTTTCAAAAGAAATCTGATTTTGAACAAATTGTAAGAGTTTTTAGTTTCAAAAATGTATGATTGAGACTGCTTATGCCCTTCTGTGGGTTTCTGAGTTTTCTACCAGAGTATTAAATGGGATTGTTTCATAGGTTTTCTAGAAGAACTTATCATGGAAACCATAAGATCTTTTAACAATTGGAAATAGTATATCATGGTAGATCATTCTACTTCAAAAATAATGTCTCTCTCTCCTCCCCCTCTCTCTCTCTCTCTCTTCTCTCTCTCTCTCTCTCTCTCTCTCTCTCTCTCTCTCTCTCTCGCTCCTCTGTCTTTCCTCTCTCTGTTTGTCTCTTTGTATCTCTCTGTCTCTGTCTATCAGTTGGTCTCTCCATGTCTCTGTCCCTTGGGGAATGTTTAAAGCTTAATTTTAAGCCAAAATATATCACTTTACCCAAGTAATTTTTTCACATTGTTAGCTCTAATACAAAATCCCAACTATCCATTCATTCAAACATATATACAAAATGTAAATGAAAAGGGATTATACCTTTCAAGTTGTTCCAGTGGGTATTCTAGAGGCCTTGTCCCAATGCTGAGAAGCTGCCATTGACTAGAGGAGTCTAGGGAAAGAGTTGTCAGTGATCTACCTGCAAAGCCCAGACCAAACAGGAGCAGCGCCTGAAAATGGTGTGATTCCAAAGGTATGCAAGAGCCATTGGTCTATAAGAAGAAAAGACCCCCCATCAGGAGCAGCTAAAAGCCCTCATAGGCTGTCTCTAGCAAGCAGCAAGTATCATTTTTGTTTTTCAACCTCAGACACCCTGAACTGATCCCACCAAGTTGAAGCTTGGCAAAGTTCATGATCATTTGCCACATGAAATGGTCCATTTCTCCTACTGGTTTTCTACTTTAGGCTCAACAAAGATAATAGTATTTCTGGCCCCCCAAAAGGTCATATCCCTCTTATAATGTTGACACAAAGAGAGAGAAGTGAGGGGAAAAACTATGGAAATTATTTCATTTCAGGGGTGGAGCCAAGATGGCAGAGTAAAAGCAGGGACTTGCTTAAGCTCTCCCCCAAACCCCTCCAAATACCTGTAAAAAATGACTCTAAACAAATTCTAGAGCTGCAGAACCCACAAAATGATGCAGTGAAACAAATCTCCATCCCAAGACAGTGTAGTAGGTCGACAGGAAAGGTCTATTGCACCGTATTGGGAGAGGAGCACAGTCCAGTGTGGGCCTTGCCGGCAGACACCTGAGCAGGCCTCAGGGGACTGAATCACTGGCTGCTGGGGTGGTTTCCAGACTTCTCAACCCACAAACACCAAATGCAACGTAGAAAGTCAGTGGGAGAATGGTCTGGCCTCAGCCCCAGGGAGGTGGTGGCAGCAGCAGCTGCTTCCAGAGAGGCCACACACAGACAGTGGGGGGATCAAGCAACTGATCAAAGGGGTATTCCAGGGATTTCTTTCCTGGCACTGAGGCAAGATTCTCTTGCTTTGCCCTTCTTGGATCTGGGTTGCTGTTATGGGAATGGGAATCTTAAGATCTTCCCTGCCCCTTGGCCCTTTGATAGGCTTAAGTGACTCTGAGAATCTTCCCTTATTTGAAAATATACTCTGTCCCCTAATAGGCTGAATGTGCTCACCTGGAGCCTGTGGAGGGAGGCTTCTTTTTTAGGAATGCCCATACCTTGTTACTTTGTGATTGGGCAATGGGTCACGAGGGTTGTGATGGTCTCTGACCCAGGAGAAGGCTGTACAAATCCTGATGTGAGGTTTTGCTTTGGGGCTTTGGGAGGAGTTGTATGATGTGGCCAGAGAAGACTCGGGGCAGCTATTGAGCCCCCCAGCTTTGAAAACCCAGATGTTGGTGCTTCTCTCTCTGGTAACTAACTAGGTATGGATGTAATGGTCAGACAGCTGAAAGCCTGTCTGCTAAATTGTGTTATTTTCTGTTGTAACTTCTGTTTGTATTTTCTGAAGTTCAGGGTGTTGACTTTTTCCCCTGAACTAGGTAAATGATATATGTTTGATTGATTAAAGTAAGATTCTTAACCCATTTTGAGTTGCTTTCCTTTAAGAAAGCAGATCTAAGCACCTATGTTGGCAGCCACCCTAGGAATGCTAGGGTGCTTGCTGGTACAGTTGTGGTCCTGGGTGGCAGTCTTGGGGTGAGGACGAATGGTGGCACAGCTTGTGGCTGCAGTGAAGAGGGGATCCTCCTCACAGTTCCGAGGCAGAAAAGAGTGCTTGTGTTCACTCACAGACCAGAGCACAGGCCAGGAAAGGGGAAAACAGCTTTCCTTCAATCATACCACCTTGGAAGAATTGAAAATTTACAGGCCCCTAGAAGTATCTCTGAAAACAGATGCACAAAACCCCTGAAACTTGAGGCAGTACCCCCCCCCCACACACACACACGCACACACACTGGAAGCAAAGCCCTACCTTAACAAGAGTTAGAAAGTCAAGTATTCAGCTGGGAAAATGAAGAAACAGTGTAAAAAATCTCAAGACAATAGAATCTTACTTTGGTGACAAAGAAGATCAAAACATACAATCAGAAAAAGACAACAATGTCAAAGCTCCTACATCAAAAGCCTCCAAGAAAAATATGAATTGGTCTCAGGCCATGGAAGAGCTCAAAAACAATTTTGAAAATCAAGTAAGAGAAGAAGAGGAAAAATTGGGAAGAGAGATGAGAGTGATGCAAGAAAATCATGAAAAATAAGTCAACAGCTTGCTAAAGGAGATCCCAAAAAGTACTGAAGAAAATGACACCTTAAAAAATAGACTAACCTGAATGGCAAAAGAAGTCCAAAAAGCCAATGAGGAGAAGAATGCCTTAAGTAGCAGAGTTGGTCAAAAGGAAAAGGAGATCCAAAAACTCACTGAAGAAGATAATTCCTTCAAAATGAGAATGGAGCAAATGGAAGCTAATGACTTTGTGAGAAATCAAGAAATTATAAAACAGAACCAAAAAAATGAAAATAAATAGAAGACAACATGAAATATCGCATTGGAAAAACCTAGAAAACAGATCCAGGAGAGATCATTTAAAAAATTTTGGACTACCTGAAAGCCATGATTAAAAAAAGAGCTTAGACATCATCTTTCAAGAAATTTTCAAGGAAAACTGCCCTGATATTCTAGAACCAGAGGGAAAATAGAAATTTAAAGAAAGTATTTAATTTCTATGGGCTGAGGTTCTTTTTAAAGCTGCCTTTAGCGGCTGTGATCTTTAGACTGTAAGCTTTGTGGGCAGCTCCCTGAGTTCTTTTTCCTGGGATACTGTGGCTTGTGGGGAGCTAGGTGATGCAGTGACTAGGAGTAGGGAAGACCTGAGTTCAAATCCTGTCCTAAATACTTACTGTGTGACCCTGGAAAAGTCACTTAACACTAGTTTTCTCAGTTTCCTCACCTGTAAAATAAACTTTAGAAGGAAATGGAAAACCATTTCAGTATCTTTGCCAAAAAATCTCCAAAAGTGGACAGGGCTGAGAAACAACTAAAACAAACAAAAAAACGAACCGTGTCTTGATCACCATCAGGCAATAATTTGAAGCTTCTAAACATGTAACTAAAGCCTCCAAAAGGTCTGCAAGGGACAATGGAAATCTATCCTTATTTTTGGTTTCCTTTCTGTATGCATGCTTGTGTACTAGAGTGTACTAGTACATTTGCCATGGGTGACATGTCTGCTTTTAAGAAAATGCACTATTAGGAACTGATGAATTATAGTGTTAGTGGGAATAGTGGCCCCCCAGATTAGGTCTAGGACCCTGATAGTAGCTGTATGGCTGTCTCTTTGAAAAGTGGCCCCAACTGTTGAAGAGAGTACATAATGGAGTTAGGGAGCCAGCCTTTAAGGTCTACTGAGCCATTCCAAGTATAAAGCCAACATCCACATGAACATGTTTACTCTGTCCCTAGGGACTCAGAATGCCGAGTGACTCTGCCTTCTCCCCTTTCCTCCCTTCTCAGAACTCCTAGAGAGCAGAGGCTATATGACATTATAATAGTTGACATTTATATACAGCTTTCAAGGTCTACAGAACATTTATCATCCAGTAACTCACTCAGGCTTCACCAGTGAGCTGTCAGGCGGAAGGGATGTAGATATCATCATCTCATATCATCATCATAGATGAATGAACTAAGGCTCAGAGAGCTCGAGGCACTTGCTCATGGTCACATTGCTATTAAATGTCAGTAGTGGGATCTCTACTCATGTTTTTTTCTGATTCTATCATATCCCACTAATTTTATATTTTATATCGGACCCATAGTAGGCATTATTAACCTGAGGTGTGTAAGCTTTTTTTTTTTACAACTGCATTTCAAGATAACCAGCTGTCTTGGTAATCCTATGTTTTTGTTTTTCCAATTATTCATTCATTGATCTGAGAAAGGGTCTATAGGTTTCACCAGACTGCCCAAGGGTCCATGACAAAAGAAAGTGATGTCTAGGGGTAAATTCTGGACCTGTGATTTCATTGATAGAAGAAGCTTCCAAATGAGGAAAGGACCTCTACCAGTGCAGGTTGGCACCTTCTTTGGGTTTTGTCATCTTAGGGAACAACAAGAGGTTATGACTTGCCCAGGGTCACACAGTCAGTGTGAGTCATTGACAGAACCCTTCCTGGCTCTGAAGCCAGCTGTGACACACTGACTACCCTAGAAAAGCTATATATATGGTGGATAGCTCATATTGGTGACAAACACTATATTTAACACTCTTATGTAGTGGGTTGCTTTGGCTTCATGGCTTCCTATAAGGCCCCAGTCATCTTGCATGTAGCAAAAGAGTTATAGCAACAAAAAGTCCTCCCTCTGGGGAAATTGTGTTAGATGAGAACAGAGGGTGAGGAATTTCTATTCTCCCTCCAGTTATTCTCCCTGAGATCCATTTATGCCCTAGTGGCATCCTAGTTACCCAACAAGATCATATTTGTTCCTCTTCATTTACGTTTCTGTCTGTAGGAGGATGACATTCTATAGGTCAGAGATTGAGGCATTCATTCCATTGTCACTAGGTACTTGTAGAAATGACCCTCTTTGGCAGACACTGGAGAGAAAATCAGGGAAAAGGAGACATTGAATGGGTAGGCTTAGAACTAACTGATGATTTTTTTCCCCAGAGAGGAATGTAAGAGATGATGTTTTTCAAGGTGTCTCCAAGTGCTTCTAATTATAAAGAATCAAGGACAGTCTGGTAAAGTAGAGAAGTGCATGGGCTCTGGAGTCAGAGGACCTGAGTTCACAATCTTTCTATGATGCTTCCTGGGTGACTTTGAATGAGTTACTTAAAAGTCCCTGGGCCTCCAATCCTGATTTGCAAAGTGAGGTTGTTGGTTTTTTTTTTTTTAACTGGGCATCCTTTGATATCCATTTCAGAACAATGATAGGAAATACTGCGTTTTCATTTTAACTCAGAACAAGGGATTCCTGAATTATAACTTGAATGTCACTTTCCAAACTTGAGAAGAGCGTAAATTGAATTAACAACATGGAAATATTAATGTTTATGTCTGTTGAATTATGTTACTGAATATAAGGCAGTATGTCATTTTTCACCTCACCCATGAGTCATAAAGTGTTACTTTCAATCTTTTTAGACAATTCTTGGTGGATTTAGGCTTGTAGATTACAGATGTTGTATATGTCATAGAGGATAATAGAAATCAAAAAAGGCAAAACTATGGTAAGTCTCCAGAGGAGACTGAGGGAAATTATTGTTTTTGCTTGTTTGTTAATTCATTTGGTGGTTTCTTGTCAAAGGCTAGGGGGTTTGAGTTAAGATTTATGTTTCTTGTTTTGTATGTCTATTTATCTATTTCAGTTACTTTTATTATGCTTATAATAAGCTAGTTAGAATAATGAAATAATTCTATGAAATTATGCTTTTTACTGTAACCCTATCCTTAGGGTATACATGGGAAATCATGCTTAATTTAGTATTGTGGTGGTGGACAAAGAATAGGCCTCTTGGGGTGAAAAGACCTGAGTTCTAGTTCTGGTTCTGCTTACTACTTGTGGGATACTAGGCAAGTCAGGAGTGGGGATGGGGGGTGCTCTAAGTCCTTTAACCTTTCAGGGCCTAATGTTCTCTGTAAGACCCTTTTAAGATATCTTTAGGAGATTGTATAAGGTCTTAAGGATCTAAATTTCTGTAATACTCTCTAAGGATCACAGCTGAAAAACATGCCATCTGAGAACTGTCTGAAAGAATTGAGAATGCTTAGCATAGACAAAAGAAGAGCAGGGGGCGGGGAGGGCAGGATATCCTTAGTAGTCTTTGAAGGCCTGTTATACAGAAAAGAGATTAGATTTATCTGTCTGGTCCAATAAGGAACAATGGACAGAAGTTCCCAGGATTTGGGCTTGATAAAAGGGAAAACGGTCTACCTTCCTCTACTGAATGCTAGGTGATTATTTGTTATGGAAATTAGCCAGGGAAATGTACTTCAGGTATAGGCTGGCCTGGATGACTTCTGAGATCTTTCCAACTCTAAAATCTGCTGATTCTTCTCACTGTTTGAATTGCCCCAGAGAAAAAATATCATCTCTTTTAGTAAGGACTAGCAGCATGCTTCTTTTCTAATGAGAAAGACAGATAATGGGGGAATTGAGGACTATAACACCTTTAAAGCAATTTAACACCTTAATGGTAAAATAAAAGTTTGTAACTTATACAAATCAGTCAATAAATATAAAGAATGGAATCCCACAGCAATTTCCTGCATGCAGAGATCTATGATTATTTAATACTGGTCTTGCTCAGGGCTGCCAGTCCCATTTCTGGTGGACTGTGTAAGAACTTTGAAGTCTACTGTCAACCATGTTGTGACTCATCCTTGAGGAACCTATTCTAGGAGAGGACAAAGAATACCCTTACTGGCTTCAGTGTCCGACATGCTGATGACTCAGAGGAGGTACAAAAAGAAGCCACCCACCCTTCTCTCTCAACTGTAACTCTTCTATATAGCAGGTACTATACTCTATTTCTAGAAACTCATGAAGGGGGATGGGAGAATGGGCAGCACTTATTCCCCACCCCTCACACCAATTAGCATGGACTCAACTAGGTGAATTTGTTCCTGGGTCCCTGGCTGCCTTTTTTGCTTGATACTTTCTTTCCTCAGAAGATGACTGCATATTTTTTGAGGTGGAAATGCTCAGGATCTTGTGAGTTTGGGAGGTATGGAGGTCCTGAGTCCAGTGAGAGGAGCAGCAGCAGATTATGGCAGTGACCCAAACAGTTGTCACCTATGCAGCCATAGGGTAGAGTCAAGTTAAGAAGAGGTGTAGGTTTGGAGTGTACCTGCAGAGCAAAGCAGAGGTGAATGCAGAACACCTAATGACCAATGGCACAGATGGTATCATGTTGTGATGATAACTTTTATCTTTTAAAGTATAATATAATTATATATACAATATATTATATAATATATGATTATATTACATAATACAATATAATTATGATCATATAAATGTAATATAACTATACAAGTTACTGAATCTTGTTCTTTTCAGATATGCTTGTGTGATTTCTTTTTTTCTTGATCATCTCCTTTTGTGTATAGGAATAAACTACCTGCCCCATACTAGATTCATATTCTGTGGTGCATAGTGTCTTTTTAATTTTTTAAGCTTCTCAAAAGAGCCCCAGCTATGAGCCCTAAGTAGAGTATTTCTCAGGATCCCATGGTGGGGTAGTGGAGGAAAGGGGTGAACCAAAGAGTGTGAGAGACCAGGGGGCCTAACTCTTCTCATTATGCAGATCCCTCAGGACTGGGTCACATCCACAAGTACAACTTGCATCCTGAAGTACAAGAAAGGGGAAAGGGCACATGCCCAAAGTCCCCCAGAAACAGTTCCTCTTAAAGCATGAGAAAATTCTGGCATTCTATCTAGCAATCTTCTTTATTTCTTCCAGAAATGCAAAGGTAACTTACAACTAAATGTATTTCTCTTGGTCGGAAGAACTTTTCAAGCTTTTTGCTCAGCATAGCTCCCTTGGCCCCAGTTGTATGACTCAGTGCCAGATACATCAGGAGGAATCTTAACCTCACTTTTCATTTATTTAATTACGTGCTTACTTTCATCTAAATGAATTGTTCCTATTGATTGGAAGTTGCAGGCTTGTCTCTACCCCTATTCTTCTATGTACCCAAGTCTAAATTGAAACTATTTACTTAAATTTAAAGTTGGCACATTCTCTTTTCTTGTTGCTGTGGCTCTCTTGTCCACTGAAGAGGAACTTGGCAGGAGCCAGAATAATGAACTCACTTGTGTACACTATGTTGTTCTCCCTGACAGTCTTTTCTCTTTTTCTCCCCCCTCTCTCCACTCTCTCTCCTGTTTTTTGTCTCCCTACAGGACTTACTTTAGAGATTGCTTTTTTACCAGACAGAGGAGAATGGTAATTGACAGCCTCTGTTTCCCTTCAGGCAAAGTTCTGTGCCTGGAAGTCTTATTGACAGAAACCTCTTCACCATTTTTTCCCCTGTATCAATTCAGAACTATATTAAACAATAAATTAAACAACAATTAAACTACATTAAACAATGGTTTTCTCTATGGTGCCTCATAGTATAGGGAGTTGGTGGCACAATGGAGCACTACAGTCAGAAAGACATCAGTTCAGTTCCAGCATCAAATACTTCATAGCTGTATGAACCTGGCAAGTCACTTAATCTCTGCCTCAAGTTCTCTATCTGTAAAATGGGGATAAAAATTCCACCGACTTCCCAGGGTTCTTGTGAGGAAAAAAAATGAGGTGATAGTTGTAAAGTATTTTGCAAACTTTAAAATCCTATATATATGCTAGCAAGTATTAATTATTTCACAGGAGTTTTGTGAAGACTAATATAGCAATTTTTCTATATTTTCTTGGAATTATAGGAAAATCTGACTCATCATCTGAATGCTATTTTAATTTCTACAAGTAAAATCAATAGGAACTTATTTTATGCATTTATTATGTGTGGTTTCCACCCATGTATTTGAAGGCCTTGTGATTCAGAGCTAACCTTTAACTTGGAGCTAACCAAGCTAATTAATTAGAGTCATAGTCGTCATAGTAGTAAAATTTATATGCAGCATGTATATGGCACTCTAAGGTTTCCAAAGCACCTTACAAGTATCATCTCATTTTATCCTCACAGCAACCCTGAGGGGTAGTTACTATTATTATCCTTATTTGACCAACGAGGTAGAGAGAGTTGATGAAGTGACTTGGCCAGGGTCATATTATATCTGCCCCAGGTGACATAAGTGTTTGATATGATTAAGTCATTTATCTTATAGTTTTTTTCTTTTGTTTCGACTTCAAGAAAGTAGAATATAACCAAAATTGGGGCTTAAACTTCAAATTCTGTCTGCCTGTGTTGAAATATTCATGAGAAGGTGTTGCTTCCCTGGAGAGAATGGATTTTCCATAATAGAAAAGGGCAAAGGATGTGGTGGAAAAGGAATCATAGTGGGAAATAAATGCCAAAGACCTAAGAATGGAAAAAATAATACAACTATTCAAAGAAATATCAAAGAAGGCTTATGTTGGCTTGAGTACTTCAAAGCTTTGTGACTCTGTTGGCATGGGCCACTCTCACCACTTGTTCCTGTTTAGACCCTCATATGAGTATGACTTAGTGATGGTCTCAGAAAGTTAACTGAAAATTTCATTGCCTTGAAGCCACACTGGGTATAAGCCACTCTGAACTTGCCTAGGCAGGTCTTTAACAGTTTCATTATTCATACTCAAAAATCTTTTTAATTTCACATGTCTAGCCTAATATTGTGTTCTACTACTGTCTTCAGTACCCCAAGATCACCACCCTTGCACCATGAAGAATCCCAAATAAGGATATGCGTTCTAAACAACATTAAATACAAAAGACTAAACAATAAGTTGTTTTCTAGATTAATCAAGTAAATAATAAAATATTAATTACCAATAATTACAAATCATTACTTTAGGACTACTACTTTATGGATCTAGCTGCCAAAATAATATTCCTTAAGGGCAGATCTTTCCATGTGACCCCATACTTATTCAATTCCATTGGCTTTCTTTTGATTTCTCTATAAAATATAAACTACCCTGTTGTAGTTTTAAAACCCTGCATCACTCGGCTTCAACCTACATTTTCAATTGGCCTTCTCTATGGCGATCTCTCTCTTATCTCCATGCATTTACATTGCTTTGTGTAAAATGTTCTCCTCCTTCACCTCTTTTTCATCAATGTCTTCTCTTCCCCAAAATATAGCTCCTGCACTGGCTTTTACATGAAGCCTTTGTTGACCCAGTGTATACTGCTCTCCCTATCTTACATTTAACTACTTTTTCCTGATTTGGCATGTGTACTTGAATATCTATATGTTATCTTTATCTGATGTATTCATTCATTCAGTATATGTGTATGTGTTGTCTATCCAGATACAGCAAAATGTCCTTGAGCATAACTATTATTTAATTCTTTGTATTTCTGCCAGCATAATACTGTTTTAGAAAGTCATTAGACTCTCATAATAAATGCATGACAATTGAGCATTGGCAAAGAAACATCTCAATATATGAGCAAAGGGTTTTCAAAGGGTATTTTCTCTCTGTAAGATATTTGTGAAGCTTAGGGTTTTCTCTTGACAAATAACTGTCTATATTAATTTTAGTTGGAAAGTAATGCTTGTATCCATATTAAAGCATCAAGAAAATGATGATTGATCCTTTTTTTTATGGCCCAGACTTGTGATTTCATCAGCATAGGGAAATCTAGGAGCAGAAACTTCCTACTCTCTCTACCAAAGAAGATTAGCAACTCCTCTTTAATTAGTAATCCTAGGTAGTCCTGGTTCACTGAGAGATTAAATGACTTGTGCATTGTCACATAACCAATGTGTCTGAGGCAGAATTTGAACCCTGACTCCAAGGCTGTTCTTCTATTAACTACTCTGAAATAAGTATTAATAGTCCCTATTTTTGTTTGAAAAATAAAGATATTAGGGAAAGACTTTCTATTTCTCACTGGGGTTAGGGGGAAATGAATTAAAAAGGAGATGGATTTAGATTTATTAAGTACCTACCATGTATTGTAAAAGCTCATAAAAATATAAAAGAATCAAGAAAAGAACAGGCCAGAAAGGCCCTAGATTTTAGAATTAGGTGAGATAGGTCATCTAAGTACAGTATGTCTATGGACAGATTTCAGATCTGTGAACTTGGATGTGGGAAACAAACACATTATTTTCACTAATCTTTGATTTCCTTTGTAATTTTATGTATTTTATTTTATTCATTTAAAAACATTTTTATGAGAAAGTTTCCCTAGGCTTTATCGAACTGCCAAAAGGATTCACAAAAGAAAAAACAACATAAAAATCATTTATCAACTGCTCCCTCATTGTACAGATAAGAAAACTTACAACTTCAGAGATAAAATGATTTGCCATGTTCAAACAAAATATTCAGAACTCTTGCCTTCTGACTTCAAATCTAGTCCTCTTTCTACTGTGCACATATGCTAGCAAAACATGTACGGTGGCAGGAAAGAGGAAGGGAAGACAGGTAAAGGGAAAACAATGAAAAAGTTTAAAAAAGCAGTAAGTTTATAGGAAGTTTAATGCAGTATCTGAGGAGACATTGTTGGCTTCAATGGTGAGGGAAGAATTGTAAATATGTAATATTTGTTCTAAGTCTTTTTTGGAATTTGTAGCCTGAAAATCTGGTGCACAATTTGAATATGTAAATGCATTTTATAATAAAACTGTGAGAATAAATGTGATAACATGAAAAAATTGAACCATCAGATACACACACCCCGTTGGCATCAACACTTTGTTGATTTGATTTAAAATCAAGCATTCTGTAAATTCAAGGTATTTATTATTCTTCTCATCATTATCATCACTAATAGTGATGTCTACCCTCTTGTGCCTCTTTACCAACAGAATTATTAACACTCCAGAAGTGCAAATTAATTTCCATCCTCACTGGTGTATTAAATTATAAGGTGTTACTAAATCTTTAAATATTATGAAAACCAAGAGGTAGGGTAATTGAAGTGAATAGTATTGAATGAAAAACCCAGCAAATAATATAAATTATATTATTATAAATATAAATTATAAATGAAATAACCTCTTGCCACCATGAATGCAAGGCATTATAATGACTGTAGAGGTGGGTCCTATGCAGTATTAAATGGGAAGGACCAAATAATGAATAGAATTTTCAAATTTGATTGATATGAAATTAACTACTAATAATTGTGAATGCTTGTGAATACAAAACAAATAGCATGGCCTAGTGACTATAGAGTCAGCCTCAGAACCAGGAAAATATGGAGGTCAAGTCCAGCTTCTTACACATACTAGTCTGGTGATTCTAGGAAAGACCTTTAACCTTCTTTTGCTCTAGGTGACTCAGTCTGGAAATTGTGGAGAAGGTGGTAATCTGCTTTGGTAAAGGATGTTTTCTCATCTGGCAATTCCTTATACTTCAGAAGTCATACTTTTAATCTCTCTCTCTCTCCTTACTTCCTGTTATCTCTTGGACATATTCCTGTTTTTTAGAGTTCATATCCCCCTGTCCCAATCATGAAAGAATACACATTTCTTTCTGAATGTCTTGACTTTTAAACAGATGTGGTATAGTGGATCAAGGTCTGGCCTCAAAGCCAGAAAAATATGGTTTCAAACCCGGCCTCTGACACATATTAACTATGTGACCCTGGGCAAGTCACTTAACCCCTTAGTACTCCCAGCACTTTTCTAAGTGTACACATTTTAGAAAAGGTGTCATGCTACATGGGAGAGAAAGATTGTTCATCTGGGAGTTCCCTAAACCAATAAAATCATATCCCTATTTCATAGGATATAATGAATGACGTGTCAAATAACATTTTTTTTCAGTGCTTTCACATAGATAAACATATTACTTTTCACTTTTTTTTGGAGGGCAATTGGGGTTAAGTGACTTGCCCAAGGTCACATGGCTAGTTTTTGTGTTAAGTGTCTGAGGCCGGATTTGAACTCGGGTTCTCCTGACTCCAGGGCTAGTGCTCTACTCACTGCTCCACCTAGCCTCCCCTAAGTATTATTTTTTTAACTGAGTAATATGGACAACTCTTTAGCAAAGAGAAAATCCTGTTTCACACAAACCTTATACTGCTCCCCAAACCTTTACTCTTAATTAAAAGCTACTTATAGTCATGAGATAACATAGTATAGAGTGAGGGTAGCCCGCTGGACCTTGAGTGTCTAGTATGAGCCAGACACTGTGCTAAGCCTACAAAAAGAGGCAAAGTATAGTCTCTGCTCTCAAAGAGCCTACAATATAATGGGGGAGACAACATGTAACTATACATACAAACAAACTGCACAAATAGGAAATAATTAACAGAGGGAAGGTACTAGGATTAAGAGGGCTTGGAAAAGGTTTCCTGTAAAAGATTGGATTTTAGTTGGGACTTAAAGGAAGCCAGAAAAGCCAATATGTGGAGTTGAGAAGGGAGAACATTCCAGGCAGGGGGACAGTCAGAGAAAATGGCCAGAGTTGAGAGATAAAGTGACTTGTTTATGGAACAGCCGGGATCCCAGTGTCACCTAATTGAAGAATATGTGATGATTTGCATCTTGCTTTTGACATATACTGGCTATATGACCCTGGGCAAGTCCCTTAACCCATCATACCTCAATTTCTTCATCTGTAAAATGAGGGAGTTGGATCTGGTGGCCTCCAAGTTCCCTTTCAACTCCAAATCAATGATCCTATGACTCAACTTATGTGCATCTAGTTGCCAGAGCTTTGGCATTTGATAAGAACACTTTCTTTCAGGCTTGCTGGATGCCAGAGACAGGATTATTAATAAATCATAGCATCAAAATCTCAAAACATTTCCATGTATTAGGAAAGCAACACTTGCAATTATTATGGAGGTATTAAAAATAGTCATGGAAACATGCATGTGACTAATTGCAGGAGTAGAGAAATACACATCAGCTCTGTGTGTCTGGAGAAGCATAAAATTATGAAGCCTGAAAAATGAATGTAATATGGGATTATTTGGAGCAGGAATAAAAGCATAACTTAAATTTCTGATCAGGATCACTACAGCTCCCACTGCTGTTATTGCTTGCCTCCATTTTCTCACTTTTGCATTTGGACATAACTATTCAGCTCTATTTAGTTGTGTGTCTTAGGTGGAAATGTTAAGTCTCAAATTACATAGCAGAATTGACTAGGAACATGCGGTTGCCATGGTGCTGAAAAGATAGCATTCAAAATCATATGAATGATTTTTTTTTTTTTGCTAAAAAAGAAAAGGTTAAAATGGAAAGCTGAAAGAAGGTGGCTGAGCACAGCATCTCTCCTGTGATTAAGAATGTAAATGATATTTAATTTAAATGATGAACATGAATTTTCTATGCTTTTTGAAACTTCCTAGATGTTTTCCATTTTCGTTAGATGCTTTGGCTGCTAGTGTGACATACCAACCTGTACCCATTTCCTCTTGTGCCTGATTTGGAGTGAAAAAGTCATAGATGGAAAGGCTTAATGGAAGGAAAAAGCAAGAAATTGATGAAGAGGAATGATGGGACTTAGCAGAGAAGAGATTCAATTGCCCTCCTTGATGTTTTCAAAGTTCTTTGGAGAATAGCAGAGTAAGAAATGGAGATTGATGAGTTTCTTCATCTGGAAAATGGATGTGGTAATAGCACATACCACACAGAGAGGATGTGAAACCCAGATGGGATAATATACATAAAGCTCTTTGCAAACATTAAAGGAAGGACTATATGTATGAGCTATTATTATTAGTCGAAAAGCATTTATTAAAATGCCTACTATGTGTCACTCACTGTGCTAAGTACTGGAAATACAAAAAAAAGTGAAAATTACCATTGCCCTCAATGAGCTAATGGAGGAGACAACAGGCAAATAATCATTCACAAACAAGCTATAAACAGGATGCAATGGAAATAATCTATGAGGGAAAGGAACTAACATTGAGGGGGAAATCATAAAAAATTCTTCTTGCTATAGGTGGGATTTTAGCTGGGACTTGAAGAAAGTCAAGGAAGCCAGGAAGTGAAGAAGGGGAGGAAAATCATTACAGACATGGGGGAAGCCAGTGAAAATGCCCAGAGTCTGGAGATGGAGGCATTTGTGTGAGGAATAAAAAGGAGGACAGTATAATTGAATGGGGGGGAGGTGTGGGCGAGGACTAGGGGGAATTAAAGTATAAGAAGACTGAAAAGGTAGGAGGAGGGCCATGCTGATTCCATGTGGGCAGCTGGATAATGAGCTGGCTTTGGGGTAATGGAGACCTGAGTTAAATTCCCATCTTTGATATTTATTGGTTGTTTGACCCTGGACAAGTCATTTACCTTCTCAATGCCCAAGACTTCTCTCTGAGACTCTCAATTGCAATCTGCATTGCTAGAGGGAGTTTCCTCTTTGGACTTTATCTACACTGAGGAAATCACAAGCCTGGCCCAAAAAAATAATAATAAATTATCTCAGAAGGGAAAAAATGTTGATCCTAAAATTTATTAACTGCAGAAATAATGAGAAAGGATTAGATGTTAGAAAACTAAAGCAATACTTTCTATGGATCATCATCATCATCATCATCATCATCATCATCTAGCCTTTATATAGTGCTTTAAATGTCTTATCTCATTTGATCCTCACAACACCCTTGGAAGGTAAGTGCTTTGGATAGATGAAGACACTGAAGCAGACAGAGGTTAAATAACTTGTCCCAGAGACACACAAGTATCTGAGGCAGAATCTGAACCTGGCTCTTCCCAACCCCAGGTCCAACACTTTACCCACTGTGCCACTTAGTTGCCTTGTCAGACTCTTTAGAACTAAGTAAGGACTTTATGCCAGAGAAAACAGGGAGGTGCCATTGTGGATTTTTAAGACAGAGGAGGTAATCAGAACTGGGATTTTAGGGTATTAATCTAGAAGTACTGGTTAGGATAACTTGGAGGGAGAAATTAATAATAATCATAACTAACATTAATATAGCACTTTCTATGTGTCAGACACTGTATTACATGCTTATACAATTATTTTCTTATTTTATCAAGACCGATTATAAAAAAAATGAATGCTAGGAAAGTGAAATGCTTTGCCTAATTTATATAGTTAGTATCAAAGGTAGGATTTGAACTCAGGCCTCTAACTGCCAATCTCTCTCTACTATACCATGCTTCCTCTCTTTATTACTGATATTTACTTGGTGGCTTAGAGGTTGAAATAATCCACTGGAAGGCATTTCCCATTATTGCTTTTGTATAGGCAGAAACTTCCAGGGTTAACGTAGACATATTCCATCTTTCACAGTATTCATCACTGAATTAATGGCCTTTACTTGGAGTGTTCTTCTCTTCTACTTCTTTTTTTAAAAGCAATTGGGGTTAAGTAACTTGCTCAAGGTTACATGGCCAGATGTTTCTGGGTGGGTACTAAGTGTCTGAGCTCAGATTCGATCACCAGGTCATCCCGACACTGGGGCCGGTGCTTTTACATGTTGTGCTACCTGGCCGCCCCTCTTCTACCTTTTAATCCTTTCTATCCTTCAAGGACCTGCTAAAATGATACCACTCAAACTAAGCATCCTTTGTGTTAGTATGCTGCAGAACTGAGGGAGGAAGAGAGACCCAGGTTTTTCTTTTTATTCCCCTGCTATTGTAGAAGGATGGTAGGGGGAAGAGGGACCATCCAAAGGAAGCAAGAGATTGAAATTCTGCATGAATATGTACAGACAGTTTTGAAGGGAAGAAATCCATAGTATCAATAGATACATAAAGGAATTCTGCCGAGCATTTCAGCAAATAGCCTCTTGTCCTAGTGTAAGCCCTCAGTGTATTTTGGAAGGCATCTGGATGATGTGAAAGTGATGCTGTGGAAACAGTGGTAGCTGCTGTGAGGGCTCTTGTAGGCATTCATTCCTGAAAGATTAGGCAGTGAGTATCAAAGGAATCCAGGGTGAGAGTCCTTGCAGTGAGAAGACCAATAGACAGTGCAAGTGAGATTAGGGGCTAAAGGGAGTTCTTGGCTTGAAAATTTGGAAGAAAGTGAAAAGAGTGGCTGTCAGTGGGTCAGGACTGCAGCTTGACAGTGACTAGCCAACATTACATACCCATGTGTGGTAAGCAAGGGTAAAAGATCGGCTTCTGTGCGGTACAGTGTGTCTTAACAGAGGGCAGCTGAGTTCCCTTCTTCTTGTTTTCCTTTTGAAAGAGAGGGACCTGGGTAATCCAGGGTACATGCAACTTGACACAGAGATTCCCTGCTCACTGAAAATGAACTTCCATAGTATTTTGTTCTCTTATTATAGTACTTATCACATGTCATGTGGTAGGGCCATTCACATACTTGTTTTTTTTTTCTACTACTGGATTGGAAATTCCTAGGGGGCAGAGATTGTACCTTTGACTCCCTCTTCTATCAAATTAGAAATTCATGACTTCTGCATTCATCAAATGATAGACTGTAGTACCTCTGTGGTTCCTCCAACATTCTGTTATGTCAGTGGAACACCTAGCATGTAATACATGTTTAGCAATGAATCAGTGAATCAGTAGAAAAAACTGAGCTAACATTGGTTAATTAAGAAATAATTATTAACCTGATAAGGGGCTATTAAGTAGGGCTTATTCATATATTTGGATGACAGATCATTTCTGGTATGATTCTCATATTCTGCTATATGGCAAAACAGACAAAAACAGCAATAGCTGGTATTTATTAAAAAAAACAACCTTTTGACATATTTAGATTTCCACAATGGTCCCATAAGGTAGACACTACAGGTATTATATTGTTCCTATTTTACAAATCAAGAGGTTAAGATTCGTAGACATTGATCCATTTGGTGCATGATCACATAACTACTAAGTTTGGGGGGCAAGATTTGAACTCAGATTAGTCCCTACTTCAGGTCTTTCCACTGTACCATGTTACCTCAGAGACATTTCATCTCTTTCTCCTTCCACTTTTTTTCTTTAGAACATTCTAAGGAAATGATTCTAGAAGCACTGTAAGGATGTCAAAATTTTAACAGACATTAAAATTCTATTTGGAGAACAGCATTTGTGGGGTTGTCTTATATCCAGTGGAGAAAATGAGAAATGATCTTTTGCATCTTCTACATATCACAGTTAATTGACTTAAAATTCATTTTTAAAAATATAATTCAATCCCACAAATGTTTATTAAGGACCTGCTATGTATAAGACACTGTGCTGGGTCTATTTTCTAATATCTTTTTAAATCAATCTCTTGAGGTAATCATTATACCTTATTAAAAAGATAATAAAGTAGCCTTTAATAAACCTCAGTGTTAACTGGCCCTCAAACATGGTAGAAAGAATGGCATAGTCCACAATATCAATTCAAGCATATCTGGGAGCAAAACATAGCACATTGGTGGCTTTGAATGCCCTCTACTTTCCATTAATTATAGGTCTTTCTGATTGGTGAAGGCTTATTGAACAGATATCCAACGGGAGAATAGAATGCTATGATCATGAAAATGATGAGGTAATGCTTTGGTTTGTGCCTTGAAGTCACGCTAAGTAAATAATCTCTTTGAGAAAGGATTATTTCTAACCCATCAAGCTAATGAATGGATGCTTATTCACCTGCCTTAATCACAAGAAGTGAAACTCTTCAGATATATATTATAAATCAAATAACCCCAGTAACTCCCCCCCTCAAAACCTAAAGAACTAAAAACATTACCTACTTTCTTCCTAAAAAATACCTCTCCCATCAAAAAAAATCATACCACTGTCAAATGAATGAACACTGACATTTATCATCAGTTGTCTTTCTCTCTGCAGGTTGGTTATAAAACATTTTCCAAAAGCTAGAGAGAGGGAGAAAAAATGAAATCAGTCACAGCCCTCACAAGATTTGTCGGAGGGCAGGATGCTGATCACATTCCTGTTTCACAGAAGTGTAAATTTTAGAATCTTATTTTCACAGGAAGGTTATACCATCTGTCTGCATGTTAATTCACTGCTTCAGTTGTTAACTCCTTTGCACCTTTTACTTGTCACATAAATTATAGTATTGTTTCCACATTAACCCTTTTATTCCCCTAAATAGCATGGTAGCGTCTTTACCCTAGGGAGCCAAAACAGTTTGTATTAAGGACAGGGATATTAATTAAAATTCACTGTGATAACACAAATCCAGAAGGAAATGTATAGTGCTCTTAATAGCAAAGACAGTCTTTATAGTGGAAAGAGCTGAAATCCTTTTCCCACTGCTGAAAAACTGTGACCTTAACCTTTCAGTGCCTTGGCATTCCTTCTCTTAAATGAGAATACTGGCCTTGACTTATGGCTCAGAGATGTTGTGAGGACTCCTGGGTAAGAGTCAAAATGGCTGTTCTATATGAGTAAGAGCTGTGAGGTAAAGGTTCTCTTCCAGAAATCGCAGAGTGATTGGGAAAAAGAGGAGAAAGAGGAGGGGGTGAAGTTATGGAATGGAGTAAGGTGATGGAGGAACTCGAAAGCAGCCTGGACATGGAGAAACAGCAACCGGGCACAGAGAAGGACCCCGAGAAAGTGCAGAAAGCTGAACTGTTATCTCCTAATAGTCAGCACCTTGGTGAGTACCAGTCCCACACTCTTGGAAGATATGGGGGAAAGGAAGGTGTGAAAGACATGGGACTAGAGCAACTCACGAAGAGGGAAAAGTATAAAACCTTTGAGGTAGTATGGAAGGGAAGACTGGTTGCTATTACTGATTTGTGCAACTCTCTTAATTCTCTTAAGGAGGGAGAAAATGAAGGTTAGATGAGGTAAATCAATGCTGGTAGAGAGCTTCTATGAGAATAAGTAAAATAGAACTGAAGGATCTTTCATAGTTAATAGCTTTTGCAAAGGAAAAGTCAACAAGACCTCAAATAGGAATTAGATTGTAAAAGAACTTCAATTACAAAATCCTTGGTGATTATTCAGATATTTTTAGAATGTAGGTGTCAGAGATGAAAGAATGTTAATTAAGGCTTAATAGTGAGACAACCTGTGGTTTATTTGGGAAGTGTTTGGAAAAAGAGGGGGAAGGGGACAATTGAAAACTCACTGGTTGGGTTTTGCAATAATGATTTTGCACAAACTCGAGATAAAGATTTGTTACATATGAAATGGCCATTGGAAAAAGAGCTGCCAAGGTTAAGAAACATCACAGCACTATGCTATGAGTCAGACAAGACAGTAAACACGTGTGTATGAGGTGTTGTCCTGAGAGAAACAAGAGTAAAATGAAAATGAAAGTGATGAAGATGGTGCTACTAGAGGGTGGGGGAGAACAATGAAGGAGGGATTATTAACTCTAGTAAGATAAACACACACACAAGCACTAAGAAGAACCATGAGACACTAAGAAGAGGGACTAGTATTTCTATTAGTAATACCCAATATACCTGAGATTGGAGAAGGAATGATTCATGGGGGAAATACTCTGCTAAGTCAGATTGCCAAAGGGTGAAGTCTGAGACTCTGGATAGGTACTTGGGTAGAAGTGAAGAGAAATGAGCATTTGAGACTCCCTCATTTAGAGGCCTCGAGGAACAAAAAGGGAGGAGCAAACTAAAGGAGGAACAGCAGAAGGACCTGTAAGTAATAAGGTGAAAGAAGAAGGGAAGGTGGAGGATATGAGGGATGGTGGGGGAGGGAGATTACATGATGCTATCAGCCTGAAGGAAGGGAAGACTAGGGATCTCCCCTATGGCATTTTGACAGCACAAAGGCTAGCCTGAAGAGACACTGTGCCCATCTCTTGAGGGAAATATAGGTGAACAAAGTTGGAACAAAGTGTGAAAACATAGTCAATGAATTGCTGAGACATTTTAAGAATATGGCGTTGTTAGAGAACGTGATCCAGTGCCACTTGTTCAAGGTGGGGGGAGGGGACATATTGGTACAGGGAAGTGGGAGGTTTTGAGGGAAAGAAATATATTATGGCCCAGGGTCAAATGTAAAAAGAAGAGATGTAGGAGCATTCCATGGTGGGATTCCACCTGGAGAAATGGGATAAGCTGGTGGTGGAATGGATAGGGTGCTACACTTGGAGTGAAGAAGGTTTGAGTCATGCCTCTGCCACTCATTAACCTTGTGACCCTAGAAGAGTCACTTAGCCTTCAGCCTTGGGGTCCTCCTTTGTAAAACTGGAATAACACAGCTGGGTTGCTGTGAGGATCAAGCCAGTTGCTATACGTGAAGCTCTTTGAGAGCAGGGATTATATTTACCTTTCTTTGTATCCAGAGTGCTTAGCATAGTGCCTGGCTCATAGTAGACACTTTGTGAATGTTTATTGACCAATTGAAGCTCTTTGAAAACCTTAGAATATTAGTTTTTATTAACATCTTTTATTATAGCGTGTTTACAAGAGCAGCTGAAATAGGGCATAGGAAAGCTTGAGTGCACCATTGTTGGAAGATGTAGGTGGAAATTTGATATGAAACAGTTCATGGATCAAAATGTGAAAATGTTAGGATGTTGTTGAGGAAGAATGGAGCTGATGTGTGGTTTGGAAGACTTAGAGGATTTCCCTTCATCAGTACATCACTGAGGATGAAGAGATAGTAGATATGGAAGTGTTTTGAACCCTTTGGTATTAAGGAATCTGCTGAATTGGAGGAGTTTTCTCCAGTTTCCAGCTGCTGCATCTGCCACATCCCTAAATTTATTGGGGTGCCAGGACTCCTGAGTCTTTCTGGTTTCTGTTTTAGCATGCCAGTGAAACTAAAGACACAAAATTCCACCACAATTTTGCCGTAGAGAGAGAAATATCTAATGGAGTTCATCAGAATATAGGCTATAGGGAAATTCTTAGCTCAGTGAGAAACATGCTGATCTAGTATAAATCGAATTACTGAGAACATGGTTCATGGACAGGCAGGGGAATCCTTAGCTAAATGACATATAAATCTATTGATGATGAATTCTGTTTAATAAAAATATAATTCTTAACAGCAATGCCAAACAAAGAAGGCATACAGTAATTCCTCAGAAGAGGATGGCACTGGAGAACCTTTCCTGCAGCCTGCCAGGTCTCAAAGCAGACTTCTAAACTCCCCAGCATAGGGAGAAGGAGTGGTTGTGAGAGAGAGGGCAAACCCAGCCTTCTGCTACTTGGCTCAGTTACAGGTTAGCAAGCAAAGCCAGGAAGGAGGCCTAGAGTTTTCATAGGCCACCAGATGGAGAGGGAAGAAAGGTGTGAGCAGAAACTCCAGCCTCTTGCTCCCTTCACAGCATTCAAGTAAGAGAACAAAGGTATCAAAATTGTCAGGCTTTTGGGCCTTTCCCAGGGGCAAGGCAAGAGAGCAGAAGTAAAAAGAGAGGCAATATACTCTTTCTCTCTTAGAAGAGTGACAGAAGGGAGGTCAAGGACTAAAACTCCAGGAGCCCTGACTGTCATTTCTAGGCCAAGAGTTCTTAACCTTTTTTGTGCCATGGACCTCTTTGGCAGTCTGATGAAGCCTACAGATTCTTCCACAAAATAATAATTTTAAATGAATATAGATTGCAAAGTAAACCAATTATATTAAATAAAATTATCAAAATATATATTTGAAAAAAAACAAGTTCATAGATCCCAGGTTAAGAACTTCCGTAACCTGGGCAAGCTAGATCTAATACTTAATCAAAGGATCCTTCTCAGCTCTATTCTCCATAGAGACCCATCTGTATTGAATGTAATCTCTGTCTGTTGCTGAAAGGTCTTTCAGTAGAAATCAGTTTGGAAGGGATTCTGATTCTTAATAAGTAAACAGAGCTCCATCTCTCTCCTTGGGAGTTTGCAGTATTGAAATCAAGATCAGTCTGCCTTATAGGGTAAGCTATCCCTTCAATCATTGACCTGTTAGGGAAGTTTCCCATACAGAAAAGAGCTAAACGGGGAAGTGGCTAGAAGAGAATCTGGCTCTCCTGCTCTCATCCCTTTTATCCCCGTTCAAAAAGAGGGAAAGTGTTATCTGTTAACCAGGACATTGTAAGAGATCCTAGAGCTGAGGACGTTTCCTACTCCTCTCCTTGTTGGGAGTGGATGTTACTGCATTTTACCCACCCCATTATCAAAAATAAGAGGAACTGAGGACACTCCATAACTGAAACAGAAAACAGGAAACTATGGGTTTCCAGTTCTATCAAGATGCAGGTGGAAAATCTGATACATTGATGTTATCTGATACATTCGTTGATCAAGAAGGGAAAAGAGTTAATATATGGACTGGAGGATAAAAATGGAAATGATGTATATGTTTTGAAAGATATTTTAGGTGTGTCTCTCACTAGAAGACAAGAATAATTGCCTAAGGTTAAAAATCTTGGGCAAGTCACTCAGAACACTCTTGAGTTCTGTTTCCTCAGTTGTAGAATGAGGGGGTTGGATTAGTGGGCCTCTGCAATTCCTTCTAAATCTATGACTATAATTCTCTGTAGATAGCAAATGTGAATGTATTGTGAACCCTTTGAAACACAGGCTAAAATTTCAGATTAAGTCCCCTTAACTCTTTCTGCTTTTGATTGTCTCCAGTTTTTCCTATATACATGTTTGCACATGATTAGAGAGCAGTGACTCTTCTCCTCCCCTTCTCCCCACCCCCAGCTTTCTTTATATTGCTGGGTGCTTAGTACCTCTGCCTGGTACATAGTAGAAGGCACTTGACAAATGCTTGTTGACTTCTGTAATTTACTTTGGTTATCCATGCAAGGGTGAAATGAAATCGTTGGAGACACCCACCACCGTTGACATTTATGTCTGCTAGCCTTTAAAAGAGCACTGTTTGCTATGTGCATCACTGTTTTTCTCTGCTTTATTTTTATCTCATGTGTCTCCATGTTCTTTTTCCTTATCACAGAATTTTAGCTGAGGAAGGGACCTCAGAGAGCACTGTGTCCCACTCCTTCATTAAATGGATGAGGAAACAGAGGCCCAGAGAGATAAAAAATGAGTTGCTCAAAATCACACAGCTGACTAGAATTAAAAGGGATCTCAGAGCCAACTTCCTCTTTTGGGTAAGAAAGCTGATTGGTTTGAATTAAGCTTTCTGTACCCCAAATCCAAGAGCATCCTAGTGCTCAGCTCAGTGCCCAGTCCATAGCACATGCTCAATAAACTCTGTTGATTTGATTGGCCTTTCTCCAGTAGATCTGTGATCTTATCAATATGGGTACTTTGTTTAGTGATGTAGATCAAACTCCCTCTGTGTCATAGTTCAGTTTTCATGAAATGTTACAGCCTACAAAATGCAAACCTCTCTCTACTTAGGCTGGTCCTTGAATGATAGATACATATGTTATAGACCATGCCCTTTTAGAGTCCACAACATTTTAAAAAGTATAAAAGTGTCCATGGAAGGGAAATAAGGAAAACAAATCACTGGAATATTCCAGAATCTGGAATAAACAAGAGGAAATGAGAGGAGAGAGAGCTGGGGAAAAAGAGACCTAGAATAAGGAAGAGGCAGTTAATGGACTCTGAAATATATCTTACTGATAAAATCTGTTATCTACTTTTTACTTGGGTTATGGGCTACTGATTAAGTGATCCTAGTAATCACTGCCCTTTGTAAAGTTAATTAGTTGATTAATTGCTAACCTTTCGACAATTTAATAACAAAAACATTAAGAACATAATAACAAATCTCATTTGATATGTTCTAGGTTCTGTGTACAAAGGTAAAACTATTCCCAAGTTTCTTACATTCTACTGCGCCATACCATATGTATATAAACAACTATATTGCAGGGAAAACTGAGCAGAGAAAGAGAGAGTGTGCATAGGTAAGATTCCTCCCTAAATGAGTTGTCATACAAAGGGGGTAATTAATCACAAGGCTATCATTTCAAAGTTTTAGACCCAGACCAAGTAAAATCAAGCCAAGAGCTAGATGAGTTAACAGGCAAATAGATTTACATCTCAGGAGGTATATACAATCTTAGTGGCAGCAAAAACATGTGAATGGCTCATTTTTTAAATTTCCAAAAACGTGTTCTGGGTTTAAATGTTTTAAAGTGTGCTGTAAAAAAAGAAGTATGGTTCATTTGAGGGCTTTTGATGACTAGGCTATAAAATGGTGAAGGTCAAACTCAAAGAAAGAGGGGAAGGCTTATGGTCAGTCAGAAAAACACATGCTCACAGGAAGCAGAGAGAGTGAGCAGTGCATATAATTAAGGCAGATTAACAGCATTGTAATTTTCCCCCTCTTTGCTTTTGTCATGAAATATGATAACAATTAAAGAATAATCTTTAATATTAAGAAGTCAACTTTGTTTTTTTATTATTAATAAATAATAAAACTAAAGTCTTGAACTAATCAAGACTTTTAATTAAGCAAAATGAAAGGTTAAAATAGCCAACTACAGGGGCCTTTGATTCAAAGCTTCCTTGAAGCTGAATAAGCTTTTAACTTAAAAAAATAAGGATAAGATGGGAATTTTTTATTTGTTTTGATCTGATAATAAAGAAGTGATTTGGATTAAAGAAAGATTCATGTGGAAAAACATCCAGTCATATTTAGCATTTGCCATTCTTTCAAGTCTTGCTCTGAGTTGTGTATCATTGAATAAATTAGTATGACTAGAGGATATTTTACAGATGGGATTTTAGACATGGTAAGGGTATGAAAACTCATTTACTCCAATCCTCTAATATTATATGTATGCTCATTGTGGTACAGATTAAGAGACTTTCCAAAGATCTTGAAGCTAGTTAGAAAGCACACCTTCTGAACTTGGGTTCTGCTTTTCTAGTCTGCTGGTCAATATCCATATACATATACATTTGCTTAAGAATTTTATTTTATTATTTTTTAAAGCAATTGGGGTTAAGTAACTTGCTCAAGGTTACATGGCCAGTTATTTTGTGTGGGTGCCACGTATGTGAGGTCGGAACCGATCCCGGGTCTCCCAATGCCGGGGCCGGCGCTCTTACTCACTGCGCCACCTGGCCACCCCAAGGATTTTATTTTTGATAGAAAAAAGCATAATAGAATATTAAAGGGTACAGACGGATGTTCTTAATCAAACCTTTAAGAAGTCTAAGTGTTTAGACCACGAAGCTATTGTCTAAATGTCACTTGGATTGTAGGTCTCACACTTAATGAAAATTAAATCAATTCTGGAGGCTGGTCTTGCAAATCCAGTCATATAAAGTAATGACAATATAACATTAGGCATAAAAATTGACTTTCAAAATTGGTATAATTTATGTTGTGTTTATGTAATAATGTATCATTTATTGATCAACACAGAGAACTGTCCTCCTATTGGCAAAGAATTGTAGATTATGCTTTCAATAATGCAAATGAACCTAGAGCAAGAGAAATAAAAACAGAAATATCTTTAGACCTTTCTTCTTCTTTGTGATTGCCCTTTGGGGCATAGCATCAGCAGTGAACTGTGAACCAAAACCTAAGATTAAAAAGTGAACTCTACTTTTCCACTGCCTCTCTAATTGGTTTCAGTGGGAAATTACTGGCCTGAAGGAATGTATAGCATGTGATGCTTACAAAAAGAGATGGCCCTCTTTTAAGGGAGTTCCAACATGATAGCTTTGATTCCTTCATGAATAGTCAGATAAGCTTCAAATTGTCTGTATTGCTTCCTATACTTAAAATGTCAACCTAAAATCATTTCATTTTAGTTTGATTTAAAAAGGAAATTTAAGTAGAAGCCCTTGAAATAACCCTGCTTTGAAATATCAGTCAATAACCTACCATGTACATGGCTTTTAGACCAAGAAAGCTTATGGTTCTTTTTGCACATGAATGGTTTTCCAGTTGCCTTTTATTTGGTGACAAATGAAGCCAGAAAAGTATATTTAAAAAGGAAAAACAAAAAAAATTCTTTTAAAATGATGTTGACATGACTAGGGTCGCTCTGATATCTATATATTTGTCTTGCCCTGGGTACTAGTAATACCATGGTAATATTTCTCCTTTTGTCCCCACTCCCTCCAAAATTTGATACTTAATCTTGTATTAGATTGATTTTTCGTAATAACAATAGCTCATGCTTGTATAGTATTCTGTAGTTCATTCAATTTTTAAATAATGAGCTTAAATTCACATTCAAACATACAAAAGAATAGCAAAAGTATGGATTGCATATGAAATAAACTGCTGTTACATGAAGGCTCTCAAAAGTTTTAGTGCCATTTTAACTTTTAGTAGACTAACTTTTACTACACTAAAACTTTGGGATACCCTGTATACAGTTTATTTTTACTTTTTTTTTTTTTTGGTTTTGTCATTTTCTGCTAATTCATTTCCCCTGTAACACATAATTAAAGAAAAACAAATCTAACACATAGACTTTGTTGGAAAATGTATGTCTCACTTGTTGCCTATTATCCATCCCATTCCCTCTCTGCTAAGATGTAGGAGGTATGTTTTAACATTGCTCTTTTTAAGTCACGATTGGCCATTGGCTGGATGAGTACTGAAGTCTTTCAATGTCATTTTCTTCAGATCATTACATTAGTCATTGGGTAAGTTGTTTTGTTTATTTTGCTTCATATCAGTTCATACAACTCTCCCTCCATTTCTGTGATACTTCACTTTGTCATTTCTTATGCAATAACATCCAATCATGTTTGTATGCTACCGTTTGTGTGGCTATTTCCTAATTAGTAGACATTCACTTTGTCAAAGAGTGTTTCCAGCTCTTTGATACCATACACTCACAAAATGCTCCTGTGGATATTTTTGTACATATATGTCCTTTCTCTTTTTTTTTTCCGATCTCTTTGGGGTATATGCCTTTTAGTGGTATTTCTACATCAGAAAGTATATAAAATTAAGTGAATTTGGAGGTGTGATTTGAAATGATTATTGAGTCATTATACTAATTCACAGCTCCACCTAGAGTGCATTAATGTATCTCTCCTCCTACATCCCTTCAAACAGCTAATCATGTTTCTCTTTTGTCATCTTTGCCAATCTTATGTGTGTGTACTGAAATATCAGTTGTTTTAATTTGCACTTCTCTTATTTGTTTAATTTTTTTTTCTTTTTGGAGGGCAGTTGGGGTTAAGTGACTTGCCCAAGGTCACACAGCTAGTTTTTGTGTTAAGTATCTAAGGCTGGATTTGAACTCAGGTCCTCCTGACGCTAGGGCTGGTGCTCTATTCACTGCACCACCTAGCCGCCCCTGCTCTTCTTTTTCTTTCTTTTTTTTTTTTTTTTAAAGCAATCAGGGTTAAGTAATTTGCTCAAGGTTACACTGCCAGTTATTTCTGGGTGTGGTGCTTAGTATCTGAGCTTGGATTTGAACCCAGGTCATCCCGACACTGGAGCCTATGCTCTTGCTGTGCTACCTGGCTGCCCCCTCCCCCACCCCCCCTCATCTTAATAGTGATTTGAAGCATTCTTTTGTTTGGTTGTTGATAGCTGGAATTTCTTCTTTTGACACCTATTTGTTTATGTCCTTTGACCACTATCCTTTGAGGAATGGCTTTGCATTGGATCTGGTGTTAGGAAAATCTGAGTTTCAGTCCAGCTTCAGACCTTACTAGTTGTGTGACCCTGTAAAAATTGCTTAACCTGTCTTTCTGAAATTTGTCATCTGTATAATGGTGATGGGTCAGTATGAGGATAAAATGCGATAATATTTGCAAAACTTTGCAAATGTTAAAGCAATGTATACATCCTACCTCTATTATTCTGTTTTTATCTTGGATTTAGATCTATATCAAAGATATTTCTTTCTAATTGTTTTTCTTTGAATTCTAATAGCATTTACATAAAAAGCTTTTTAATTTTTATGTATTTAAAATTGTCCACCTCTATCCCTTATTTTGTTAAGAATTCATCTCATAGCCATAGTTGTAAAAGAATTTGAAGTTTATTGTTATAGATGGTAGGAGGTGACTGCCTAAACCTAATTTCTGCCAGATAACTTTCCTCTTTTCTCAGAAGTTTTTGTTGAATACATGAGTTCTTAACTTTAGTAGTTGGTATTTTTTTTAATCAAATTTTGTACCACTATACTTGATACTTTGGGGTTTTGTTTAATTAGACTATTAAGCTTTGCTTATCTTTTTTTTTAGCCAATAGTAAATAATTTTGATAATGACATTTAATTTGTTTTCATGTGAAACTTTTATAAATTTTCTTTTTCTTCCCTTCTTGCAATTTGATGAGACAATATTATTCACAATTTCCCCCCACCCTCCACTATAAGATTTCACAAATTAATCTATGTTCCAAACTGACTTAGTCATTGGCAATTGTATAGCTCTTATTGACAATAAGTTTGTGGATGAAGTGGTTTCTAAGGCTTTTTAGGCCTTTCCCACTGTGTCAAATGCCTTCCATTGATTAAACTTCCAAAGGAAATGGGGCAGGCTCTCTTCATAGTTTCTTCAGCCGTGTCCAGTTTCTCCCAGAATCAATGGCTTGTTTAAATATATTGAATTGAAGCCGTCTTCAGTCAATAAATCAACAGATATTTATTAAGTGCCCACTATGGTTTGGCATTTCCTTTGATTTATTCTATTTAGGCATTGATTTTCATCCTTGCTTTATTAATTTGATTGTTTGCCTGCACATCTGTAGCTCATTGAGAAACGACTATTACTACTAAATAACAATAAACAATTTCCTGTCTAAAGTATAGCCAATTATATGTATATATACATATACATATACATATACATATACATATACATACACACACACACACACACACACACACACACACATATATATATATATGAAAGAGTCTATCATTTTCAAGGTTGTGGATTCTTTCAATTCTTGATGCTGTCATACTATCTAAAATAACTTTACCTGTTACCTCCTTTGCCTACCTTTATGCTGAAATCCCCAAATATTTAAAGTCTATATTGATTTGATTTAGAGGGTCTGTGATAGTAATGGCATTTAAAGATTCCCCTGTATTGGCTTGGTTTTCAAATTGATTGTGTTAAAACCCAGAGCTTGTTAATCCCACCTGTGGGATGGACTTGTTGATGTGAAAAGAAAGTCCTGAACTGGGAGGAGCTGGTGACGTAGATTTGGAGAGACAAGAGAGAGGCGGAAGACCTTTTTGGAAGCAGCACCTCCTGGAGAGAGAGAGACTAAGAGAATTTTTGGTGGCCGCTTTGAATTGCCCTGGACTTTTGAGACCTGCCCCCTGAGCTGCCAAGGACTGAGGAGACATGGCTGTTTTGCTGGTACTTTGTCTGTCTGTTTTGATGTTATTTTGCCAGATTTGTCCACTGGTGAAAGACAGTCCTTTTGTTGAAGAAGTCCTGGAACCTGGCTTTTGGTTAAGAAGCCCTGAGACTGTCCTACAGACAGAGAGTGAATACTATCCACTGGTGAGGGACAGTGCTGTTGTTGCAGGGGTCTGGAGACTGTCCTGCAGACAGAGTGAATACTGTCCACTGGTGAAGGACAGCGCTGTTGTTGCAGGGGTCTGGGAACCTTTCTGTTGGTTCAGAAGCCCTGAAGAAGGATTTTCTTGTTGTATGTTTACAGAAATCCTAGGAGAGGGTTTTGCTAATGTGTTCAGGGGTTCTAGGACTGTTCTACAGACAGAGGATGAATTAATGAAGGGACTGGCAATGTATCTTGTGGCCTTGCTAAGCCTTGTCTCCCCAGGAACTAAGATTGCTGAGAACTTGACTCTTGTCAAGATGAAGAAAAGACCTCCATTTGGGTATTAGGTGCTGTGCTTAAACTTGATGTAACTCTGGGGTAGATTCAATTGTGATCCAGGGGTGGGGAACTTTTGACCTTTTTGTGTTCTATGGTTGAGCAAATGAATGTATTTTACTTATGTTTGGAAATCCATTTGAGAAGAGGGGCTTTGTGGTGGACTAAATGAAGGTATAGCCTAGGGGTGGAGAAGTATTTAGACCAGGAACTTTGTAATTGATTGAATGATTGGAAGGTCCTGGGGTGGGGTAGTCCTTGGAGATTATTTAATCACATTTAGTAAATGCTGTATTTGGAATGATGTCATGTTTTGATCTTCTCTGTTCTTGGTTGGTCACTGAATAAAATGGAGAGCACCTATGCTGGTATTCTGAACCTTGGGAAATTGCCTTTCTTTTGGCAATTCCATTACAGGGTCTTAAGTCTGTCATAGAATTTTTAGACCTCCCTCTGCAGTGAGTGAAAGTTGGCCTATCAGCTTCAATAGTCATAATTATTATTTTGTATCATATACTCTGGTAAAGCCAAGCATAAGCAGCTTTCAGAGGACTGCTGCTGTGAATAGCTTTTAAGATTCTGATTACACAGTATAGTGGACTCTCTATTTATTCAATAACAAATCAAAACAAAACATTCATAGAAAATCAAAATACAGCATTCACAATGTTACAACTTATCACAGAAAATCAAAATACAGCACTCACCATTTCACAACTCAACAACTTGCCGCTAAAATGGCCACATAGTTTTCACCAAAGTGGTCACATAGTTTTAAACAAAGTACATTCATTTAGTCAATCACAAAATCGTGAATTCAATCACAAAGTACAAAAGTCAAAGTTCTCCACCCCTAGGTCACAGTAAATCATAATCTCAGTCAGTACACAGTATCCAAGTAAAGTCTTCTTTCAGCTTTATTCAAGGCTGGCTCTCAGCTTCCATGGTTCCTCTTCCATGGTCCCAGCTCCTACTGTCACCTGGGTTCAAAGGCAGGCAGCTCTCAGTTCCTTGTCCAGCTCCTTGTCCAGTTCTTCATTCAGTTCCTGTTCCATATTGAAATTCACAGTGTCTAGTCCACCTCAAGTCCTTCACAGGTCCTCTTTCTGGGAAGACAAAGCTTGACAGAGCCACAATAATATTCATGCACATTGCTGGCACCATCATCAGTTTACTATCTGCTTATGAAATCAACTCAGACCCACCAACAAGGTCTGAGAACTCAACACAAATCATCAACATAGAAATCAACACAGACCTACAAACAAGGTCTAAGAGGTCAGCACAAATCATCAGTAAAGTCCCAGGACCTCCAAATCCCTCCCCCAGGACTTCTGTAAACATACAACCAGAAAACTCTCTTTCAGGGCTTCCAGTAAGGTCCCAGGGCTTCTGTACAAAGTATCACAAACAAACATCATCACAGAGAGAGCAGACAGAGTGCCAGGATACCACAAGTTTTCTCCTTCTTGACTCTGCCATCACAAGAGTCCTGCTGTCTCTAGCCTGGGCCTTGCCTTATATATGATCATTAGCTCCTCCCCTTCCTGTTGCAGGAGTTCATGAATTCTAGGGTTCACAAGTTCTGGGGTTCACATGTTCTGTTTCTTAACAGACTTGATACAAGGCTCAAAAGAAACTTGAACTGAAACAAGGTGTTAATTCAATAGTTGAAACAAGGTGTGAACTACTTCTTTGCTTGCCATTACAACTCTTCAAGGTTAGTGTTCTGACATTATTATTATTATTACTGTTGATTTGCTGTTACAATGCACTTTAAAACTAACTTTACCAATTCCTTTCTTTTCCTCTTGAAGGAAAACCTATGGACCACATTTCATTTTAACTGTAACTTTGTTATATTTTTCCAGTGCCCTTCTTAGAGGGAATGTCACTATTGCTATGATTCAGCTCCTCTATTAATATGTCGACTCATTTGTCATTGGACAAGGATTTTGTATTTAGCATACCAATAGTTCTGCTAATGTTTATAGATGAGTTAACATCTGTGTCATATAACTCTCTCTGCTCATTTTTTTGCTGTTCTGTCACTGCATGCACACAAAGTGGAAGGTCATTTTGTATTTTTATTTATTTCATGGTTAAAGAATTTACCAGGGTGCAGCTAGATGGCACAGTGAATGGAGCACCAGCCCTGGAGTCAGGAGGACCTGAGTTCAAATGCATCCTCAGATTCTTAAGGCTTATTGTCTGTGTAACCTTGGGCAAGTCACTTAATCCCAATTGGCCAGCCTTCCCCCCTCCAAAAAAAGCAAAAAAAAAAGTATTTACCAGCTATTTGCCAATATGCTAATGATGAATCCCTCAGTAGTTAGCCAAACTTGTGCCATTTGTCCCTAGGATCATACTTAAAACCTTTCCAGATTGGTAAAAGAGGAGTTTGTGATCTATTCTTAGGGACTTCAATAACCCAAGGTACCTTTCTGGTTACATTAATTAGTATTGGACTCTCCAAATTTTCATTTTTCATCCCTTTTGTAGATTTAGTACTGAGTAAGTAGCTTCCTTGAAAGAAGTCTTAATTCTGTACCATTTCCCAAACATTCCTAGAAGACTAGAATAAAGTTATGTTAGTATGAATAAAGAATGGTGAAAAAAAATCATTTTTCACAATTCTAAGAAAAAACATTTTCAATGTGCCAGTCTACTTTTGTAGAGGGGATCTCCTCATTTGGGAGTTCCCTATACCAATGAAATCAAAGGTCTAGTCCCCAGCCGTCTCGTATCATGACTTCCTGGCCATTGTAGCTGTTTGGGAACATTTCAGTGAATGGAGTATATTGCTAAGTGGTCTTTAAATATATGAAGAGCATAAAGATGAAAAAGTGTTCTGCAACCTTCATTCTTCTAGAAAGTTGTCTGGGGCATCAAAAGATGAGATAACTTGTCTGAGAGCCATGCTGCCAGGATAAATTAGTGGGGAGGACTAGAACTCAAGTCTTCCTGGCTCTCTATCCACTACAAAACCTTGCCTCTCTGGTGTTAGACAATTTCAAAATGTATCTGTCTTAGAAGCTGTGTCCATTATAGGGTTTTATTTTTTTAATTAAATTTATTAATTTTGTGTAGATTTGAAATAGAGGAGTCCTCAAAGAAAAAACAAAATAAAATACTTCTCTTTGGGAGGAATTAAATTTTAGGAAATGCGATCTAACACATGGTTGGGGAAAATCATTCAATTGTGCAATTTGCATAATTACATGTAATAAAAAGTCACTTTTGGCTTGCACTACATATAACTACAGACAAATCTACAGACATTTAATTTTAGTTTGCTTCTAAATATTTGCTAAAAGGGAATACTGTGTAAGATTTGGTTTTGTCTAGGGTGGGTTACTGCTTTCATGTGCTGTTATTAATCTTTCTAGTCATTTCTTGACCACCCAGAAAAATCTTGAAAAGAAAACTTAAAGGTCTCTAGCCCAACCTTACATGATTTCTCAACCTTTCTGTCTTCATGTATCTCTTTTTTTTACAGAGATTAGGTATCTGCCGAATGAGTATGGGTCAGACATTTTAAAAGGGTTTCAAAACCTATGTGTAAATGGGCACAATACGACATCATTCTTTGCTTTAAGTGGATTTAGACTATTCATTCAGGGGTGTGGTGGGGAGATGGGTAGTGGGGCATTTGAGTGGTGATGAGTGAAAGAGTCTATAATTTTTGGAGCCTGGATGACTATACGTCAGAGATGTTATACAGGGAATTCCTATGTAGGGTTTGGACAAGGGGCCTCAAAGGTCCCTTCCAACCCTAAGAGTTGGTGATTCTCATTTGTTCTCTCTTTGCCAATTGGCTAATATGCATAGATATTTACTTGGCGTTTTTCTGAAACCTATCCAACTCCTATACTATATAAGAACAACCGGGTAAGGTTCAAAAAAACAATGCTGTCATTTGGAATACTTGTTTCCATTTTTCTCACTAGCCTGCAGCAAGCAAAAACCATTTTGCAGCAAAATATCAAGGTAGTAGTTGAACTAATCTAACCTATGACAGGCCATCTTGCCCTATTTTTCTTTACATTCTCCTGAGTCTCCTCTAGGAAGCAAATAATTTCTTCAGCCTTGCTACTGAGTAGATTAACTGTATCTATATAGCAATAGTGATGCTTCAAAGGAAAAAAAAATGTCAATTAAATATCAAAGATAAAGAAGGCCAGAATTGGTATGGTTTATATGACAGCAAATAGAGGTAATTTCATCCACAGCAGCAAATTAACTTTTTGCTATATTCTAATCTTATTTACACAACTGATGAGAGGTTTATTTTTTCCATTTTCCTGGGCAAAGGAGTCCTTTCAGCCAAATAAAGCAAATTTTTAAATATCCCACAGAGTTGGGGTTTTTTTTAATATATTAAAATTGAGCAAGATTGCCTTGTCCTTTGGTTTTTTAGAAAGTGTTGCACAATTGATAAATGGAAACTGCTATGAATAGTTTCTACAAATACTAGTCTTTTACCCATAAGCAATTAAGTTCTGAGCCTGTAGACTCAAAAGTGGAATAATATAGAGCCTTGGTAAGGAGTTTTCATCTGTGGTTGCCACAGCGCTAATAAATGATAATTTCTGAGAAGCAGCCTAAGGTATTTACCTCCCTGTCTGCATATGGTAAAATAGAATCTCCAGCTCCTTGAGGGTGGGAACCCTGTTCTCTTGATATTCCATAGAGCATTTTGTGCATTAGAGGAGAGTAAAAAATGACATAGGGAATCAGAGGCCTGGAAATGAGTTTGACAGATGGTCACAGTCTAACCCCCTGTGTTCAACCAATATTACACCTAAACTCTTCCAGACAGATGGTTGTTTATCTCAACTTTGCAGACAGGTTGAAAAAAAAAGCTTCAGGGCCACAAAAAATATTTCCTAAATTAAAAAAAAAATCAGACTGGCCCAGAGTTAAGTGTCATAAATTCAGGGGCTCAAAAATATTTATTGAACTCCAGAATGATATACCCGATATCACTGAACAACAACAGTAGGTCAAAATAATACAAATCAGGTTTGGTTTGGAGGGTTATATTTTCAGTTGGTCTTAATATACTTTTGCTAGCTGACAAATGGCCTCTGGCTCAGTGTATTTCTTTATGACTTGGTCTACAGGCAAATTCATGACCTTTCTTGAGACGTATATGCTAGGTATTTAGCATTTATTTTTCCATTGAACAGACTTTTATTAACTGCCTACTATCTTCAAGGCAATGGAAATACAAAGGTGAAAAAAATTATAGACCTTTCCCTGGAGAAGAAAGGATATAGCATATATACCATGTTCCCCCAATAATAAGACCTATCCTGAAAATAAGCCCTCCCCTTACTGTGTAAGATTCCTCTAAAATAAGCCCTCCCCCGAAAATAAGCCCTATTGAGATTGCTACTCTAGTGAAGGTGATCCCCTGCGCTACATGCTACATTATGGTACCCTCTGTATGCACCGCCCCCCCCCCCCCCCGTCCCCGTGAAACGCACGCCGTTCTTACCCAGTGATTTGCTTATTGAATAAAAGTACATTTTTTGTTCACATTTACCTGTTTATTAAAATTGCTGTTAATGTTCATTAAAATAAGCCCTCCCCTGAAAATAAGCCCTCTGGTGTTTTTCTGTCCAAAAAAATAATAAGACAGTGTCTTATTATCAGGGAAACACGGTAGGTGAGTATGATATAATGAAGGGTACAAAAAGGGCAAAAGCACCAAAGCTCTTGAGAAAACTAGAAGAGGGAGATGTCCTGAGGGACAATCAGGTCTGATTTCATAGACATGACAGTACCTTAAACTAAGCAGGAGAGGGAAGGGGACGGGGTGGGGGGGGTTCTAACAGATGGAGGTGAGCAAGGAATGCATTTTAAGCACAGGAGATGGTCTGTATTAATTCCCTGAGGTAAAAGTGTTCAGGATGAGCTAGCCCATTGTATGCAACTGTAGAGTGAGTGAAGGCAAATAGTGGAGCTTCATTTTCGAAAATGGTTTAGAACCAGATTCTGCAGAACCTTACCTAAATTTCAACACATAGATTTTGTCTGTTTGCTAAAACTAATTCCTCTAGAAAACAAAGTAAAGGTCTAATTCAGAGGTCCTTAGGCTTTTTTTTTTTTGATGAGGGGAGAGGTCATGGAAACATGTGGCAGTCTGAAGCATATGCAGCTCTTCTTAGAAAAATGCATAAAGCAATATAGTGTTACCAAAAATGTTAACTACATTGAAATGATTACCCCAATAGCTAAATTTAAAAATTCAATAACTATATGTTAAGAACCCTGACTGGTCACATAAAAAATATGTGGCTAAATACTGAAAAGGAGATTCCCACTTTCCCATTCCATTTTTGCTTTATATAGAAGATGTGTCAATAGTGGGGAGAATAGTATTAGATAATAGAATCATAGAGTCTCTGAGTTGATAGGGAATCCCTACCAATCCCTGATAGTCATTCCTCAGTAGCTATACCATAGTAGTGGTGTTAACTACTGAGTTTAGAGGCCAATGTTGTATTGGGGATACAATACAACATTGGTTCAGAATCCATAGTACTCTTGCATATACCATGTGTCTTTTTCCCTAAGTGATACTAGACATCACTTAGGATTTCACAATATCATTCACGTTCCTGACTCATTGCCTTCTCCTATATTTTCCTCTTCAAGTGTTACAATAGGGAATTACACCAAGGAACACAGGGGAGGAGAACCTCGGACTTCCCTAGTCACACCATTGTATTCTTATTGGAGACTTAGCTGCTGCCTTCTTCCCCCCTCTTATACACTGCATTGTAACTGGCATTACCAGACTACTATCTGACCAGATTACAAAAGGACTGAAGGCAGTAAAGAGCTACTCTGCCCTAGAAGATGTGGGTGGCACCCAAAAAAATCCCATGTTTTTTTGCCACCATAGGGTCTTCTGAGGGTGGCCACTTGTCTATGTAATTTGGGTACTCTCAAAATTGCTATGGAGACCACCCAGAGCCTCAACTGCATCCTCTCATATACCATCTGGAAAATCTTGGCTCAAACATGTAAGCTTTTTCTTAGTGAAATGGGAAAAATATTGCTATTTTCTTTGCATTCATGCATTAGGGAAGGAACCTAGGTTTATAGTCTCCTCATGCTGTGGGCATCCTCTTAAGACAAAGTTGCAAAATAAATGAGAATGAGGTAAATATAAGTAAAGTGAAAAATGTGCAAAGTTGATACATGAGTGCTGCTTATGTGTGTATATGTTTATTCATGTATGTGTGTATATGTATATAAAAATATAGACACATATATACTCACAAGTACACACATACACATAAAATACACATATACACATGTATACACACACTGCATATGTATATATATCTATATGTAATATACACATTCACATACATACATACATATGTATGTGTTTGAAGTTTTAAATCAGCATTCTACTTGGCATAAGCTACAGGTGCTTTGTTTTTGTTTTAATGGAAAGGAAGGGAGGGAAAACCTTTTTCATCGTATGGGTATTTTATGGTGAAGGGGTAAAGAAGTAAATGGTGGTTTTGTGGTTAGAGTTATCACTGCCCCCAGGTGTTCTTTCTCCTATTAATTTAATCCACTTTGGTTTATTTTTATAGTAGCAATATATGTTATAATACATGCTTAGGCCCAACTTGGACTCTCCACTGAATTAGTCCCCTATTTTTCATTCTTTTTATATTTTTGTAATTCTTCCCCTGTCTAACTCTTCTATTTAGCCATTTTACTAATTAACTTTATCCTTTTCAATATATAAAATTAGCACTTATATAGCATTGGGTCAAATTCACAGTCTTTTCTTTGGAAACTGTTTATCAGTGCTTGAATAATTAAAGAAAGGATTTTTGTGCACGTGCACATGTGTGTGTGTCAGATTTATTTAAAAAAATTTCATTGAATTCTTCCCCCAATTTTCAGAACCTAGGGAAATACACATACATACCCATGTTTCAATTTTCAAATAGATTTTGGTCGTGTGTGTGTATGTGTATGTAAATTTTAAAAAACCTTATTATTGTGGTGCCTTTTGTCACTGATTTTTAGTTTACAGTGCCAGGATTATTATTTTTAAAGCAGACATCTTCATACCTTTGCTTTCACAGTATAGCATAGTTATTAAGCTCCAAAACTTTTCTCATAAGATGAAGATTACATACTTTGCTTTACATAAAACACTGACATTTTAGAAAACTATGCATTAGCATTATTTAATGTGTCATTACTTCAAAGAAGACTGTGCTTTAATCACTTCAAGGCAAAGTAAGGGATACATTAAAAATTGAGTATGCTATCTCCAAAACCCAGAGATATAGAAATGATAAATGGAGACCCCCTTGCTTACATTCACAGTTTCCAAAGTTTTGAGTGAATTTTGATCTCAACTGTTTCATTTTGCCATCTCCAAGCTCTTCAGTTGTGGGATTTAAGCTCAATATGGCCTCATGGGTATTCATTTGGATCTGTGATTTCATTGATGTTGGCATTTCCTCTCTTGATATGGATTGAAGCCCATTTTTCTGACTCTTGTTTACATCTTTCATTCACTGGGGAGATGGAACAGATAGTCACATTTTGAATCCCCATCTTAGTAAGTGGCACATATAGGGTAACATTTCAGTAATATCCCATTCCTATTGATATGATACACCCTCAGAACACCTCATAAACAGAAGGAGCTCCCTCACTAGGTTTCTTCTAGTAATTGTCCTGGTATGAATGAATGAATTAAACTGCATTTATCGAGTACTATGCTAAGCTCTAGGGATGTAAATTAAAGAGGGGAGACATTCCCTACCTTCAAAGATCTCAGATTCTTTTTAAAAACATATATTTTTTTCAATTTCCACACATTTATTTTTTCTCTCTTCAACTCACTGGAAAGATGGAGGGAGGAGAGATGAGATAGATAAGCACTCTTATAAATATAGTCAAGCAAAATTAATTCCCATGTAGGTCACATTTAAATGCATATTATTCTTCATATCATCTCTCTGCCATGAGGAAGGCAGCATTCTTTTTTATCTCTGGAATGGCTTGTTATTTAGTTAAAGCAAATGAGTATTTATATTTATTACTATATATGCTATATACACATATATATATATATACACGAATATATACTATATTATACTATCTCTCACTATGCTAAGCACTGGATATACTAAGAAAGGCAAAAAGCAGTCCCTAGCCTTGAGGAGCTGTCAGTTGAACAGGAGACATAGTGTGAGACCAACTAGGTACAAAAAAGTTATATACAAGATGAATTGGAGATCAGTTGGCCCTAAGGTTAAAGAACTGAGAAAGGCTTCTTGCAGAAGGGAGACATTAAGGAATCTAGCAGAGACATTAAGGAATCTAGGAGGTGGAGATGAGAGTTCTAGACTTAGTTATGGCCAGTAAAAATACCCAGAGTTGGGAAATGGATTGTCTTGTATGAGGAACAGAAAGTATTCTAGTGTCACTTGAATTGTAGAATATTCAAAAAGAAGTAAGAAGACTGGAAGAGTTAAGAAGAGACCAGAAGACAGAAGACTTTAAAAGCCAAAGGAATGAGGATTTTGCATTTAATCCTGGATTCAATAATTAGTCACTAATTTGTTGTTCATCCTTAGTTTTCAAAAAGGACCAGTGGTATCTCTGGTAATGTCTTGGCTTGTACATGTATTGCATTTAAGTGAGGAAGACTTGCATAAAGTCATTAGCCTCACTCTCTCTTCCAGAGTCATCTAAGCCCATTTGAACAGAGGGGCAATGTGATCAGATTTGAACTTTAACAAGTGATTTTGACCCCTGATGGACCAGAGTGGGGAAAGACTTGAGGCAAGATACAAACCAAAAGGCTGTTCTAATAGTCCAGGGGTGAAGTGATGAGGGCTGATGCCAGGTTATTGGCAATTAGTGTCAGAGGAAAGAAGAGTTGGATGAGAGACTGATGAAGACAAAAGTGGTAAAGCTTGTTGACCATAGTTCTTGAGTCTTTCAGAATTGTTCATTTTTACAATTTTGATCTTATAGTGAAGGTTTCTCTTCTGGCTCTCCTCACTTTATTCTGCATCTGTTTGTATAAGCTTATATTCTTAAGAGGGTGAAGCAACACCTCTAGGTAAACAGCAATCAGGGAGGACTGTTTTGATTTAGAAAGTTATGGGGATAGTGATTGAAGTGCTAAATGTGGTAGAATGTCTGCTATCACCAGTGGAGAAGCAGTATGATGTAGTACTGGATCTGGTAACAGAGGGCCTGGGTTCTAACCCCAGCTCTGCTGCTTGGTGCTTGTGTGACCTGGGTCATGTGATCATGTAACCTGCCTGGACCTCAGTTTCCTCATCTATGAGGAAAAAGTGAGTGTGTTGATACTTTAAGGTCCTTTCTAAATTGATGTTGTGACCATTAGTCAAAAGGAGATAATTTTCTCCTGAAACAGCATCCTTAGGCATATGGCACATGCTTCATCCTAAAAATACTGGGAAAAACTACTTGACTGGATGGTCCAATAGACTAATACTAAGTTTTCCCACTTCTAAGCACTCTGAACAACATGTACCAAAAGAAAAGTTTTATTCAAAACAGTAAGGAAAATTATACTGTTTTAAGGACACATAATGAACAAACCTTAACATTTTATATTGTCCATGAGGAATAGTTAAATTTATACCAAGCAATAATCATTAACTATAATTACACTTGAGGAAAATGAATATTGGAGGTTGAAGTGGTTGCTGTAGACATAGTCATATCAGGAGAAAAAGAAGCTTTTTCTAGAGAGTCAAACCCTCACCCATCTAGGAGGTTAGGAAAAAAACAGACCAGGGAGTGGGGATCAAGGCTTGGAATGGTTATGCTACATACTTCCGGAAGAAATCCTAGGTGTGGCAAGGGCACACTGTACCTTTGAGTCCTGTGCCTTAGAATAAGGTGCTATTTGCCCTAACCTAGTTAACGGAGCTTATCCATTAGCATTTGCACTCTAATCTGAAATTTGCACTAATTTGAAATGCTATTGTTCAGTCATATGTGACTCTTCATATTCTTCTGATGTAATCTAGCTGTAATCTGGTACAATGTTCTCCACCCTACATCTTGATGACCAGAGTCCTGTGGAGCCAAATTTGTCTTGTTGAGCTGCTATTTTATCTGTTTCATGTTCACAGGAAGACCTAGAGGTTCCCTCTTGAGCCTGTTATATGGAAAATCAATCAGATGTACTTTGCTTGGCCCCAGAAGGCAGAAGAACTAATACTAATGAGTGGAAATTCCAGACTGTGATTTTTGTTTTTGCCTCTCTCAAGACAAGAGGGAAATGAATCAAAACTGTCCTTAACAGTTGCTGTCCCAACATGGAATGAATTGACTTGGGATGTAGTGAATTACTTGTCAGTTAAAGTAGAAGTTGGAGGACCCCTTGTTGCATATGCTGTAGAGAAGATGTCTGCTCTAGATACATATTTATTGATTCAATAAGTATTTATTAAATTCCTCATCTATACCAGTCACTGCCCTAGATTATGAAGACAAAATGAAGTTTAAAATTGAAACAGTCTCTGTCCTTTAGGAACTTATATTCTATTGGGATTGGATCATATAATATTTGGGGTCCCTTGGAGATCTCAAATATTATGATTATGTGAAATGTATGCACACTTTAAAGGAAATCAAGTGTTTACATTTCAAATTGGGGCAGCTAGGTGGCACAGTGGATAGACTTCTGGGCCTGGAGTCAGGAAGACTCATCTTCCTAAGTTCAATCTGGCCTCAGACACTTACTCACTTTGTGGCTCTGGGAAAGTCACTTTACTCTGTTTGCCTCAGTTTCCTCATCTGTAAAATAGACTAGAGAAGGAAATGGAAAACTACTCCAATATCTTTGCCAAGAAAACCCTGAATGAAGAGTCAGACATGATTGAAAAATAGCATTTCAAATTAGTGCATTCTAGCAATACAGCAAAATGCTTATGAACATATTATGATATTGATATCCAAATCTTCAGCCTTTTGTGGATTAAAGAAAAAAAACAGCTGTGTGATCCAGCCCATTTGTGGTGCTTAAGTCCTTTATTTTTCCACTGGAGTCACATTACTAAAATAAAACCATAGTACAATGTTAGGTAGGTAAGTATTACATAAAAAATAAATCTCCTGAAAGCTTAAGTTTCCAGAATTGGCAGAACTCTTTTCCCTAAAATGTTGCCCTTTTTAATTAAAAAAAATTCTTCAGGCTCTATGCTGTAATAGAAAATGACAATAATACTACACTTATAATATTACTAGTTCCTTGTCAAGAACAAAAAGGATTTCCTGATTTATTTCTTTGCTCTATTGTCTTGGCTATTTTGCCAGGGTGAGAATCTTATTTGCTTTCTCTCTTGGTGCCAAGATCAAAGAAGTTCTGTTTTTTGCTTTTTAAAAAACTTTTTTATTGACTTACTTCTTAGCTCATTTTATTTGGGACCAGGTAAGAAGGGTTAAGAAGAAAGTTTCTCGTGTTCAGCAAATCTGGCAATATTTAGCAACTAGCTTTTAACAAAATATTGCTTTCAATTTAGTGAGAAATGACCTTCATTAGATAGCATGTGCCCCTCCTGGATCAGTGCCTTGTTATAGCAGAGGGGCTTGTATATAGCTCAATGAAACTGTGAGTTAGGCCATATAGGGTTATCTAAGGTAGACAAATCATAATGGAGAGTTCTGACCAAAGGTGATCAGCTGGAGAAGGAAATGTCAAACCACTTGTTTATCTTTGCCTAGGGTGGCTAGGTGGCACAGTGAATAGAGCACTGACCCTGGAGTCAGGAGGACCTGAGTTCAGATCCAGCCTCAGACACTTAACCGTTAACTATGTGACCTTGGGCAAGTCACTTAACCCCAATTGCCCTGCCTTTCCCCTGTAAAAAAAAGCAAAAAAAAATCTTTGCCAAGAAAATCCCATAGACAATATTATTCGGTCCATGGGGTCACGCAGAGTTGCACATGACTGAATAACTGAACATCAACAACAGACAATATGTGGGCATCAGGAGAAATAACTGAGAACTTATATCAGTCATCAAAGAGGGAAGCAATGGGTTATAGTTCAACATGTATTTTATTCTTTTATGAATTTAAGAGGATTGAACATTTTCCTTTAAATTACAAAAATTAAAAGAATGAGGGGTTAGGTGGGGAAAGAGAAACAGAGAGAAGGCCGAGTGGAGTATGTCACATGGAGAGGTCCAATACCTACAGCGTACAGATATTGGAAACAGTCTGATACAGAAGAGAGACACGAGTTCATAAGGGTCATAGATTAAAAACCGGATGGGACCTGAGAAGTTATTGAGTTCAATCCCCCTATTTTATAGATGAGACAACAGAGGGATGGTGATTTTTCCCAAGTTACAGCTAAAGAAGTATCTGCCATGGGATTTGAGCCTAGGTTATCCTGATCTAAGACCAAAATATTGTATAACCAGTTAGTTATATAATACCATGGGAGGTGGGGGTGGAAGAGGGAAACAATCACTAATCTGCATTCAGAATACTTGAATTTGAATCCTGGCTCTCAAACTGGATGTGTGGCCTGGAAAAAGTAGCTTTATCTTGAAGGCAGAATTGTATGACTAGAATACTAGTCCTGGGTACAGGAGGACCTGAGTTTGAATCCTGCCTCAGACATTTACTTGCTATGTGACTCTAGGCAAGTCCTTTAACCTGTCTGATCCTCAGTTTTCTCATCTGTAAAGTGAAGGGGATTGGCCTTGATGGTCCCTTCCAGTTTTAAATCTATGATCCTATGATATCCCAGAGTCTAAATTCCCTATCTGTAAAGTGAGAATAATTATACCTGCACTATCTAATTTGTAGTGTACTTATGAGAAAACCATGTTGTAAAGCTGTATAAGATTATCTCAGTGTAATTTGTTGTTTTAAAGATACCTTCCATGTCAAATATTCTGTGATCCTCTCAGAATCTGACTGTGAATGATGTTTCTAGGTAAATTTATCTAAGAAACAACTAAATAACTAAACTACTTTTGGGAAGGAGCTAAAGTGTGAAGTACAGATTTAGTTTCTTTTCTCATAGATATATTTTCATTGGACTTTGAGGGTTTTTATTTCTTCTTTCACTGAGCAGTAAGGTGGCATAGTGGATAGAGTACTGAACTTGGAATCAAGAAAACTCATCTTCCTGAGTTCAAATTCAGGCTTAGACTCTTACTAGCTGTGTGACCCTGGGCAAGACACTTAATTCTGTTAGATTCAATTTCAATTGAATCTAAAATGAATTTGGGAAGAAAATGGCAAACTACTCTAGTATCTTTGCCAAGAAAAGCCCAAATGGGGTCACAAAGAGTTGGGCACAACTGAACAACAACAAAGTTTCTTCTTTCATATTTCCTGCAGGATAAGAACATGGGATTTCCTTACAAATTATGCAGGGAGAGCAAGTAGTCACTATGGAGAAAGGAGAGAGAGGAGCATTGTCCAGTTAGGATGCTGAAGTCATATTTGAGGACATTCAGGTTTAAAAAAATAGTCATTTTAAATATACTTTGTTTTTTCAAGGTAGAACTTCTTTTGTGGGTGGGGTTGGGGAAACGAAATCCAAATAATTCCAGAATTTGAGTGAGGCAAAAAGCATGGAACTAAGATATAATGTGAATCATGGTAAAGGAATACTTCATGGTTCCCCTCATTTTCTACTATGGTGACTGACTTCATTTTTAAATGTTTTCTAACCAGTGTTAGGGAGATGGTGCTTCCAAGTTCTATTTTATAGTCCAGGGGAAAGAATAGTGATTCTGGAGCACAGGATCCTGGGTTCAGATTCTCCCTTACTGGTTGTATGATTTTGGGTAACAAAGTCATTTAACATCTCCAGGTCTCAGTGTCTTCACTATAAAATGAGGGACATGAGACTAAATGGCTTCTGGACCTATGATGATAATCTTCTCTTTTCTCTTTTATGCCAATCTCTACTGTGTGTTCCCTAAACTTGATCTTCCATCTCTCATCTTGCTGCTTCACTAACACTGACCTCCAGAGCTTGGAACACACCCTCTGTTTCCTTTCAGCATCTTTATCTTCAGTCAAGGATCCCCTGAAGTGTGACTTCCTTTATTTTTTTAAAGCAATTGGGGTTAAGTAACTTGCCCAAGGTTACACAGCCAGTTTTTTTGTGCAGGTGTTAAGTATCTAAGGCTGGAACTGATGTCCAGTCTTCCCGACTCAGGGGCCGGCGCTCTTACTCACTTCGCCACCTAGCTGCCCCTAGTGTGACTTCCTTTAGTGGTGCCCCACAAATTCTTTGGTGGTCAACATTTTAATCCTGGATGAAGATATAGGAGTTATACTTATCAATTTGCAGATGACTGTAGGATAACTCCTACAGAGAAACTTTCCCCAGATCTTCCCCTCCACCTGAGTAGTCCTCTGTCCCTCTTAAATGACCTTGTATTTATTGGTTTATCCATTGAATATTTGATCAGAATACAGGCTATTTAGAGACAGGAGTTCTATCTTTTTGTCCCTGCTACAATACACTGACTTACACATAGCAAAGCACCAAATAAACATTTGTTTAATTGAATTGAAAGGACAGGAGTCAGGAGTCCAGCAACTGAACTATATCTCAAGGGGATATTGTGTTCAAAATGACTAATTCTTCATATCTACTACTTTTGAAGTTGGATGATTTTTAAAATGAAATAATTTATTGGGAATAAAACCAACAGAAACCTACTTTATATAGCCCAATATTATAATAATCCTTAGCATCTATTAGATTTGGTGATAGAGTAATTGCTTTAAAATCAAGCACAACATTATAATTGATTTAATTTAATTTTCAATTCAACATCAGAAGAATGAATCTTTTTTCAGATTTGGGGTAGAACTATGTACTTTAAAGTCTTGTAAATTGGCATGTGGGTGCACACTTCTCTTTCCTGCTATAGTTCCTTGGAAGTGATGCCAGGGGGTGCCTTTTTAGACATTAGTTTAACTTGCTAGTTTAGTCTGAGGCCATAATTCATCTATAGGTGGAACCCCTTAAGAAATCAGATTCACTCAGACTCCATTTTTTGTACCTGGTTGCCATCCACACTCAAACAGACTAACCGAACACTCTTATCAGGGTTTCACTATCTTAGGAAAGCACACACACACATAATACATGTGTGTGTGTGTCTGTATGTAGTTTTTTTAACACACACACACACACAGAGGCCACACCTTTCTGGGACAGACCCATCTGGGCTAACCCCAAAGAGATCAGCCTCACATGTATAAAGTAAATAAACTGGCTACATAGTGCTAAAGAGGTATCCTAAGTCATTTGACTTAACTAAGCTCCTTAAAACATTTTCATAGCTTTCCTGTTGTAGTGTCTTACCAACTATCCTTATCTTTATACCTATTGTGGTAACAGTTGCTTTGAGGCATTCCTGATAGCCTGGACTCTTACTACTTGACTATTTTCATACTCCATATATGGATGAGTGAAGTTCCCAATCCCACCACTATAGAGTGTTATCTCCTTGAAGTCAGAGAATTTTTTAATCATCCATTAACAGTTTCCTTGAACTCAGTAGTTGCTTAATAGATATTTGTTGCCAACCACTAATACTTTTGTGCCAAATTGTTGGAGTGGGGAAAAAAAGACTGAACTGTGAAGAATTGATGGGTTTTAGCACTTGCTTAAAATCAAATGGCAAAAGGTAAGTAGAGACTCTGTGACATAATAATTCACATGCTTGATGAGTCGCTAAAAATATACATTTTTAAGTAGAGGGTCCTCAGAGACTAATGGGAATTCACTCATGTTGGAAAGGTCATCTCATTAGGGGCAGTTATTTTAGAAATCAGGAAGGCCAGACAGCAAAACAAGCTGTCATTAAAAATTATATAGTGCTGCAAATTCTCAAGAAGACACTTGCTTTTTTCACTAGGCTCTTCAGAGTTACTAGATTATAGCCTTGGTGTTTTGACAACTATTCAGGAAATTGAGCTATAGGCTTTATGCCAGCCAGCAATGGGAATGGAGCTGGAGGTTGGAGGCACAGTAGCAAGAAACAGATATAAGAGAGAGGGAGAGAGAGCTAGAGACAGACATACAGACACATAGAGACAGGGACTGGCAGGCTTACCCTTCCATTGACTAAGACTCCAAGAAAGGCCAGCTTAGTTCATGGGTCAGGGCCCTAAGAATATTCCTACCACATTGTTCATTTTATAGATGAGGAAATCTTTTTGACTCCCTGCCCACTGTTTTGTCCACTCTCTACAATCCCGCCTTTGTCATATCCTTCACAATGGGTTTTCAAGTCTCTTGTGTATTTATATCATAGTTATATTTTCACATCATAGTTATTTTTGTACCAGTTTCACCTCTGCATCTATATTGTAAGCTCCTTAGTGGTGGAATCTGTGTTTTATTTGGGTTCATAAGCATATAGCATAGTGGCTTGGAGAGGCTTCTATTTTGGTCACTCTGTGATCTCATTAGCATAAGTATTCCCTTTGATGGTGTGCTTCAACAAATCCATTCTTCATTAAGTGTGATTCTTTTTTTTGCCTTCCCATGGATCTTCCATAGGAAGTATTCCTAGTGCTTTGAGTGCCCTTCTCTAGATCTTTTCACATTTCATGGATACCAGTGGACGGTCTACCATTGGTTGTCCCTTCAACTAAGCTATATGATATGGGTTGGCCTCCTTTATTGGCCTTATCTATTTGATATATGACCAAGAATATTTGGTCTTATGCATAATAGTCACCTTATAAATGCTTATTGGGTGGAAGAAACATACAGTGCCATCCCTCACTTGTGTAGATTTTCTTGGCAAAATATTGGTTATCTTTTTGTAAGGCTGTAATCAGAGAGTACAGGAAAACATAGCAATAAAGAACTCTTATGGATTAATTTTAGTTGTCATAATCATGGAAGACAGGTCATGGGATCATGTTACTAAATGACTAATAAAATATAAGTTTCTTGGGGCAGGAGCAATTGCATTTCTGTCTTTGTGTCCCTAGTGCCTAGCATAGTGTCTGGTACATCATAGTACTTAATGAATATTGTTGAATGAATGAATGGCTAAATGAGATTTGTTCTTTTGTTAAGACATTTGAGTAAGTTTAAAGTTATCCTGATGGGGGCAGGGGGAAGGATCTAACAAATGACACCTATGTCTTCAATGGGAGCTCTGCAGTGAGCTCAGATTTTAAAAGGATATGTTCAAAAATCAATGAGGGAGTAGGACAGCCACATGTATGAACATAGAAGGCTACTATGGAACTATGAAAAGGATAAAAAAAACTTAGGCCCAAAATGAGCTGAAGATTATTCAAAAATGCTAAACATGATACACAAAGGAAAAATGTCTAAGAAATAACAAGAAGAATGAATCTATATATTGGTTACCTGAACACTAGCCTTGTTCAGTATACAGAAGACAGGCCATCAAGTGGTTAATTTTTTTTTTCAGTTCTTGTCGCCAAGATGGTCTATTAAGGTAGAACTCTTAGAATGAGTTAATATCCAAATAGATGAAATAATAAAATAAACTAAATTTAACATTTAGGAGAGGTGATGGTTTTCCTAATATGGTTAGGTCACACTGGTAGAATTGTCTTCAGTTTTTGATGATATATTTTAAGAGCAGTGATGACAAACTGTAATGCATTTCAAGGAAGACAAATTGGGTGGTCCTTCAACTAGAAGAATGGAGGACTTGGAAATATTTAGTTTAGAAAACAATACATTTAGGATGTGATGAAGGGGAGCCAAGTAACTTTCTTCAGGTAATTGAAGGGGCATCATATGGAAGTGTGCCATGTGTATAGCTCCAGAGAGATGAACGAGGATCAAATATATTGGATTTTCAGGGCAGTAGATTTTGATTCACTGAAAGAAAAATTTGTAACAATCATAACTATCGAAAAATGGAATGAGAAGCTTTTTAAGACAGTAAATAGCAAATTCCCAGTCACTGGGGGTTTTTAAGCAGAAACTGGACAGTTCTTTATTAAGGGAATTGTAAGCATGGAAGAGGTTAAAAAAGAAAAGCTTGAAGATTGCTTTCTACTTTATGAGTCTATTGGGGTATTCATTAAATAGCTGGTAAGCGTTTTTAAAGTCTAAAATTCAACTAAAGACTGTTTGTATTTATAGTCTGTACTGTTAATTTTTTAATCAGTAGATTGAAAAGCCATCAAAAATTGGCAGAACTATTAAAATAAAACTAGAAAATGTATTTCTTCTGCTTCTTGATTTCTGCATTTTCCACATGTGAAAATGTGGTAATATTAACTAACTTCATGTATACTGATAAAGAAGTTGCTATACTCATATGATAAATTTCATTCAACTATTTCAGTGGCTTTTTACATTACCTTTACACATTACTAAAGAGCCACATACTTTTGGAGGGATGGATGAGAAAATTTTATCTCCATTTCACATGGGGCATATTGAGATAAAGCATAAAAATAGATTTATGTCCCCAGATACTCATAATTTCAAACGGAGGCTAAGATGAACTAGTATGTTTATTACTATCCTATACTGTCATTTTGAGGTGATTAACAGGGTGTTATATTTAGATTCATTCTCAAAATATTTCATGAGCAATATGTCAATATAGCTACTTGTGATGTGAATTTTTTTTTGGTCTTTTTGGAGTGCAGAAGGCAGGGCAATTGGGGTTGTGTCTTGTCCAGGGTAACACAGCTAGTGTTAAGTGTCTGAAGCAGGATTTGAATTCAGTTCCTCCTGACTCCAGGGCTGGTGCTCTACTCACTGTGCCACCTAGTTGCCCCCTTGTGATGTGACTATTAAGCATGGAAATCACAATGGTTGCTCATTCAATGACTTATTCAGTTTCTTTATTGAATATCTACTGTGTGCAGGCAGAATGGTACATTAGCTACATTTGCAGATCATTGACCTAGAGCTAGGAGTGATTTCAGAGATAAGATTTTTACTTTATAGATAATGATCTAACAAATCTAAGGTGATGGATAGAACCTAGATTTAAGAAAAGCAGAACTTGGGGAGAAGCATAAATCATGTTAAATATATATCGGCCTGGGGGAGCTAGGTAGGGCAGTGGATACAGCACCAACCCTGGAGTCAGGAGGACAAACCTGAGTTCAAATTTGGCCTGAGACACTATCTATGTGACCCTGGGCAAGTCACTTAACCTCAATTGCCCCAACCCACACATAAATCAACAAGAGTTTGGGCTTTGGAACACAGGAGGTAATATCCTCACTGTACCTTATACTGAAAGAACTATTCAAAAAATATCATTAGGTTCTGCACATCAAGAAAAGGAACAAAATTCACTATGTTCACAAAAAGGCAACCAGTTTGGCACGAAGACATATAAATAAGTGACCATTTTGTTTTGTAAGATTTATATTGGAAGAGAATCCAAGACAAAAAGGATATATTCAAAGATTCCATATCAGAGCATAGAAAAGTGAAACTTTCCCAGCGATGTTGATTTGGGTATCTGGTTCTGTTTGGGTCCAAATCTCCATTATAATAGGGGGGGTCCTTAGAACCTACCAAGGAGTTCAACAACTCTTGCTAATTGAGCATACAGTCTTTTCAGGGGAGAAGTTGATCTCTATTGGAGAGGTCAGTAGTGCAATAAAATGAACCATCCAGATTAAGATTCGACAGGCTTTCCATGTCAACATTATGCTAAAATGCAATATAGCAGTGACTATGATAACATAAATGAAAAAGAAGATGTCAGAAATCACATTAAATGCAATGATTGATCTTGGTCCCAGAGGGCAGAGAATGTAAATTCAGTTCTTTTCTCTTGGTAACTAGGTGGTAGATTAGAAGTATGGGATGTTGCCCATGCTGTCAGACAAAGTTACTGTACCATTGGTTTTAACTGATTTCCTAATGTACTATTAGAGTTTTCTACAGGGAGAGAAGTTATTGGAAAGTGAGTTTGGTTTTAAAGACAAAACAACACCAATAAGCATTTACAAATAATGTTAAGACAGAGAATTCATACAGGAGAATCCAAAGTTGCTATTTTAAAATAATTTCTTGCCTTTATTGCTACTTTTTTGATAATCAATTCCTGGTTTTCCTCCTCCTGGAGGACAAAAGTCTCACTTGTCTCTACTGTTTCTTGTTGCTATCATTGTTATTGATGTTGCTGTATTCTTAGATTGTGACAAATAGCAGTTATTTAGAAAATATTCCCTTAATTCGTTGCACGCAGCCCTTCCTAATGTGTAGGAACATTGGTTGTGTAGGAGATAGAGAGCTGGAATTGGGATCAGGAAAACCCAGGTTCAAATCCTGCCTCAGACTTTTTGTAGTTATTTCATTCTGAGTAACTTGCTTAATTGCTGTAAGATCTTAATGTCCTCATTTGTGAAATGAACAATATGGCAATATAGCTAATTGTGATGTGAACACTTATCTCACAGGGTTGTTTTGTGGATCACATGAGATAATATATGCAAAGTTCTTTGTAAATCTTACAGCACTTCATAAATGCTGGGTATTATTATTTATCTTAAGAGTAGGGAGGATGGGTACCTTTGCTAGATCTTTCAGATTTGAAATCTAGCTTATATTAATCAGGGGCTCTTAATTATGTTTGTCTGTCATGTATAGTCTAGAAAAGCCTATAAATTTCTCAGGATAATGTTTTTAAATGCATAAAATTAAAAGCATAGTATTAAAAAGGAATCATCACAATTGAGCCAGGTTGAGACTTTTTGGGTTAAAGCCTAATGAGATTATATAACTGACCATGGAAGTAGTTTTATTTTCACTAAAGTTTGAATTCTGTTTAAACCTCCAGTGGGATCTCTAGTGTTACTATTTAAAATAGTTGACTAGGGGATATATTTACAAAGACAAATGACTTCTCCTGAACTGAGCAATCTCATTATTTTGCTCAAAGCATTATGAATTCACACCTTTATTCAAAGAGACAAACTACTCACTAATTAAGAAGCCAAGTCCAAAGGATTTTTGCATTTCCAGCTCCACTTTTCTCCTCCCTTAATTGAAATTAATTTGTATAGATGAGCATTGACTACCAGAGTATATTTATGGGTAACAGACAAACTAAGCTGCCTCTCAAAGTCTGTCAGCATCAAGGGCTGGTCCTTTCTTAGATCAGGGGTGTCAAACAGATGGCCTGCCCTTCTCTAGTGCTTCCAGATTAAAATGTAATTGGGAAATGTTGAACAAAATCAATAAAAATACAATAAAACATAGATAACATGGTGTTTTAAAATTAAGTCAATATGTAGGATCCTTATGTGTGGATTAGTGGCAGCCTTTTCTATCGGAGTTTGATCCTACCACCTCAGAGGCTGTTAAGCTTTGCCAGAATTTTCACCCTTTTTTATATTGCAGCAGTATAAATGAGATGGTCTCATTCCTCTGAGATTTCCTTTGAGCATGCTGTGTGTGCTTAAAGTACATGGTGTGAGAGAGCCCTTCCCATATCCTGATAACATGGCTTCAATCCTGTAACTTATATGCCTGGTCTGGTGCACTATTTGTTTGTTTTTGCTGTTGTTTTTTCCAGTTAGCAATTCTCTGTTGATATTTCTCCCCTTTTCCTCTCAAATACATGTTTCTATGGAGCTATCTATTAGTACAGATGCATATATTTTACCCACATATATAAGTATGCAATAATTGTATATTATTTTAAAAATAAATTGGATGACAGAAGCAAAAAGCTGTTTTGTGCACATAATGCCACTCTACAGATTTATTACTTGTTTATCATTTTGGTATTTGCTTTGGTTTTTCTGCTCCCAAAGGAGACACAATTCGCATCTACAAACCTTTCTGAAATGCCACTTCCTATAAGCTTAATTCTGGCTATCTGGAATTTGAATATGGAAAGCTCATAAAAGGCAATTCCTTTCCTTGGCAATTCTGGATGTGTCTCTTGGTGTGTGTTGTTGGGGAAGCTCTGCAGTACTCGGCTGGCCCTTTAATGCTGTGTTTCTGTTGTCATGGAAATAAGATTTTCAAGTAGGTTTATCTGCTGGGCTTTGCTTTTTATAGGCTCCCTATAATTTTAAGTTGGTTTTGGACAGGCATCTTTATCCATTATAGAATGGAGATCTTTATGTTATTATCCCTTTTTGTTTAACGTTCTCCTTTTGGGGATTTATACCAAATTTTTTTAAAACCTAGGAATGAGTGGTAGAAAACCTTTGCATTTTTGGATATTTCTAGATGTGAATGTTGTTTAATAATTCTTAGCTGCTGTCTACACACACACACACACACACATACACACAAGTCATACTTTAAGGAAACACAAAGGGAAAGAGAATTCAAGCTTCAAATACCCAGATTAAAAGAAAAAATCATCAATCACTGTCAATTCCTTTTCCTCTAAATAGGTAAATTTTACATGGAATTGTATTATTGATAAAAAGAAATTAGTTAAGCTGGTTCATATATTCTCAAATATACAAAGGACTAGATAAACAGTAATCAGTTAGATAGATTTCCCAAGAATCTAAGTGACCCCTAGATTTCTAAAGGATATATAGTCTCCAATACATGAGAAATGAATAATGGAGTCTAATAAATAATCCACTGTCAGAAATTGAAGACATTTGCACTATAGTGGGCTGGAAAAGCACTGGATATGGAGGCAGAAGATCTAAGTTTAATCCCCAGCTCAGACATTTACTAGCTGTGTATCCATTGGCAGTATCCAATGTCTATCCATTATGATATGTCTCTGAGCCTCAGTTTTTTTATGGGGGAAAAACATTGCTGAAAAAATATAACCTTGTACTATTTACCTCATAACATTGTGGATAAACAGTAAAAATTATTATATAATAAAATTGTTAAATTATTATAATTATATATTATTATAATAAAACCTAAATAGCTCTGTCATGTTACAACTAATTGGCTGGAGATTAGATTGACATGTTCTATGAGTAATCTTTACTTCTCTAAAATAAGACTGCACTTGTATTCTGTTGTCTAGTCAGATTTAGGATCATAAATCTATAGCTGAAAATGACTTTAGATCATCTAGTCCAAATTCCTCCATTTTATAGATGAGGAACTGGGGCATAAGTAGGAAAAGTGCCACAGTCATGAAGACAGAATGTAGCAGAGGTAGGATTGGAGACTATGTCCTCTGACTTCATATTGAGTACTTCTGCTCTACGATGACTGATGAACAAGTGTGGTTTTCTCTGTACACTGGATGACAGGGTCATTCTTTCCCCTTGAACAACTGAACTAAAGGAATGAGAACATAAGCCATTATGTACAAAACTGTTACTAGAACAAACAGCCTTGAACTTGGCTCCAGAGTGCCAAGTTTTTCTGGCAGGAGAAATAACGGCGCTTAGACCCTAGTTAGCAAGAATAATGAATTAAAACAGGAAGATTCTAGGTGGTTTGCTCTGCTCACACTTCCCCCACAATCCTCTGTGACTCTACCCTATGTGAACTCCTGCTTTCTCTCTACTTTACCATCAGTAGCCCCTCAGCTTCTTATAGAACCTAAGATGTCTATCATCCATGAATCAATATCGTTCTCCTTTAAAGACAAGATAGATAACCTTGATCTAACTATTGTCTGATCATAAACATCAGATAAACAGCACAACAGGAGAAATAATTTTAGTGATAGTTACTACTATGTTCGAGGGATCCTCTGTGGATGGTGAGGTCCTCTAGATGCTTCTGATTGCAGATGACATCTTGATGATTGCATCAAAGGCCAAAACATGACAGAAGAGGTCTCTGGAAGAGATGCTTAACCATTCAAGTCTTTGTCCTGACCTCCCACCTAGGAAAGATCAGTCTAATAAGGAATGTTAATTGCCTAGATTGTCACATGTAACTAGATGGATAACCTATAGAAAAATTGTGTATGTGTCAATTTGTTTGTCTATTTACCTAATCATCTATTTGATTGTACAAATGGCATAATGAGTTAGACCCAGAACTAAACGAGAGGAGAGCAGGCTGAATTGCCTATAATACTTGCAAGTTGCTTTGATGATCCCAGATTCTCCTAGAAACAAAGGCCCATCTTTTTAATACCAATATACTATTATGCTGTTGTATGACTTCAGGACAGAAAATACAGCAGTTCTCTGAAGAACTGGAAATGGATATCACATAAAGGGCCAAAGAGAGTGTGGTGGGTGTGAGTAGGCTTCAACTTGTAGCAGATGTTGTACCTCAAAGAATAGAAGTAAAACATGTCATAAGGGAAATGTGTGATAGATGGATGTGCTGCTCCCATGGTCAGGGAAAAAGAGAAATAGATAACCATAGAGCTCCATTGGTATCTTTATGATATCAGGAAAAAGCAGCGAAGGCCTTGCACACATTGCATGGTTCCTCCTTTGGTGAACTTACCATGAACAATGGTTGCATCAGAGAGTAGACAGAAATGAGATTCAATTTTCATTGTGGGAATTAAGTTCAAGTTGATGATATCATAGACTCATTTGAATGTGATCCAGAATTTGTGGACTGACTGAGATCACATTTAAGAAAATCATACTGTTTCCTTCATTAGCAATTGCATTTTTGCTTTTAATAGAATATGTTTAACCTGCATGGAATTAAGCAGCATATTTTAGTCTTAATATTGTAAAATACCAGTTAATATAGTTTACAAATTTTTCAGATGTTCATAATATCTGGTACTTATTTTAGAGGTAATAGAAGGTATATAATGAAATCCTTTTATTATTACAATAACAAAATAATAGCACAATTAAAAAAAAGCTTTGTTGTGTTTGGAGATTTATATAAAAACACATTTTAGGCCTGATTTATTTCAATCAAAACATTTATTTTGGTGAATACTATTCAACCTGATTTAGCCCTGAAGGAAAAATAAACTCCTTTAGGATGTGACTTAAAAGCTAAGGGCAATATGGCCTTTGAGAAAAGAAACAGTGAGGACTGCCAATTATTTTCATCATCTATGAAAACATCTCAGTTTAGTTCCACTTAACCTGAGTGAAAAAATGTACATGCTACTATCTATCCTTATTGAAAAAAGTTACTTATGAACATGAATTTTTTCTTCTTTGTCTAGAACTTTTTCTTAAAGATTTGGAGATTGAGCAAAAAGTTTGCAAGCACACACTGTTATAGAAAGAGAAATTTCCTAAGAATGAAACACAAAAATGTTTGGGTTATTTTACTTTTTTTATTTGGAGGGGGGAAGGCAGGGCAATTGGGGTTAAGTGACTTGCCCAAGTCACACAGCTAGTTAAGTGTTAAATGTCTAAGGCCGGATTTGATATCAGGTCCTCCTTACTCCAGGGCCAGTGCTCTATTCACTGTATCACCTAGCCGCCCCTAGGGCTATTTTATAATATAGTCTTTTCTCCTTTAAATTTTGTTTTTACTTTCTTACTAAGGAATTGAACCACAAATAGAGAGAATAGGACCTCCTTATCCTTTACACAGTCTACCCTTCTAATATGTGGTAAACTTAGTAACTCTCCATGAACTATCAACCAGTATCAGGATTACTAGAAGGACTCAGATGTAGCAAGATGTAAGGATTTATGTTTTTTCTCCTAATCAAGTATCATGAAGCAAGTAGTATGCTCTGTTTTGTTTTAGTCACAAACTTCTGCAATGTGAATATTGAGTATATATTATATAGATTTGTGTAGGTCTGATTTTTACTTATCTTGATTCTGAGACCTACCAGTCAAAAGCTGGGTTGTCCAAAATCCTTGGAGGGAAGCCCATGGATTCATCTAATGATGGAAAATTAATGTTACCATATGAACAGCCCTAAATTTTCTTAATAAAAAATAACAAGAACAATGATCTAGCAGAAATCTGTTGGGCCAGTCTGTCAAACGCAATATTATGACTTTGAAATCCTAAAGTGGGCAAACTATTGGATGCCTTTGTGATCCAAAAGAACTGACATTGTCTTCAAGTAAACCTCAGCAGGTCCCCAAGGATAATTAATGCTCTATGAAAATTGAGTTCATTAAATCTTAAATATAAATTACTGCAACGTAGACTTGCTTTATGACTTTATTAAGGATCTTCATGGGAGTTTGGTTAGATTGAAACACAGAAGTGTTCCACTTTAGAAGTTGAAAGGGCTAATTGGTACCTAATTAAATTCGATACTATAACTTTTATTATTTTAAGGCTATTATTTCTGAAGCTATTTAATTCATTTATAAACATTTGACTTCACATTTTCTGTCTTTTTTCTTTCCCCCCTCTAATTTCTAATGCAAACCAAACTTTTTTTGAGCCAAACATATGCTCTCATTCTACGAGCTTCTAAAGTGGCAATTGTTAACAATTCTATGGTCTTTCCCATGGGGTTTTGATGCTCCATCTGCTAAAAGAGAGACTTTCCAACCAACTGTCACCTCTCATAATAGAGTACTTTGGCATAATGTTCCACATGACCTTAAACCCAACTTTTGCCCTCAGCTATCGCATCTAATCATTGATCTAGGATATTAGTTTTTGACTTAAAAAAAATCATCCTAACTGTAAAACCATAAAACATTTGAAAACCCAAATTCTCAGTTTTTTTTTAATTAAGAGGAAGTGATTACCTAGTTGAGGGAGGGCCTATTGCAGTATTTTGGATAACTTTGATTAAACTACAACCATGTATGTATCAATGTATTTTTAAAAAAACACCTAAGGAAAAAAATGAGAACATATGTGGAAAATAGCCTGACTTATCTTTTTTAACTAAGCTGAAATAACGTTCCATTACTGTGCTATTTTAAAAATCAATGTAAATAACACTTCTAAGGAACCGAGAAGAGAAAGAGGCCTTCCCTCCTCCCTCATATCATTAATGTGCTTGATAGAAATTAGGGGGAAGTCAGTACTCTTCTCCCCCTACTTTTATTTTATTTATATATATGAATTTCTTGCTATAATAACAGTGGGAATATGTTTTCTTGTACGATTCTTTGAGATTGCACCAGTGTGTCAGGCCCATGCATAATAATAGGCCCATATCTAGTAGCAAGACTCCCTATTTTTAGAAAAAAAAATCACCAGTGTCCTGCTTTTCAGCTGCGTCTCCCCATTTTGTGTGTTTCAGCATAATTATAATGTAGCCCTCTGTTGCCCTAACCTTCCCTTTTTATATTTCCAAGTGGCATTTGGATTGGCCAAGGGCAAAGAGAAGGTGGTTATGGTAACCTGAGAAGGATAATATGCAATATCTGTGCATAATTTAATTAGTTAGGTGGAAAGCTCGATGCTTCGAGCTAGTTTATTTTTAAGGGGGGAAAAAATCTTTGGATCTGGTGTTCAAGTGACCAGTAATCAGACATTCTCTGAGGGCAGCAATGGGAGATCATAAGGGATAGCCTATAATTCTGGTAGAAATTTTAATAAATGATATTTTGCAGGAAATAACATGCCTAGCGGAGCTAATATTGGGGACTAAAGCTTGGTCACTCATTTATCACTACCTAATCTAGGGCAGGAATCCAAAGTGAATTAAGCCTAGCCACTTAAGTGGTGAGCACACTCTTGGAAAAAAAGGAGTAGGAACAAGATAAGGATAGTAAGGAGAAAAGAAGGGAATTATAATAGTCATGTCTGACAGTGCAAAGCAAAATCCTTTGTTTACCTTCCCCATTAAAGAAATTAATTTATTCCCTTCTTTTATGTATGGCAACAACCATTCAGAAGGGAGAAGGGGAACAGAGTGCCACAGGGCATTCTCTGAATAACTGGGATAAAAATATTGGAAAAGAGCCATCATCAAGAAATTTAATGAAAAACTTCAGGTTAATTTTCTATTGAATATAAAATATAGAAAAAAACTAAGACCATCACACCTTAGTTCATATACTTATGAATTCTCTATAACATTGTTTCTTTTCCCCATTGCCATGTCAGGTAGAAAGACTAAATTTCAACAAGTATAGGCCTAATACTATGATGGAGTAGGGTGTGGTGGGTATATGACTATAGAGTCTACTAATTTTTTATCTTGTGACTCTCCCCACCCCACTTCCAATATTCCACGTAACTGTACCAACAATAGCAAATAGAAGTGAGTTCCCTTAATACTTTGGGGGCAACAGTTCCTTCTAGTTGAGAACCTTTGTTTTGCCCAGTGCAGAAGATGTGACCACAGAACAAAGTGATAATGAAGGACTAAGGGATGAGGTGATAAAAAGTAGAGATAGCTGGGAAACAGTACTATGTCTATAACTTCAGAAATGCAAATCTGAGAAGTACATAAAATTTCCCCCTGTGAGAGAATAGTACCTTTCAAATCTCCAGTTCATTGGGAGATTATGTTATTCTTGTTTTTTGTACCTGGATCTTTGGTGTGGGCAACTGTCAGTGTGGAATCTCCTGTCCATGTTGACAGATCAGCAACTACTCTGCAGTCTATAGCTGTAAAAAGTTTCCTTGGGCATTGGGAACTTACACAACTTCCTCTGGGCAATACTGAAAATATGTATCAGAAAGTGATTTGACCTCGTTATTCCAATACCATAGCCAGTTCTCTAGCTACTATATCACACTTTTTTACATGGAACATTTTGTTTTCATGGAAGACTCTTTCTAGAAATATATTAATTATTTACTTACTATAGGATAAAGATGCTTTTGGTTCCTAAGTTAAACATTGGGTATAAGCATTTTACATATATGTATTTTTGGGGCAAGGGGGAAAGACAAGGCAATTGGAATTAAGTGACTTGCCCAAGGTCATACAGCTAGTTAAGTGTCAAGTGTCTGAGGTCGGATTTGAACTCAGGTCCTCCTAAATTCAGGAACAGTGCTCTATTCACTGGGCCTCCTAGCTGCCCCTACATATATGCATTTTAGTCATTTATTTAAACATTGGGTATAACCACAATGTTACAGATCCAACCAAATCCATGTTGGATGAGACCTTTCAGAAAATTCTTTTCAGTTTATAGTTGAACCGTAATATCTACAACATACTGAGCAAGTGGTTAACAAGTCTGGGCTACTTATGATGACTTATGATTATATGATATAATACCTATTATAATGCTTTGCACATAGAGTAGATGCTTAATTTTTTTTTTACTTAAACCAAAAGTAATAGAATTTCAGACTTCCTTTCATTTTTGCACAGAAATATTTGAGGGCAAGTATTGTATGCTGAATTGCCTTGAATTGGCCTTGGAGTCAGAAATACTTGGGCTTGAGCCCTACTTCTGACACATACAAGCACTGTGACCCTGAGCAAGCTACCTAAATTCCCAAAGCATTTGTCAATTCTTTAGGGCTCTAAGTTACAGGAGAGTTGGAGATTTGCATTGATTGAGGGAATTTCCTTACTAGGAGGTCTTAAGCCAATGAAATCACAGACCTGGACCTCCTCTGCTTCCCTAGCCTTACACTGAAGTAGTCATGGATATTTGAAGCTAGATAATAACAATTGCCCTATGGAAAATTCTAGTTAATGCTTTATTCTAATTATATTTTTGACAGCCTTAAATGAAATTTCCAGATTTGTGCAGAGGCCTGCAAAGCCTTTAAATTAAAAGCTTGTTATATCTATCAGTTGTGAAATATATTTTCTTACAAGAAGAATAGAGGATATTGATCCAAATATTTATATCTGTAATGCTCTATATTGATAAAAAATATTGATTAGAATATTTAGGTCATGACTGATATATGTCAATTTGTGATAAACATTTTTATTTCCTTCTTCCTAGTTTTAGAAAGAGATGAAATTATGCATGTTATGGAAATGATTGTTTCATTCTGAAAACTGAAAATGAAATAAATTTTTTAAAAAATGAAAGAAATGAATAAAGGATAGTAAAGAACCCAGAATTTGTATATTGTTCATTTTAAATGTGTATCTCTGTGTTACTGAATTAAAGATCTAGTCAAACATCTGTTTTGTGAATGCATGTTGAGAGTTTGATTAAGGAAAATCTGATTTCCAATCTTGACATTCTTCTATGGGTATCTGAGTTACTCAATAAATCAACAAGCATTTAGAATATTTTCAGAAATCAATGGTAAGGCTGGGTTTATATCAACAAAGTCACATTGAGAATTAAAGTAATTCAATATCTAATTCAGGCCCAAATACTGCAATCATCTAATGTATCCAAGTGATGGAGGCCAATGCGTTTGATGACTTATTTTTTTAGTACTTTCTGGCTAATTGCTGTAATTTCCCACTTTAATTTGCCAGTGTAGACATCACCTAAATATTGCACCATACTATTTTTCATTTCTACTCAGTAATTTGAATACATTTGAAGCCCATTATACACATGGTTTACATTATATTGTTCATGGTAGACATCTGTCTTTATGTAACTGATATATCACAAACTTTTAAAAAGCTTCTCAAAGTCAGACTTAAAACACCTTATTGCCAGTAGCATTAGCAAAAATTAATGATGTTATTTTAAGATAAATCCAAGTCATCAAAGTAATATAACTAAGCACATTCCTTGATAACAGGCTAAAATACTTGAGTTTTACTTATTCACTAGATTTACTCTGTTCAACTCTAAATACGACACAGACACATTTACCTGATAATGCTTCGTATTATAAAGTGGAAATCCAGGCAAATGGAGACTACTGGAGCAAGGAGATATAAAGAAGTTATCATTTAATTGGAACAGGTAGGATAGGAATGACTAAGAATGACTCAATCAGATTATTTTCAGTTCATATTCTAGAATAGGGGTTCTGAGCTTTCGATCCATGAACTTGTGTTTTAAAAATATTTCATCATTTGTATTTAAATGTAATTGAGTTCCTTTCTAATCTTATGCATTTTGTTTTGTATATTAAAAAAAAGTCCTGAGAAGGGATCCATAAAAGATTCAACAGACTACCAAAGAGGGTCTATGACAAACCAAAAATCCCTGTTCTAGAAGACATTGTCATAACTGCTCTCTTTAGCATTAACATAAAATATTATCTAAAAGTTAGATCTAAAAGTTATCTAAATGTTAATATGATTATGGATGAATCTAGGACCAAGGATAGCAACCATATTTGACAGTTCTGAAGGAGGCAGATTGAAAACTACCAACACAGAGGAACTATAGTAATAACTCACTTAACAAGGTGCCGATGGCCAGGAAGCTTTTCCCCAAAAGTTGAGTGATAGGGAAAGGAATAAGTGCATAGAAACGGTAACTGAATTTCAGGGTGCTTGTTTAATTTGGCAGTAGATCTCTGAAGGTATAGATTGGAGAAGAGATCTTAAGGACTTAGGGAATTCTTTAAAGTCTTTTCAAGGTAAACCTATGTACAGTTAAGTCTACATATTTTTTAATTTTTATTTTATTTTTTGCTTTTTGGAGGGCAATTGGGGTTAAGTGACTTGCCCAAGGTCACATGGCTAGTTTTTGTGTTGTGTCTGAGGCCCGAACCTAGGTCCTCCTGACTTCAGGGTCAGTGCTCTATTCACTGTGCCACCTAACTGCCCCTACATATTTTTTTTTAAAGGAACAGTAGCGCACAGTTGAGGAAAAGCTGGTATTTTTTTTACACTTGGAATTTTTAGTGATTTCAGTCTGAGCACATTCAACAAAAATGTACTAATCATCCACCATGTGTAGGGTATCATCCTAAATGCTTAGGGTACCTAAAGATGGAAAATATGTATCTTGCACTCAGAAAGGATACCTATTCTACTGGTTAATTTTTGTCCTTTTAAAGACTTTTGCATGACTCCACATTCTTCTTAAGAACTATTAACTACCATCAAGTCTTGCAGACTCAAAGTAGTTTCATTCAGTGAAGATGGGAAGTAATGTAATCTCCCATTTGGGAGAAGACAATAGTGGGAGAGGGTATAAGGAGGGACCAGGAAAGGCCTCTTGCAGAAGGTAACATTTGAGCTGATTTTTGAAGGAAGCCAGGAGAACTAAGAGATAGAATAAAGGGGTGGGGGGAGCATTCGAAGCATAAAGATCAGTTAGTGAAAATTTACTGAGTTGGGAAATGGAGTATCAAGGTGGGAGGAACTGCAAGAAGCCAATGTTTCTGGACAGTAGTGAGGAATAAAGTCTAGCCATGTAGGAATGGTAGTACAGGAGTAAGTTATAAAGGATTGTAAAAGCTAAATAGAGGATTTTATATGTGATTGGATTTGTTGAATTGGGAGAGGGCTTGGGACATGTTCAGACCTGCATTTAGGAAGATCTCCTGGGCAGCTCTTTGAAACTCTGAAGATAAAGGTCTCAGAGAAATATCATGAAATTTAAGGTAAGTAGTTGGTTAGTTGGCTAATTGTTTGAAGGCTTTTAAGCTACATTTCCAAGAGTTAATCTCATCTCTGAAGTCCCTAATGGACTTCAGCTGCAGGGGCTATATTGATTCCTTTCCACGTTCATGTAGAAGATGGGTATGGTAGAGAGGTGGTGACATTAAATTCCAAACTAGAGAGAGGCTAGTCTTTTAAAATTAGACAAAAATCTATAAATATAGATCAGAACAGCTGAGCCTGAAATTTTTCTGGGATTTATATTGGTGCACTGAGTGAGTGTGTGTGTGTATGTACATGTGTGTACGTACAGGCAAAGTAAGAAGAGAATGTACTTTTTGGCTATTTGTACAATTCTAGATACCCCTTTTATATTGCTTTTCCAAACTTTTGTTAGCCTACGACAAGCATATTCTTCCCATGTCATATACTAGCCTACTTATATACATAAAATGTTTGAATGGTGTTGTAGTGGTTTGCAAATGTATTTCCTCAAATTGTCTGTTAGTGCTGATGAATAATTTTATGTAGCTGATATAGTGAGGTTGAAAAATCTATGAATTTGAAATAGTAAGTTCAAGTGTTATTTTTTCAACTAATTACTTATGTTACTTTGGACAAGTCACCTAACTTCTATGAAACTCATTTCCCCCCTCTGTTTTGTAGATAGACACTACCAGTACTTTTTTCATAGGCTTGTTGTGAGGATAAAGGGAGATACTGAATTCATGTGAAAGGCTTGCAAACCTTAAAGTGCTATGGTAATAAATATTATTTATTTATGGTATATATTATGGTAAATGATATTATTTATATTTTAACAATTACAAAGTCACAGTCTTTAAAGTTGAAAGAGTCCTCAGAAGCCATTCAGTTTACAACTCGTACTTGACTGAGACTCTTCAACAATAGTTCCAACATTTTGTCATCCAGCCTTCTAATTAATGGAAACTACTTCCTCCAGAGGAGTCAATTCAACTTTTGTCATTAGGCAGTTTTCCCCCTGCATAAAACTGAAATCTGTCTCTTTACAACTTCCACTCACTGTCCCTGTTTTGTGTCCAAGGGACAAAAATCTAATCCCTTTTCTATATCACACTCCTTCCAATGTTTTGAGGCAACTCCGTTGTTCACTATGGACCCCAGATGTTTTTCAGATGAATTACTTTCCAGCCATGTCCCCCTACAATCCAAATCTTGCAATGCTGGCATTGATATTTTAAATTCATGTGTAATATTTTACACTTATTTTTAGTAAATTGCAGCTAAATGTCATCTATTTGACTTTTATATGTTAAAACATTGTTCATAGTTTTTCTTTATCTTTCTTTAGTCTTTTAGCTGCCTTTCTTTGTGTGATTTGCAAATTTAATAAACAGTCAACTATCCATCTATACTTTCAACCAAGCTATTGATAAAAAGATAAAAATAGTAGATGGCCCAGGGCCACACACAGATGAGTCTTTGGCACACTCCATTGGAGAATTCACTCGAAATTGACAGTCATTAATGATTTCTATTTGGGCCTAGTTATTTAATCATTTATTAATCTACCTCAGTATGCTATCAATTTTCATTTTTGTCCATAAGGACATTATCAGAGGTTTTGTCAATTATTTATTAAGCTAGTAAACCATATGATGACAGCATTCCACTGATCAACAAGTCTAGTAATTCTGTTCAGAAAGTCAAAATGTACTTAGCCTGAATTATCTGCCTTTGAGAAAACATGTTGACTCTATGATCCTTTTCTAGCCATTCACTAACCATCTCTTTGACAATATGAATTTTGCCAGATATTGAGGTCAACTTTACTGACATCCTTGAATCGTATTTCGTTTTGTCCTTTTTTTGAAAATCAGGGCAACATTTTTCCCTTTCTAGTACTACTATACCTTTACCATTTCCAAGATTTTCTAAAAGCTGCAAACCAATGGTTCATCAGTAAAATTTGCATGTTATTTAAGTATACTCAGATGTACATCACTAGGGATTGGTAATTTGAACTGAACAGCATCTAGCTAGTTGGGTATTTTGTCTCAATCATTTTGAGTTATTCCTCTTTATTTTTGGTCTCTACAAAGTCGAGCGATACTGACTTTGCTTCATCATCTTATCATTTTAATCACCTGGAGCTGCATTCCTATCAGTTTCTGAGTCTCCTCTTTCCCCTATATACCTCTTTCTATTGTCTTTGGTATTCCTTGCCCACCATGAACTCATTCTGAAGAGTAGCATTCCTGATACTATATTTTCAGAACCTTACCGTGTTTTTGTATTCTTTATTACCTGTAATTTTGTCCATTTTTTGTACAGCTTGTTAAAATCTAAACTGATTAATAAACTCCCTATGTATCCTCATGTTCCTTAAACTGCCCCCTTTTTTTCTTCACTGAGATGGTTTCTGTTTTTTACTTATTTCATTCTTCAGAGTATCCCATCCCTTCTGGGTTTGTGTAACTTCTGTCTAGGATTTTAGGATATTGAATTTGATCTATGCTTTCGCTAAATTCTGGAATCTGTTTTCCAGAAAAATTCATGCCAGAGCATCTAGAGCTTTAGCTTTATAATAAAATTTTTAGCATTATAATAAAATCTTGATACAGAATAGTCACTGTACTCCAAGGTTTCATGAGAGGCAGAAACAGAGACAGACAGACAATAAAGACAAAAAGAAAGACATGCAGACACAGAAATAGAAGGGGAGAGGGAAGGAGGGAAGGAAAAAGAAATAAGAGAGGAGAGAAAAAGAATTTGTGTTCTTTTGATGCTGCTGTTGTTGCTTCCTTGGAATGCCACAGATGATACTAACCATTGGTTTTTTATTTTATTGTATTTTTCCCTAAGGGATCAGTCTTAGGCAGCTTTGCCCCACCTCAAGGGCAAAGTGCCCTGGCCACTTGAAACCTTCTGGTTTGTTTTTGTTTAATACCCTGCATTCAGTAGCTTTACCTTCCACCCAAAATATCCTCTCAGTTGTCTACTACCGTGTTTCCCCGATAAGAAGACACTGTCTTATTAATTTTTTGGGACAGAAAAACACCAGAGGGCTTATTTTCAGGGGAGGGCTTATTTTAATGAACATTGACAGCAATTTTAATAAACAGGTAAATGTGAACAAAAAAATGTACCTTTATTCAATAAGCAAATCACTGGGGAAGAACAGGATGATGCGCTCGCTGCTGTAGCTCTGATTGGATGCAGCTCGGAGCGCGGCGTGCGTTTCACCAGGCTCACTACAGTAGCAATCTCAATAGGGCTTATTTTCGGGGGAGGGCTTATTTTAGAGGAATCTTACACAGTAAGGGGAGGGCTTATTTTTGGGATAGGTCTTATTATCGGGGAAACACGGTATGAATAATATAATTTATGGCCATGTGGCCATTTCCACCTTACCCCAAAATGACTGGTTGAAAGGCAAAACAAACACCTGTCAGTTTGACACTTTTCACTATTCAGACCACTTTTCTTTTTTGCTGTGTGTGTACATGTATATATGTGTATATCATTCATACTGATACATATATATGTCCCTACATAACCAATGTTATTCCTTTAGGTTTTGCCTTTAATTAGAGGACCAATTTGAATTGATTAACCTAATAAGTGATTACTAATTGACCTAAGAATGATTACTGTGGAAATTACGGATTTTGTATTTTTTCTTAGTACTTAAGGTCATAAGAACTAAGGCCTAATTTGTTCATTCAAAATTTCTGTGGAGAAATAATTCCACTCCAAATTCAAGATTGAATCTAAAAGTTTCATTGTACCTTAACATGAGGTAGTCTAGTCAGTGATTTTCATCAGGCTTATAGTTAGAAGATGGGCAAAGCACGCAACAGGACAGATTTCTCTCCAGAACAGAATACAGAAAACAGGGACTATTGCGAAAGGGATAAGACAAGACACGCTTGAATGTGATTGTTCTGTCCTTCCACCTAGACTGCCCCTCTCTCTCTCTGGGTATTTCTTTCTATTGCTTCTCAGATCCACATACTCCAACCTGAAAGGAAAGTGAAGGGGTGAAGACAGGTTAGGAAATGTCATAGCATCTTTCAAGAGATGCCTTAGGTTAAGAAGATGCAGTCATTCTTGGAGAATCTCATTCTCTTTTGCCTAGTTCATCTGAAACCATATATGCTGCATTCATGGCAGATTGAGGATCACATGCTACCTGTTTTCCCTGCAAAAAAAAAAGAGATTCATTCTGTGCCAAACCCATGTGGTGGAAGGCTGGGTTTAGATTCCTGTTCCTGGTTTTTGAGGGTGTTTAGATTAAGGATTTGCCCCTGAAAAAGGGCCAGTTTTTCCTTAGTCATCTTAGAATAAACTTTGGGACCCTTGATTTTCTACCAGTCCAGGGATCGTTACAAAGGTGAGAGAATGTCGAAAAGATAATGTCCCGAATTTCAAATTATATAAGATTATAGTATAACTGTATTACAAAAGCAAGAATTAAAACCTACTTTGGAAAATTTAGGGGCACAGGCGTCACAGGTGATTTTGAGAGCTGACTGTACCCTTGAACATGAGTGCTGAGTAGTGAATACCATTGTATGAGTGACTTTATGCCCAACCAAGAGTCCAAACGATAGGAATAAAACCAGATCCAATAGTAGTGGATCTAACTTATGGCTTGTTAGAATTCTCTTGCCCTCATTTGCTTGCCATGCTTTTTCCTTCACTTATAATGCTTGAAATAGGACATGGTGGTACTTGAGCTGGCCCTCAGTCTCTGTCATGAGATATTTCACTAAAAATAAAAGAAGAAAGGATGAGAAGGTTGGTTGATCAGAGCATAAACTGTGAATTGCTTATCATATGGCATTAAAAAACTAAAGGTTAAAATAATTTTTATAAGATGCTACCTTTTTTTCCCTTTATTTAAGTCTGGACTTCAAATTATATTTATTATTGCTCAAGCCATAGAAGTAGTAACCCAGTGGCTTCTGTTTAATTTAGATATACAAAGATGATCCTGGTGTCAGAGTGATAACACATGACATGAATAGCCTTTGTATATATTGGAAGATATTTTTGCTTCTCTAACTCATTGCCCCATCCAGATAATCTGGTAACTTCACTATCTCATAGGACCTAGGAAGTTGTCATCAATTCCTTTCAGCAAGGAAAAAGTTCTTAACATATGGGGAGAATCAAGAGATTTTGTTGTTGTTCAGTTGTGTCTGAGTCTTCATGAGCCCATGGAACATATCCTGCCAGACCCTTCTATCCTCCCCTGTTTCCCTAAGTCTGTCCAAGCTCTTGTTGAGTGCTTCCATGATACTATCTATCCATCTCATCCACTGCCTTCCATTTTTCCTTTTACCTTCTGTCTTTCCCAGTATCAGGGTCTTTTCCAATGAGTCCCATCTTCTCATTATGTGGCCAAAGTATTTTAACTTCAGCTTCAGTATTTGGCTTTCCAATGAAGAATCTTAATTAGTTTCTTTAAGTATTGACTGATTTGGTCACCTTGTTATCCAAGGGATTCTCAATAGTCTTCTCCAGCACCACAGTTCTAAAGTGTTGGTTCTGCAGTGCTCAGCTTTCCTCATAGTCTACTCCTCACAACCACACATTGCTACTGGAAAAAAAAACATAGCTTTGACTGTATGAACCCTTGTTGGCAAGGTGATGGCTCTGTTTTTTAATATTTTGCCATAGCTTTCCTTTTAAGAAGCAAATGTCTTTTAATTTCATGGCTGCAATCGCCATCTGCAGTGATTGTTGAGCCCAAGAATGTAAAATCTGCCACTGCTTCCATTTCTTCTCCCTTTATTTGCCATAAAGTGATGAGACCAGTTGCCAAGATCTTAGTTGTGGTTGTTTTTTTTTTAAATGTGAAGTTTCAAGCCACTTTTTACACACTCCACTTTCACCCTCATCAAGAGGCTTCTTAATTTTTCTTCTCTTTCTGCCATCACAGTGGTATCATCTGCATATCTAAGATTGTTAATATTTTTCCCAGCAACATTAATTCTAGCTTCTGACTCATCCAGCCTGGCATTTTGTATGATGTACTCTATATATGAGTTAAATAAATAAGGTGACAATATATAGTTTTGTCATATCTTTCCCACTCTTAAACTACTTTCTTCCATGTTTAGTTCTAACCGTTGCTTTTTGGCTCACATATACATTCCTCAGGAGCCAAGTAAGATCTAGTGTTCCCATCTCTTTGGGGACTTGCAACATTTTGTTGTGATCCACAAAATCAAAGGCTTTAGTGTAATCAATGAAGCAAAAGTTGATGTTTTTCTAGAACTTCCTTGCTTTCTCCACAATTAAGCAAATGTTGATTCCTCTGGTTCCTCTGCCTCTTCAACAACCAGCCTACTCTTTTGCTAATTCTCAGTTCACATACTGCTGAAGCTTAGCTTGCAGAATCTTAATCATAACCTTGCTGGTGTGTGAAATGAGTACAATTGTTTGGTGATTTCAACATTCTTTGGCATTGCCCTTCTTTAGGATTTGGACATAAACTGATCTATTCTAGTCCAGTGGCCACTACTGAGTTTTCCAAGAAATGCTGGTATATTAAGTGCAGGATTTTTTTGGGGGGAGGACTTAAAATAGCTCAGCTGAAATTCCATTACCTCCACTAGCTTTCTGAATAGAAATGCTTCCTAACGCCGATTTGACTTCGTTCTCTGGGATGTTTGGCTCTAGATCAATAACCACATCATCATGATTATCAATGATGTTAAGATCTTTCTTATATAATTCCTTTGTACATTCTTGCCATCTCTTCTTTATCTCTTTTACTTTTGTTAAGTACCCATCATATTTGTCTTTTATCATGCCTATTTTTTTTGTATAAAACATTCCCTTGATATCTCTAATTTTCTTGAAGAGATCTGTCTTTTCCATTCTATTGTTAATAGATTTATCTATCAATAATTTAAAATCAACAAAGTGAAAAAAGAAAAATAAGACCCACATAGATCAATCCTTTCCAGAGGCCTCTAGATTTCATTACTTATTAATTTATCATCATGCTGTAGGAAGTCTCAGAAAGTACTGCTTCTAGTGTGATTCACTACATGTTTTTTACTTAGTTTTTCATGGTTGTTACATTTTGGTGCAGCATCCTATTAAAATCTGGTCATTTGCATGGTCCAAGGTACTCTGACACTATGACTCCCAGTAGCTATTTCCTGTTGTGGCTGCTCTGCAATATTGTTCTGCCTACAGTTCTCCATCAGGTCCTCTTTTATCACTTTGAGCTTGTGATACATCTAACAGTTAAGGAAATGCTTAATAAAGGATCTTTCTGCTAATTTATGTCCTCATAGAAGTATACTAAACAATCAAGAACACACTGCTTTTCACACATTCAGAATGGACCTTGGTCCCCAATCTGAGAGGGTGTCAGAATGACTCCACACTTACCTTCCCCAGCCATCTGAGCGAGGGAGCCTCCTACTTGTATCAATGCCCAATGGATTAGATAAAGCCTGGTTTTTGCCTTACTTATCAGTTTGGACCACTTGACTTCCTCTGGGGCCTAATAATGTTATTCAGATTACTTGGGGCTGCTTCCCACACAACTGAGGAAAGGGAGATAAGCTCTAGTCTCCTTGAGACACAGTAAATAATTCATTATATTCATATAGTGTGCTATGATTTTAAAAGCTGTTTTGCATACATTATTTCATTTGATTCTTATCATGAGGTAGCCAAGACAGGTGTCAAAGAAAAAAAATACAGTTTTGCATTGTAGGCAGAAAGCTTCCAGAAACATTTTTATTAATTTACCATTATTCTGAGCCGAGCATTGGTCTAGTCAGAGAGTAAGTGTCCAAACCGAGTCCCCTCACACACTGAGACATTTCTGCAAAAATCCTTTTGAACTCCGTACTTATAGGATTCTTGAACAAGAAATATTTTACAGTCAAGTTTGAGCATGAACCCAGAGTTTTGGCAACAGGTCAGTTAATAATTTGTTTAATTAAATAGAACAATAGTAAATTAATTGTGTCCCAGTCTTGGAGAATAATTTTCCTAAAACCATTCAACCTCCCCCCTTTTAATACTCATTGATCCTCTTTGAGAATGAAGGATCAACATGAACTCTCATCAAATGGCCTCCTTTCTAACTGGTCAAAGGTAAAGTATTATAATAATAATAATACTAACAATACCTGGCATTTATAGTGATATGTGTGTGTATAGCGCTCTAAGATTTGTTTTTCCACATGTGGTCTATTTTGTTCCTCACAAAAAAAAACTCTGTAAGGTAGATGCTATTATTATCCCCATTTTACATAATAGGAAACTGAGGTTAGGAGAAGGCAATGACTCATCCAGGGTCATACAGGTAGTATCTGAAACAGGATTCACACTCAGTACTTCCTGCATCCAAGTCAATCACTCTCTAAACTATATCGCCTGCCTAAGAGATATTTTCATTAACTGAGCTAAAGAAACTTTTTCCTTCTTATCCTGTCAAGGTGTACTAGGCAGATCATTGCCCTAATTACTTCAAAGAAGCAGTCCTTCTTGGGCTCATAAAAGAATGGAGCAGAACATTGTCACACACACAAATACATATACATAAGCGTGTGTGTGTATATATATATATATATATATATACATAGTGTGTATTTGTATACGTATGTATGGTATATATGTACACATACACTTGTATATGCGACTAGAAGTGAAAAGTGACGATTCTGTTTATTTGCACATGTACTAATATATGCAAATAAACATAACAATAGTCACTTATCTTTTTAGTTATAGTTTCACATGTGTGTATACACACATGCACCTATATATATGTATACGTACTCAGACATATGTGTATACACATATATAAACACCTATATATACATACACACCTATGTGATTGTAATAATTCACAATTCATAATTGTAACGTGACTAAGGTTAAAGATTGTAAGCACAGGAATTGGGAAGGAAACCTATTTCTCGCTACTGACTCATGTTCCTGTGTTCTTTCTATCACACCATGCTGCCTCCCAAATGAGAGCATAGTTATATTTCAGACATTCAAACTTCATTAGCATTTCCATTGGGCTATCAATATATATGTAGGTATCAATATGTGTTAAAAATGGTATTAGAAATAATAAAGAGATGTTATATAGAAATGATACTATAGCTAAGGAGTAAAAGAAGTAGCTTGATACTTATATTAATTTTTCAGGTTAAATAAATTTACTTTAATGAATCCTTGAGCTCATTAATGTAGGTGTTTCCTCCATTGAAAGTCTGCAAGCTATCACAATGCCTTCACATCCTATGACCTACTTGTAATTGTCCTTCTATAAATTCTCCAAAAAAGATAACTCAACATTATAGAGGATCTCCTCTGGATTAGAAAAAATGTGTAAAGCAAATTAGGCTAGTGATCTGTCATAACTTATTCTCATTACGTGGCCCAAAACACAACTTTTTGTTGTATTATTGTAGTATCTTTTGTATCTGCTGTTATTGTTAATATCTTGCAGCTTATCTGTGTCTAATAAAGAGTTTATCATACCCTTTTGAGTCATCATTCTTCAAAGTGTGGTCTTCTGTGATGCACAGCCATGTTGCAGCATGAGAATGACAATTGTGTTGAAAATGTTGGGGTGTGTATATGCTCAAGTGCACATACACACACATGCATACACACATGCTTGGGATCCCTGAAAGCATTCCATGATTTCTAAGTGTTGATTCTGGCTATGTTCTTTCTTCTTTTTAATTTGACCCAGACTTATTAATTCTCTTTAGTGCTGGCCCAAACTGTATGTGCCAATGAATTAATTCAATGGACTTCCTGTCTGAATGTAATCATAGTATATAGATAATAGGCCTTCATTTTCTATTTGATTTTTCCTGTGTTGATTATAACACCCATTTCTTTTGAATGATCTTGGACTATGTTGAGAAGGTAATATAGTATGCTGGTATTTGATTCAATCAGGACACTGGTAAACTTCATTGCCTATAAGGGTTCCCATTTCCATTTGGAGTCTGCACAGGGTATTCTTTATGATGAAAAAACAACTTTTGGCAAGAATTACCACCCCATTTTATGCCTAACTTAGTATTAGTTGTTGGACCATGATTGGATAGTTGAAGGCTCTGGTTATCTTTATCAAAAACACATTGTAGGATGTTGACATATGAATAAGAGACCCTTTGCAGGAAGGTCAAGTGCTGAATTTTTCTCCAAAGCCTAGTGAATCTTGTAATCAACAAATCGTGAAAGAAGAATGTGTCTTCAGCATGCCTTTTAGACAATCATGTGGCTATGCGTATATGATTTGCTGCAAAAAATCGTTTGCAAAGGCTTGTATGATTTTTACTGTCCCTTTCTGATACTGATAATTTAGTCTTCCTCTTCTTTTTAAATAAATGCTGTATTTCTTTTTTTACAAAACCTTAGTTTTATTTTTAAATTATATTATTTTTGTTTTCAGTTTTCAAAAATCTCCATTCTCTTCCTTGATAGAGCGCTAACCTGGCTTCAGGAGGACCCAAGTTCAAGTCCAGTCTTAGGCACTTAACACTGACTGGCTGTGTGACCTTGGGCAAGTCATTTAACCCCAATTGCCCTGCCTTCCCCCCTTCAAAAAAGCAAAAAAAAATCTCTTCCTTGATTTTCAGGATTTTTATTTTGTTGTTGAAATGAAGTTTTAATTTGTTGATTTTCTAGATTTTTCTTATTAGTTGCATTCTCAATTCATTGATCTAGTCTTTCTCTTTTTCACTTTTTGTGAAAATGGTTAGAGATACAGATTTTCCTTTAAGCACTTTTTTGGCTGTATTCCCCAATTCCCCTTCCCCCTTTATTACCTGCCTTCTCTTTATTATAAGATATTCTTATAATTAATATAAAATATAAAAATAATAAATATAAAATAGGTTCTTTCTTTCCTTCTAACTCTTGTTTAATAATTCCTTCTCCAAATTTTGATTTGTTTTGCTTATAACTAATCATTCACTATATCTTTTCCCCACTTTATTCCTCCCTTTCCCCTTTCCTATTCCCTCTTGTATCCTGAGTTGAATGTATTTCTACACCAAACTCTTTGAGTGTGTGTTTGTGTCTTTTATTTTTTTTTTGCTAATTCAGATGACAATAAAGTTCGAGTGATAGCCCTTTCTCCATTCCTTGCATGTTTTTATAGACTTCTAATTTTGAAGCCCAATTATGTGAGAGAATAAATTTTCCCATTCTTCTTTTCTTTTTTCCCAAATGTGTCTCTCTTCCCAACTTCTTTCTTCTTCCATCATCATCATCAAAACATAACAAAACTACTTCCAGTTCCTCTATCTCATTTGGCTCTCTCTATGACCCCTGATGACATTAGGGTTCTGAAAGGACCCTTGTATTACCCTCCTTCCATTAGAATGCAAACAGTTTATCTGTATAAAGTCCCTTCTGATTGTTTACTTGTATTTAACTCTTTGTGTTTCTTGACACCTGTTATTTGTATTTCAAAGTTCATCACTGAGTGTCTTTTTGTTAGGAATGCTTGGAAGTCCCTTTTTTTCATGGAAGGTCTATTGTTTCCTTGTGTCATTATATTCAGTTTTTCTGCCTAGGTTATTCTTCTATTTTTGCTCCTTAGAATATCATATTCCATGCTTTCTGTTTCTTTTGGGGTGTAAAATGATGCATCTTGTATGATCCTGAATGTGGGTGCATTCTTACTTTCTGGGTTCTTGAAATATTTTTTTCTTTGATCTTGAAGTTCTGGATTTTGGCAATGATATTCCTAGGAGTTGGTATTTTCTAGTTTCTTTCAGGCAGTGACTGAGTGATTTTTTTTTATGTTGCCTGCTTGTTTTAATATGTTCTAATTGTCTAAGCAATTTCCTCACATGATTTTCTGAATAATGACATCCAGGAGCTTTTGTGGTCATTGATTTCAAATAGTATTTTGTATCTTATTTTGATCTGCTTTCCAAGTAAGTTTTAAAAAAATGGAATGACATTTTCTTCTTTATGAAAAAATCTTTTAACTTTGTTTTATATTTCTCATGTCCTAGAGTCATTAACTTTTATTTAGTCCATCCTGATTTTTAGAGAATCTGTTACTTGGGTATAGGGTTGTTGTTTTTTTTCTAATTTTCTGTTTTAAAATGTTAATTCTCTTTTCAAGTCTTTCCTTCTAGCTTTTATTTCTTTTCCAGTGCTTTTCTGTATTACTTTATTTTTAGTTATTATTTTAACACTTAAAAATACCTCTCATTTCTTCTAGAAATTCTATTTGGTTAGTAGGTGAGCTATGTTTTCTTTAGGGTTTTGCTTGTAATGTTTTGGGGTTTTTCTTCTCTTATGGATTTGTATCTTAGGTAGCTCTGGCATCATAATAGTCTTTTGTTTACTCATAGTGCTGAAGCTCTTAACCCCTCTGTGGAGTACCTTTATCAGAGCAACATTACTGAATCCCTTTCCTTTTTCCTTGGAGCCTTTCCTATATCTGGAGGGTTGAGTCCTAGGTTTCTTTCCTCTGAAGAACAGAATAAATAAAGGCCCTTTCCTCCACCTTTGCTTTGCCTAATCTCTCCCTGCCTCAAAGGATTATACTAATTTGCAGCCCCTTTATTTTTTTTCCTTTTCTTCACCCTAGCACCAAAATTGACCTCTCCTCCAGAAATTGGTCTTATTTGAGGTTCTTTCTGAAGTGAAGGGGGAATGGAGACAGATATTGTGTTTTCTTTTTTGTTTGTTTTTTTGGAGGGAGAAGGCAAGGCAATTGGGGCTAAGTGACTTGCGCAAGGCCACACAGCTAGTGTATGGAATGTCTTGAGGCTGGATTTGAACTCAAGACCTTCTGACTCCAGGGCCAGTGCTCTAATCATTGAACCACCTAGCCGCCCCTGCTTTTTCTTTGTTCTATGACTAAATCATAAAATGCTTCTTGAAATTGGATCATACCAAAGTCCTTTTATTCTACAACCACACTAATGTTTCCTTGATTCCTCCTCCATTCCCAGTAAACTGGTTTTGATGAAAAACTGTGGAGCTGTGTAATGAAGGTTTTCACTTTGTCCTAGTGTTGAAGTTTGATTTGTTCCATACTCTGGGGTTCCAGATCAGAGCAACTGCTCAATAAGGGAGTTGAGTCTCATGTTGGTCATGGTTGAGTTGCAGAAGAAGCCACCTGCTGCAAAACTCCAGAGTGCTGTTCAAACAGATTAAAATGTAATGGGAACATATTTAACAAAATAAATAAAAACACAATGCAAAATAATTGTGATTTTCTAAGTCAGTATGCAGCCCAGAGGAATTTATTTCTATTTGAGTTTGACACCACTGGCATAGTGATTAGGGAGAGGTAAACTCTATCATTTCCTTTAAATTCTTAATCTTGCACCATGTTTTTTTTATCCCCTTATGTCCATTTTAACACTAAAGAGAACTGTGAGAAAAATATTCTTGAAGTTCTTTAGATTTTTATAAAAGGATTCAAGTTATAATAAATAAATTAAATAAACGCCACCCAGCCAAAGTTGTACTTGATTTTAACTGATCATTCAACTGTGTTTTTCTTAAAATATGGTTCTGAGCCTCTTACTGGTTCATTATGTAACCTAGAGATTTGTAAGGCTCATTTACTGCTCTGTTGCTGTCCTGATCTCCTGTGAATTAATCCATGCAGAGGACACCTCTACAGAGATCTCCAGTAATTAAAGAAAGGGCATCTCTTTTAATTACACTCATGTTTTGATAAAAACCTGAGCTTCAATTAATAGTTGTTAATAGGGCTGATAGAATTCCTTATTACTTTATGCTTGTAAAAAATAAGAACATTTGATAAAAACTTAAGAAAATAATGAAATTGATTAGATAAGTGAACTAAATGGCTCAATGCTGGGGATACACTGGGAGCTATGAGTGGATAACAAGTTACTGAACTTTTACTTCTACCTCCCTCCTTGGTACATTTGCACAGTGGATACCCCCTTGCCTAGAATTTATGACCTCTTCACTTCTATTACTCTGATTCTTTATCTTCCTTTGGTACTCAGCTCTGGTGCCACTGTATCTATAAAGTTTTCCCTTATCCCTTCAGTTGTTAGTGTTTGATCCCTATTCGAATTTCTTTGTATCCATATACCCAAGGTATCCTGAAATAGAATGCAAGCTTCTTGAAGTCAGAGTCTCTTAACTTTGACTCTGTAAAGGGCACATAGGAGGTACCTAGTAAGTGTTTGACAAAGTGAATCTAATTTAATTATGCCATCCTACCTGTCTTTCTTTCCCTTTCAGTTTGTCTTTTCCTTCCTTCCCTCCTTCTTCTCTCTTTCTTTCTCTCTCTTTCTTTCCTTCCTTCCTTCCCTCCTTCCTTCCTTCCCTCCTTCCTTCCTTCCTTCCTTCTTTTCTTTCTTTCTTTCTTTCTTTCTTTCTTTCTTTCTTTCTTTCTTTCTTTCTTTCTTTCTTTCTTCCTTCCTTCCTTCCTTCCTTCCTTCCTTCCTTCCTTTCTTTCTTTCTTTCTTTCTTTCTTTCTTTCTTTCTTTCTTTCTT
>NW_027185655.1:66036622-66037385 GCF_028583685.1 Petaurus breviceps papuanus
CTTTCTTTCTTTCTTTCTTTCTTTCTTTCTTTCTTTCTTTCTTTCTTCCCCCTTTCTTCCTTTTCTTTCTTTATAAGAGACAGAGAAGGGAGTCAAATAAGGAATATGAAGCAAGGTATTAGGAAACTGATAGAAAGAAATGGATGTCAGTAGCATGGTCCAGAGCACAGATCATTAGCCCTAGAGTCATCCTATCTGTTGCTCTTGTCACCTATTTGACTTTGGACAAGTTACCTAGCAACCATAGGGGTCAATTGTCTCATTTGTAAAATGAGGTGATTGGACAATGTGGTCTCTAAGGTCTCTTCAGATTCAAGATATACAATTCTGTGAAACCTGAACAGGACCTCAGAATCTATCTAGCCCATCCATGCCTTTCATTTTATCAATGAAGAAACAGAGGCTCAGGGAGCAAAGGTGTCTTGCTCAAGGTCACACAGATAGAATTAGAAATAGGGCTCAAAAAAACAAACAAACAAACAAACCTTGACTCCATAAGCAATGTTTTTTTCTACTGTACCAAGGACAATAATGTGTAAAACCAAGAAAATATCATATCTTTTAAGTAAGATATATACACACAATATAAACTATTATTGTATATTAATCTGATGCAGGATACATTTCTTGTATAAATGGGGAGCATGACTAACAATTGTTGTCTCTTTTTAGTCTATACCTATATATCTATATTTATCTAAATATATCTATATATCTCTATCTATCTATCTATCTATCTATCTATCTATCTATCTATCTATCT
>NW_027185655.1:66037395-66094887 GCF_028583685.1 Petaurus breviceps papuanus
TCTATCTATCTATCTATCTATCTATCTATCTATCTATCTATCTATCTATCTATCTATCTTCCTTCCATAGAAGATCTCATTTTAGGCATGTGGTCTGTTCTTGGGGTAGCCTACATCTGGATCAATAGAGTGCTAAGACCTCAACTCAGACATTGACTGATCCTGGGTGAATCACCTAATCTCTACCTGTGTCAATTTTCTCATTTGCAAAAAAAGGAATAATATTAGCAAGTATCTCCCGGGGCTGTTAAGAGATAAATGGGATAAAATTTATAAAGTGCTTTGCAAACCTCAAAGCATTATTTAAATGTTAGCTTAGGTAACACCCATTCAATGAAGAGGCCTCTTTAAGAAGTGAGTCAGGGGCGGCTAGGTGGCACAGTGAATAGAGCACCAGCCCTGGAGTCAGGGTGACCTGGGTTCAGATCTGGCCTCAGACACTTAACATAAAAAAAAAAAACTATGAGACCTTGGGCAAGTCACTTAAACCCAATTGCCCTCCAAAATAAAAAAAAGAAGTGAGTCAAAGGATGACCCCTTTAATTAGAAAAAAAGAAAAAAAAATCTAGGTGGGAAAGGATGCTCACAGGTTGCTGTTCCAAAGGGAAATTGTTACCATTGACATTCACTCTCTACCAAGAGGGCCCAAAATACAGCCATTAAATGGAGCTTGGGCAGGGACCTATTGTGGCCCAATCTATAGCCTCAGAGTGAACTGGTTTTAAGGTTTTCTGAAATGAGAGAGACAGACACAGAAAAACAGAGAGAGAGAAAGAGAGAGAGAGAGAGAGAGAGAGAGAGAGAGAGAGAGAGAGAGAGACAGAGAGACAGAGAGACAGAGAGACAGAGACAGACATAAAGACAGACAGAGACAGAGACAGAGAGAAGAATACCTTAAACGCCCTTAGCCTAAAAGCCCAGGGTCTCCCATTGCATCCTTAGTCATCTCCAGTTATCCTGATGAATATCTGGTAACTGGACCCAGATGGCTCTGGAGGAGAAAGTAAGGCTGGTGACCTTGCACAGCCCTCACTCACTCAAATCAAAGTCAACTGCAAGTCATGTCATCATTTCCCTGATGCCATTGTCCTCTTTGAAAATGTAGGACAAATACAACAACAATTTAAATGCTAGCAATTATTATTATTAATTATATAACTAGATGATATTTATCTGTATGTTGTAAAGAGAAAAAGCTATATGTATAATGAATGCTAAAGGGAACCCTAGTACCTCATTGTGGCATGAAAGTGATTCTGGATTCTTGATTACTGGAGGTTGGAAACTCTACCTGTTCTCTGAAGCTAGGCCTTGGTATGTGGTCTTAGCAATGAATATCCAGGGCCTGAGAACCAGCCTGGTATAATGCAAAAGCACAGATATTCATCCCAGACTTATCCCTTTTTTCATGTAGGACAGCTCACAGCTCTTAAAGGTCATTCAGCAAGGGGCTGGGGACCTAGGGATAGCAGTGGGGGGTGAGGAAGGGGGAGAGTCATGAGTTGCTTTTATGATCTAATCATATAGTCATGGTGCTTTGAAGTATTGAGTATATCATAAATCTACTTACTTTATAAATACATGATATTTCTTCTATTGATTTTTCTTGGTGGTCAGACTTAAGATTTCATTGGCCTAGGGAACTCCTGGGGAGGAATCCCTCAATCAATGAAGATTAGCAACTGTTGAGAAGCTTTTAAGTCCCAAAGAGTTTCCTGAGGCACTGAGAGGCTGGGAGAATCTCAGCTTTCCCTGGTGTTTACTAAAATTAAAAACCACATTAATAAATCTACTGATTCTGATATAGTTTTAGGATATTTCTGAGGAGATCATTTATTTCTTGTCTATTGCAAATACAAGGATTGCTGTTTAGTTCCTCTAAATTAGGGAGTTACTTAAATCATTCAATTGTAAATTAATTATCATAGCAAAAAAAAGTGCATTAGCCATGTGTGAATTCCTGCTTGAGTTAATGTTGCCTACTTCAGTTTTCCCCAAACATTCTCTTCAACTACAATTAATAAAATTGAGCTTTTGACTACACATTTCAGCTGAAAGGCCATTATTAAATGGCATTTCCATTCCTTGTAATTTCCCCTTTCTCATTAATATTCAGGTACACCTCCACTGAGTTATAATGTTAAGTCTACATTATCCACATCCTATTCAAGGGTGGCATTAGAGAGGAGTTTAACTTCTTGAAAGAAATGTTTAATTTAAAGCAACAGAACTAAACACTGGAATTCAACAGATTATAGAATTTGTGGTATGGCTGTAATTCTAATAAATTTAAATATATAGTGTCAGATACACTTAATGAAAAATCAAGGTTTATGATTGCAAGTGAAATTGAGTTTGTAATCAAGTACTGAACACAGCTGGGGGGGGGGAGGTAACACAGTGGATAGAGAACTGGACCTCAAGTCAGGAAAACCTGAACTCAAATCAGGCCTCAGACACTAGCTAAGTGACCCTGGGCAAGTCACTTAACCTTGTTTGCTTCCATTTCCTCATCTGTAAAATAAGTTGGAGAAGGAAATGACAAACCATTCCAATATCTTTGCCAAGAAAAGCCCAAATGGGATCATGAATAGTCAGACAATGATTGAAAAGTTTGAACAATGGCAACAAGTGAAAACAGAAGAAAAGTTGTGAAAATAGAAAGTTCTCAAATGGCTTCACTTACATCTACAGCATAACTTCTTAAACTTTCTCCACTTGGGACCCCATTTTGCCTTTTGGCAGCATTCATTGGTGCTGTGCGGGTATGATGGCATGCACAGTGCAAAGTGTGCATGTCGTGTGTTCAGAACCAAGGCTGCAGTGATGTCGCATGATACAAAATGGGCAAGCATTGCCAGAAACACCTCAGATTCATTATGCATTTGATTTTTAATTAATTTTTGGTCATTGCTCTTTCAGAAAACTTTTACTTTTGCCAAATTTTGGGGGTCACAACCCACAGTTTAAGAAGTGCTGATCTATAGAATTCAAGAGGCCAGTAGCATAAGAGTATGCTACCTTTGAAGCCCAGGATAAAAGTCAAAGGTGACAAGCACTTGAAAATTTCAATATGGTCTTTATTAGCTAACTTTATGAAATGTGGTACCTACCACGCCAAATAATAGCCATGAGCCATTTTTGCTCTGGGATCAAAGTTGCTAAGGCAGGTTAAAGATATGTATGTATATTGGATTGAACCAAGAATTGCTAAAAACAGATTAGTTCTCCTGTCATTCAAGTCCAATATCCAGGCTTCCTCTAAATACTAATGTATTTTAGAAGAAGGTAATAAATGCACCATCATACAGACATTCCATATATTATTTGCATACAAAGATTATATTTTTATGTCTGACAATAAACATGTACCCAAAGCCCTAAGTCTTCAGGAGCATTTCTATTTCACAATTATTTATTTCTGAATGATATAGGGAAGAGCAAACTCCCTAAAGTAACACCACATTTTGATTATATTAACATATGCATTAATTTGTCCCCTAAGACGATTCACATTTTTCCTTGTTTAAATTTTTTTAATGACTTATTGATCTCGTCCAGGACCATAACCAGTATGGGATAACCTGAGTACCAAAGTTTAGAAGATTCTGACATTTGCATTCTTTCATTATGTAGAGATAATTAAACTTAATCCCTAGTTAGGAAGAATAGTTAAAATAAGAAGCTACCAGATGGCTTCATTCTTCCTTTTCCTTTCCCCTATTCCAAAAAATTGAAAGGCAGGAGAGGCTCTTACTTCCTTTTCCCCTCAGTGGTAGTTTCTCCATCAGTGGTCATTAAGTGACCAGAGATCTCTGTTACTTCCAAGGTCTTCCTCCAGCCTTACTACTACTCAGCTGAACTTGTCTTTTAAAAAGTAGATTTAAGACAATGTGGCACAGTTTATAGAAAACTGGCCTAGGATCTAGCAAGACCTAAGTTCAAGTTCTACCTCTGGCTCATATGGGCTTAGTGACCCATAGAAAATCACTTCCTCTCTCAGTGCACTAGTCATTCTACGACTATAAATTTCAGAGAAGGTTTTAACCTGTATTGTTAGAGAAATTCTCTATAACAATGAAAAAAATAGGGATGGCTAGGTGGCGCAGTGAATATAGCGCCAGCCCTGGAGTCAGGAAGACCTGAGTTCAAATTCAGCCTCAGACACTTAACACTTACTAGCCTTTGGCAAGTTGCTTAACTCCAACCGCTGTCCAAAAAGCAAAGAAAAAAAAAGAGAAAGAAAAAATAACATTTTTAACTGGTTTAGTCCTTATCTTAGCCTTTCATACTGCTTGTCTCAGACATATTTTGTGGTATTTGTCCCAGGTGTCATAATATTGACTAATTAGATACTCCAGATTCTTTCCAATATATTTAGTTTCATAGATTGCTAGGACTAGAAAGGCCCTTGGAGAATAGAGTTCAACTTTCTTAATTTGCAGATGAAGAAACTGAAGCTGAGTCTATAGGGTCACACAGCTGTTTAGTGAAAGAAAGAACCTAAAGAGAGCTCTCCCACATCAATTAATCAAGTTTCTAGTGGCTGTGTCATGTGGCTGCTGCACTATAGCACATCAACCTCTGTGGCTGAACCACTACTTCCTTGAATTAAATTCATAAATTTGGGTTACATTGGCACTTCTTCCAACCCAATAATGGTGGTAGTAACAATAATGAGAATGTTGTATTTGTTTATCACCTTATACTTTCAAATACTGTAGTGTCTATATTATTTGATCCTCCCACATACCCTGTCATATAGGTAGAGGTGTTATAAGAGCAGCAATTATTAACTCCATTTGGTAGCTAAAGAAATAGATATAGACTGTGACTTGCTTAAGATTATTCATTGATGTACCCTGGGAAGTAATGACTATCACTTGATGTTTATCCCAGTGCCTGCTTCATCATAGCACACTTCCTTATGTGGAAGAAAAAGAAAAAGTCCAAGATCAGTGACAACAATCAATACAAAAGAGAGCAATAAGATGAAATTGTGTGATGTTATGTAATGATAATGAGCAAACCCGGACCTACAGAAAAGGCGAGAAGATTCATCTCCCTCCTCTTGTTGGAGATGCAGGTAGCTACATCAGTTAGTTTTGCTGAAATTTAAAAAATATATACTTAAAAGCAAAACAAAAAATGGAAAGCTCGTGAGGTAGGTAAGGATGTGAGGTGTGTATTCTGAAAGGAATGCCATGTGAAAATAGATTGCAACTTCTTTGAAAAAGGAAAACCAATATGCTGCTTCCATTATGAGGAAGTTTGGGCACCAAGAAATAAAGGCAAATTATTCTGCTTTTGTACACAAGGTTTGTGTGATTTTGTTTACTTAAACCACCATCCACTTTTCTGTGAAAGGTACCTAAAATTTAATTGTAAATAGTCAGTTCTTGACCAAGAGGCAGTGGAGTTTAGGGGTTAGAGAGGTCTGGTCTCAGAGATTGGAAGACCTATATTCCTCTAACACATGCTGGCTGGGTAATTCTGGGTAAGTTTTTTAACCTATAAGTGATCTAGGCAAATTCTCTGATGATAAATTGCAGACAATATGCAGAACTGCATTAGTAGATGAAGTTTCAGGTCCAGGCTTGCCAATTCCCTGTCATAGTGGTACAGTAAATAAGGGTATGTATATAAAGTTCCAAACACCATGTTCACTAGTATGACATGAGAAACACATCTAGATAGTGGTGTGTTGAAAATAGACAGAGAATAATTGGACTTTAATCTCAAGCCACATCAGTTGTATGAAATAGCAGCCAAAATTCTTGATGAGATCTTTGGCTGCCTTAAGAGAACGGTGCCCCAGAGGAAAGCAGTGATAGGCCAGCTGTAGTCTGCTACCTTGGTCAGCCCACATTTGGATTGTTGTTTTCAGTTTCTCCTACCATACTGAAGTGTAGTATGGATGCTCTGCTCTCACTCTCTCAGGGTCAGGCAGACTATATCTTCTTAAGGTTCTCTAGTACCCTGAGCGGCTTAGAGGCTATTTTTTCTCTGGCATTGGCTAAGGCCCTGATCACCTGTCTTTTCCCCATTGTTAGGGAGGGGAAGTAGTGACTAGTACCTTATTCCATTTAACCACTTAACATCAATTAGCTTTTACAAAACTGTATTTATTTCAAAGATAGAATAAATACATAAACTTTTCCTCAAAACCGCTGAAGTGAACTTTCTCCTATACCACCTCAGTTTGGAAGGAGTGACATAACAGGCTTAACTTAGCCCAGTTCCTACATAGCATTGGTCCCATCTAGTTCATGTTCAAAGGTTGCATATAATTTCAGCCTCTGCTTGGTATAGAACCCGAATGTTTTCCTGAACATTTCCCCTTGCTCTTCAGGTCAGCCAACATTTTGCTAAAGGACAACTTTCAGCCTGGGCTCCAGTTCCTGGATTTCTATGGTTTGTTCTCTTTCCCAACTTTTCAGAACTCCCCAAGTTGGAGACTTCACTCCCTTCACCAAACACCATGAGAAGAGGACTTACTGAGATCACCCAGATTGCAAATGAGGCATATGTGGCAGCTGAATCTGTGAGGCCATTGTCAATGCTTCAGTGGCCAATAAATCCTCTACAATATATCAGTAGTTAATTGGAACCAGAATGTCTTCACATGTTCCACAGTTCATCTCTTCAGAGAATTTCCCTTGAACATTATCAAAATTCTCCAAGAAATAAGCTTTTAGAGTTATTTTATATAGAGAAACAACATCGCAGATATTCCCTGTATATACCAGAACCCCATTACATAAAGAAGGCTATGGGTAAGCAAGAAGCACTCAGATGAGTTTACACAACCTTGAAGTCATTTCAAATGAAAATTAGTTGAAGAATCTTAAGTATTTTCTCTAGAGAATACTCTTGGGCAGAGGAGACATTATAGTTGTCTTCAAGTATTTAAAGAAACAATGAAAAGGCATTAGAATAATTATGTTTGGCACCCAGAGGCAAATGTAGGAAAATAAATTTATCAAAAAGAAAAATTGGGGCTTGATATCAAGGAAAACTCCCTAATAATTTGTGTTGTCCCAAAATGGAATGGTTTGGCTTAGAAATCTGATCCCAAAGGAAAAGGAGATATTAATGCCATCTACTGGGAGCTGAGCAGAATTTCAGGTGAAATAACATGGAGGTTGGGACTCCATGCCAAATGAAAGAACAGAACTGACACCATCTGCTGAAGAAGTGTAGGCTGAGTGATATTGTGCAAGACAGCTGAGGAATTGTGACAAGAAGTAGTGATGGGGAGTGATGATCTCACCATCTGCTGGGACTTGCTGAGAACTGCAGGCAGATTTACGAAGAAGGAACAGACAAGGCAGATGAATTGTGGAGTTGAATACTGATGAAGAGGAACCCCAGAAAAATTTACTCTCCTGATACTACTGTGTATCCACAGTAGAAGCATCATACCAACTGGGAGAGGCTTTTCATGGCTTACATCATAGATATTGAAATTGAAGGGAATTTCAAGGTTATTTAGTACAAAATCTTCATTTTGCAATCGAGGAAGTTAAGGCTTAGAGAGGTTTTGTGATTTGTCCAAGACCAAATATGTAGTAAGCATATAATCCAATATTTGAATCCAGGTCCTTTGACTCCAGATTCAATATTCTTTCTACTCAAGTGACTTGGGTTACATAGCCCTTTTCAGGGTGTGCTCATAAGTGAGCATTGCTCTTTCCTGTGCACACTCAAAACACTATTTATATTCTTTGATCTGTATTTAACCTTGAATATTATTTTGAACCTAGTGAACCATGTGCTTGTAAGGGGAATTGGTGACAACACTTTGGGTTGTGTCAGATAATAAAGTTCTAATATTGTCTTCATCTCAGTTACTACTCCTCCTGGAGGCTTATTCTGATCCCACCAACTGGAGTACTGTCCCCCAAAATGTACTTTTTATCTATTTTGTACCTACTTTTCTGTGTATATGTTCTTTCTCCTGAAAGAATGTAACTTTCTTGAGTTCAGCAATTTTTTTTTTTTGCCTTTTTCCTTCTAGCATCTAGCATAGTGCCTAACACACAGCAGTACCTTATTAAATGTGTTAAAAATATTGAATCATCTAGATGAGATAATGAATTTGAAAAAGAGAGAGATTTCCCCAAATCTAGCTGGGTCTTTCATGTCATTTGAAAACCTCCAATACAAGCATTATATATGTAAAGCATTTCATAAAAGCTAAAACTCCATACATGTAAGCTATTCTTACCATCCAAAATACATTTTTGTTGGGGAATAAGCAGAATCTGGAATATAACACTGATGTCTAAGATGGTACTTAAAACCAAATGTTCCATTCCACCATGATTTAGTACCAATTTAAGGACACTGAAAAAGGGCAAAACAAAGTTTCTACATTAATACAATGCATGGAATTTGTATTTGTACTTGTTTACAAGTGTTCTTTCAACATTGATCACAGAATCTTGAGTTGGAAAGGATCTCAGAGATAATTTACTCCAACCTGCATACGGACAAAAATTCCTTCTAAAGCATATCAAATGAAATATTTGTAACACAGTGCTTGGCACTGTAGGGACTTAATAAATGCTTGTTCTCTTCCTAGCCTGGACATTTGCTTTTGTTCAACTTCCACCCTTTTGTTCTTACTCCTGCCTCTGGGGCCAAGCAGAACCATTTTCATTTGACAAATTCTTCAGATGCTTGAAGACTGTTACCATGTTTCCCTTGCCAAGTATATTGTTCTTTTTGAAAGGCAGTTGGGGTTAAGTGACTTGCCCAAGGTCACATGGCCAGTTTTGTGTTAAGTGTCTGAGGCCGGATTTGAACTCAAGTCCTCCTGACTCCAGGGTCGGTGCTCTATTCACTGTGCCCCCTAGCCCCCCCAAAAGTATATTGTTCTTTAAGCTAAGAGTCTTCATTTCCTTTTATGGCATGAACTTTAAATCCTTCATCTCCTTGGTTGGCCTCTTCTGGAACTTCTCTAGCTTATCAATTTCCTTCCCAAAATATGGCACCCAGAACTGAACACAATGTCCCAGAAGTGGCCTGCCCTGAGTATGGCAGAACTATCTCCTCTCTAGTCCAGGGCACTGTGCCTCCCTGAAAGCTACTTAAGATGGCCATAACATAGTTAGTTCATTGAGTTATCAGTTCACTAAAAAGCCCTGATCATTTGTTTTGTTTTGTTTTTTTGCTTTTTGGAGGGCAATTGGGTTTAAGTAACTTGCCCAAGGTCACACGGCTAGGATTTTTGTTTGTGTGTGTTAAGTGTCTTAGGTCAGATCTGAACTCAGGTCCTCCTGACTCCAGGGCCAGCAGTCTACTCACTGCACCACCTAGCTGCCCCTAGCCCTGATCTTTTACAGATAAAACACTATCTACCCATAGCTCCTGTATCTTGTTCTCATAAAGTTGATTTTTTGAAACTTATCCTTATTAAAATTCATTTTCTTAGATTCATCCCAGTGATCTACTTTGTCACAATCTTTCTCAAATTGTGACCTTCTATATAAAAGGTACTGAGCTTAGCAATAGAGACCAAAAAAAAGTATTAGATTAAGATAGATGGCCCCCTAGTCCTCCCTTGCCAAGTTGGGGAGAGAAGACAGAAAATGATAAACTCTTAGCACGATATATTTGCTAGACTGTTATCTTTTTGAAGGCAGTGACTATGTTGTTTTTCATCTTTGTATCACCAAAACCTAAAAACAATACTCTGTTCATTATAGGTGGTTAATATATATATTTAATGGATTAGATTGAACTGGGTGGTGAGTGACTATTACAGTCTTACAGGAATTCAGAGGAGAAAGATATTGCTTCTATCTCGCTGAATTAGGAATATTAAAATTTACTCCAAATAGATTTTTGTTACTGTTGCATCCAGGACAAAAGTAGCAGGATAGTTAGTAGTATCCTATAAATATTATTGAGACCCAAAACAAATATTTTCAGGCCATATGACTGTGTGACCAAGACCTAGACAAAGGAGGGAATTTGCTATTTCTATATTTTTCTGGGACTGCAAGGATGAAGGGCTATATTGTTTTTTCCCCCTAATTCTCCCCCTCCCTCTATGATTGCTCCCTCTCATTCTCCATTAGATCTTCATCCAAGTCAGACCCACTACAGTGGTTATCCACCAAGGCTCTGTTCTGGCCCCTCTGTTCCTCAACTGTGCATTTTGACATGGTGACCTCATCATTTTCCATAAATCCAATTATCATCTTTATGCTGAGGATTTCCTAGATTTGTTTATCCAGTCCTTACTTTTTGTATTTTCAATAGCACATTTCCAACTGTCTATTAGAAATCTCAAAATAGGGTGGCTAGGTGGTGCAGTGAGTAAAAGCTCCAGCCCCGGAGTCAGGAGGACCTGAGTTTGGTTAACACACAAAAAAAACTAGCTGTGTAACCTTGGGCAAGTTACTTAAATCCAATTGCCTTCCAAAAGGCAAAAAAAAAGAAATATCAAAGTGGATGTATCATAGACATCTTAAATTCAACATGGTCCAAAACAGAATCCATTGTCCTTACCTCAAACTCCCCCTACTTCCTTCCTACCTTCCCTCTTAATATGAAGGGTACTCCTACTTGCTGAGGCATGCAGCCTCCATTTTCAACTCCTCATTCTCTTACCATATCTAATCTGTTGCCTTCAAAATATCTCTTGTACTCATCTTCTCTCTTTTGATGCTGTCACCACTCTATTGCAAGCCCTCATCACCTCTCGTTTGGACTACTGCAATAACCTTCTGGTTGATCTCCTTGCCTCCATTATTTCCCTACTTTGGTCCATCTTCTATTCAGCTATTGAAGTGATCTATATTAAATCCTACCATCTCACACACACCTCCATTTAGTAAACTCCAGTGGTTCCTCGTTATATCCAGGATTGGATATAAAATCCTCTGTTTGGCTTTTAAAGCTCTTTATAACCTGACCCATTTCTGCCTTTCTAGTCTTTTTATACCTTATTCCCCTACATGTATTTTATGATCCAGTGACATTGGCCTCCTGGCTGTTCCCTGCTGAAGACACAGTATCTCCCACCACAAGCATTTTCAAATGCTGGTTATGCCTCATGCCTGTAATTTTCTTCTTTATTTCTACCTCATAGTTTCCCAGGCTTCCTTAAAGTCTCAGCTAAATTCCCACTTCTACAAGAAACCTTCCATTCCTGGCTCCTCATAATGACATTATCTCCAGTTTTTCCTGTATATAGCTTTGTACCTAATTTTGTGCATATTACCTGAACTTCTTTGATACAGGGTATGTTTTTATGTTTCTTTGTAACCTCAGTGCTTAGCACAGTGTCTGGCACATGGCAAATGTTTAATAAATACTTATTCATGATAACAAAACAAACTTGTCTGCAAATTACCAGGAAAGCACATATTTTACTTCTATAATGCTGTCTTTCCATTACTGCAACTACTGAAGGTAAAATATTCCAAGTCTAACTATGATAAACCCAATTGGGTATTTAGCTATATGCCCAGTCTAATCCAGGGCACAGAAATCTGTGTTTCATTATAGAGTGGGGAGGTGGTAGAACAAAACAAACAAAAAACAAACCCAGGGTGAACCCAGCAACTAAGAGAAAAGGGCCTTGTGCAAGCTGTTCCTTTGAAGCAAGTAGAAAATTGATGAAATCACCATTAACTGAGGAAGTAGACTGGCTCTTTGAGTATTCATTTCCTCATCTGAAAAATGAGAAAGGAAGTCAACTTGGATGGTGTCTTTGGTCCCTTCCAGAACTAAACATGATTCCATGGACTTTTCCTTGCTGTAGCCATTATCATTGATAGAATTGATGTCCTACTAATATATTGATCTCTTATGTATTCTAGTGCCTTAAAAGTGTAAGTGACTTTGTGCGAAGTGTATTATATACAAGAATTAGCAAATGTCTGGGGAGGAGCTGCCACAGTATGTTTCTGCATACTATGTCTAATTTTACATACTCTATTATGTACACATATTAGTTTTATGTACTGTAATATGTCTCTTAAGAGGTAAATTATCAACAAAGGAACTTTATTTTGAACTCAGGATCTATCAGGGAATAACAATGGCAGCTTGAGAAAAAGGATAATTGTTTTTCACTGAGAAAAGATAATTGGTTAACGATCTCAGATATTTCAGTCTCCTTTTGAGACAGAAATTTCTATATTACAAATCAGAGCTAGTATTAGAGAAATGTAGGCCATATTTTAGTTTTGACCTGGGACTCAGGAGGACAAGATCACTCTATCAGTTTTCTCATGCGTATATCGATTACATTGGTTCTAAATTGTCTGCAAGCTCTGAAAGGCCACATTTCTATGCTTATTCTCATTGTTTTAGAGGCATGTATTTGTAGTTATTTATGAGTGATGGGTAGGGAAATGAATAAGCATTTATATAGCACCTATTGTGTACCAAGCACTATTCTAAGAGCTTTTTACAAATATTATCTCATTTCATTCTTAAAAAACCTTGGGAGACAGGTGTGTTTTAGATAAATAGATAGATAGATAGACAGATAGATAAATATGTATATCTATATAACTATACACACATCTCTCTATACATATATATGTATGTGTGTATATGTATATAGATATATACATTATCCCCATTTTACAGTTGAAAGAACTTAGGCAAACAGAAATTAAATGAGTTGCCCAGGGTCCCATAGCTAGTAAATTAACGAGGTTATATTTGAACTCAGGTCTTCCTGACTCCAGGCCTTTTTCTCTGTGAACTATGCCACCAGCTGCCTGAGAGGAATTAGGTAGTGATGGTGGGGAGAGAACACCTTAACAGAGGCTCATAGGATTGAAAGCAGGAAAACCTTAGAGATCATGTAGTTCAATGTTCACATTTTACAAATGGGGAAACTGAGACCTAAAGAAACTATGACTCACCCATGGTCATATGAGTAGTAAGAAGCAGAATCAGGATTCAAACCTGTCTTATGACAAAATACAAAACTTTTTAAAATAGTTTTTAGAAATCAGAAGGGTGATTTTAGGATTCCTCTCTCTGGAAAGTTAAAATATTTTAAAATTTTACCTACATGAAGAGTCTTGGGATCTGACTACTGATCTATATAAGACAAGAGTCCAGAACTGTCTCTGGGTAGCTGAAAAGTTCTGATTGTTTTTCTTTGTGAATTCATTTCCTCAAAAAACCCTATGTCACATACTTGACCTTTTTTATTGTTGTTTTTTTTAGTCAATGCTTCCTTTTGTCTTCACCTGAAGTAATGACCAAAACTCAGAATTTAATCCAACACTGCAGATTTTAAAAGTTGGCCTAACATTTGCTTTGGTATGGAATCCAAATTTGCTGTTGCTTCTGCTTCTCCTTCTCCCCCTTTTCCTCCTCCTCAAGTGAAGACTGAGTTGAGAGCTGTAATTTACTGAAAATTCAGTTGGGGGGCACTGAAGAAAATGGCTCAATTCTGTAGCTAAGGTTTAATTTTGTCCCCAACAAATGATATTAATGCAAGTCATTAGTGCAGCTTCACAAAAATACATTGAAATATGAAGAATACCACTGTTGTGTTATCTTGCCTTGAGACATATCATATAACCTTGAATAACTCTGTGTGCAAGTAATTTTAAAATTAGATATTAAAACATGAATATTATCAATGATTGAAATTTTGAAAAAAAAATATTTTAAAAGAGGAAGTTCCATACTGTAGAAAGAGATGTCCATACTCTCTCAAGATATTACCATATGAGATGGGTTTGTGTTGCAGCTACAAAGAACTGACCTAAGAAGATGCTATCCTCTCTTCCTCTGAACCTGCCAGCAAACAGTAGATAAAAAGTAGGGAGACTCCAGACAATCTGACTGCTGTTCTTAAGACAATTTTTATACTATGGACTTAGAGGTGATTACTTTGAAAGAAGGTGGAGAGAAAACAAGCAGGAGACATACTTTTATTAAGAGTTCATGAGTTTGTTATAATAAATAATAATAATATAGTAATAATAGTTGATCCATATGACAACCTTTTAAGAAAGGTTTTATTATTCCCATTTTATAGATGGGGAAACTGAGACTCAGCTAAGGTTAAGTGATTAGCACAGGATCACACAGTTATTGAATTTCCAAGGGAAGATTTGAAATTTCTGGCTACAAGACTAACATTCTGTCCACTGTCACCTAGTTCCCAAGATTTGTCATATACAAAACTTCTCCTAAAAGCTATGATTACTTGGTTCGCTTTCCTTGTTGGTAAGTCATGTGTCACTTGGGCCACCTAAACCCTATTTCATGGGTTGGGTAATTAGGTCAGTTTCAGTCTTGAGACCTTCCTTTTAATAATAATCTGTATGAGTCATGCTTACCCCCGTTCAGGGGTTAGGCCTTATCAATTTGTACATTTGATTCCTATTTTAGCTTTTCCTTATAGACATTCAGAGTCAAGTTTGCTGTTGTCTGTGTTCCTGTTCTGTGTATTATTAGCAAAGTCTTCTATATCAATTTGTGATGCATACTGCTCAAGCTCTTAGGCACAGATAACCCTGAAGCCTTAGGAAAGGGCTCCATCAGGGAGGGCAGCAACTTCATCCTTCACAACACATTCCTACCCTTCCCTATCCTTTAAGTTATATTTGTGACAGAGGAAGTGGGTCCCTAATGAAAAGATAGGGCTGGATGGTGGGTAAAACCAACAGTGTTGTATATTGTAGAGAATCTGAACTTGGAAGCAAAATGAATGAATGAACAAATCTATGTTCAATCAATAAACATTTATTAAGCACCAAGCACTACATTTTGCCACTCACTGTTTGTGTATCCTTCAATACATTGCTTATTTTCTCCTGAGCTTCAATTATTCTTTTCTATACAATAGGAATAATCAATCCCATATCTGCCTACTTCACAGGGTTAGGATTGTGAAAATTTGATTATAGAATGTATGGGGAAATGCTCTGTAACCATAAAGTAATATATAAATGCCAACTGTAGTAGCCTAGCAGCTTTGGGAGACCTTCCAAAACAACTTCAATAGGTTTTGTGTATTTAAAAAAAGCAACTTTTTTTCATAATAGCATTTAAAAAAAGAAAGACATTCTATACCTATACCTCTTCATTATTTCTCTCCCTTTGGATCTCCTCATGTAGATAGAATAATAACTTACATTTATATAATGTTTAAAAACATTTCCAAACAGTTAGATAAATTAGGTAATATCAACATTTTTTTAATCTTATTACATTTTGAGGAGTATTGGGTAGATCTAGACCTGAAATAGGATTACTTCAATGTTGAGAACTGACCAGTAAGTAAGGAATCCCCTCTACCAATGTAGATCAACAACCAGGCTGTATTTTGTAATCCAATTTCCAATCCCTGGATTGCTGAGAATTTAAGTGACTTACTTGCATAGTTAGTATTCGTCAGAGTCAGGGATTGAATCCACTCCCCTCTGTCTACTGCATCTCAGTGTAAGCATTATTATCCCTGTTTTGCAGATGGGGAAACTGAGGCTTGGAGAAGGAGGAGTAATGATGATGTTGATGATAAAAGCAAACATTTGCTATGTACCAGACACTGTTCTAAACATGTTACAATTATTATCTTGTTTGATCCTCACAATAACCCTAGGAATTAGATGCTATAATTATCCCCCTTTTATAAAAGAGGAAATCAAGGCACACAGAAGTTAAATGACTTGCCAGGGCCATATAGCCAGTAACTGAAAGATTTGAACTCAGGTCCTCCTAGCTCCAGGTATGACTCTCTATCCACTGCACTCCCCAACTGTCCTGGAAAAAATGACTTACCCAGGTCCATATAGCCAGACTTTGAACCTAAATTCAAAGTTCCCTTTGCTATACCATATAGTACTGCTTCTCCATCTTACATTACCCTGCTATAGAATACTCCCACAGTGGTCTTTTCCTTCACTTTAAATTCCTATAGCACTTGCATTTTTATATTCATAGATTATAAAAGCCGAAGGGCACTTTAGTAATAGCTAATCTAGCTTTCTCATTTTATAGATGAGGACCAAAGCTCTGAGACATTTAATGCCTTGCCCAAGGTCTTGCAACATGTTAATGCCGGAGCTGGGATTGGAGTTTAGGTCTCCTGATTCCTGTATTACATTATTTTACATTTGTTTCTGTATTGCTATATAAATCCCTTACAGACTGAAAATTCCATGATTCTATGGTCCTGTCATCTTCATGGATATTCACTTTGTCTTCAATTATCCTTGTTAAGGATGGGTCATTTTTTTCTAATTCTTTTTTATCCATTTTCTCCAATTGTTTCTTCCTTAAACTCTTCCCTTTTTCCCTGCCCCCTCCCCCCCCACACATTTTTGTTGCTTTTAGGAACTTACTATATGGTTTTTTGAATGAAGGAAAAAACTCAAGTTGATATATAGGGGCTTGCCACTGTGTGACAGTCACCAATATTATGTTTCTTCTTTGTGCCTCAGGGAACAGAGCAAACAAGGAAAGTATCAGATTAAAGTTGGGAAATGAGACCTGACTAGAAAGGATCAAGAGATACGGAGTGAGGTGTTTGTGTGTTTATTGAATATTCCCCACGCAAGAGTAAGCACCTTAGGGATGGGGATTGTTGTTAATTTTGTGCCCTCTAGCCCATCTTATTGTGCTTTGCACACATTAGTTTCTTAATAAATACTTATTGAAGTAAGATTTGCTACCATACAATGCATCTCCAATATGTCCCAAATATAACTTACTGCATTTCCTCTATACCTAACCTTCTTTCTGTTTTCACACCACAATTGTTCTGGCCTGCATCTTCCACTCTTTTCTCCTTCATGTCTTAAAACTAAGCATTTGCCAGGTATGAAGGTATTAACCTCAAAAGGGTTAATAGTTTTTGTTTTATTGAAAGAAAATTTCCCACCTTTTCTTGTCCTTTGTTCTTTGTTGCGGGGGAAGACTCATGTAAATAGATTGTGCCCCCTGAAGCCCAGCCAGTGGGATAAGGGGGAAGGGTTAAGGGAGTGGGGCACTTGAGTTAGAGGATAAAAGAACCTTGCTTTCCAGAATCAATTTGTACTTCCCTAGTTGGTATCATTAGGGTGACCAGGGGCTGTACCCTTTCTGGTGAGAAAGCAATAAACTCATTTGTGCTTTCAAGTATCTATGTCTTTGTACTGAATTTTTTGGTACTGGTTTCTGTCCCCCACACAGGTCTTGTCAATCCCATTTCCTCAGCATCTCCCATAAACTTTCCTTTTTTCTTGACTTAAACCACAATCTTGCTAGTCCAGGCTCTCATCACCATTCACCTGGACTTTTGCAGTGGCCTCCAAATTGGTTTCCCTGTCTTTACTCCCTCCTCTCTTCAGTTCATCTTCACACACATACAAAATTGATATTTCTAAAACACAAATCTTACCATGTCACTCTTTTGTTTGAAAAGCTTGCCTCTAGAAGAAAATACAATCTCCTTTTAATGGTACTGAAGCACAGTCTGGCTCCAGTCTCTATTCAAGTCTTGGGATTATACATTACTTTCCCTTACTCCATTTACACTCTTTACATTCTTTTCTAATTCCTCTATATTTTAGTTTCCAATTTCATTATTCACTTGCATCTTCTCCCCTCAGTTACCATTGATTCCTTAATTGCCAAAATGAATGATCTTTTCTCACACCCCATGCTTCTTTAACCTCTCTACACCACTTGATACTACTGAGCATCTTCTTTGGATACCCTGATGTCTAGGTTTTTTCAACACTACTTCCTCCTGATTCCTGTCAGGCTACTATTTCTCAGTTTTCTTTGCTGGATCTTCCTTAGTCATGCCTACTAACTCTTTATGTCCCCTTAGACTCTGCTGGACCTTCTTCTCTTTTCCTTGTATAGTATCTTACTTGTTGACTCAATCAGCTCCCAAGGGTTCAATTATTATCCTTATGCTGATGATTCTGGGATTTAAATTTATATTCCCCAATGTTTATCTAGCTCTAGCCATTCACTTGTGCTACAATAATGTATCTCCAACTACCTATTTGAACATCTTGAATAGGATGTCCCTTAGGTATCCCAAACTGAAGGTGTCCAAAACAGAATGTGTCACCTTCCTCCTTTACCCCTCAGAAAACTCATGCCTTCTTTGCAGCTTCCCTTTATCTGTCAAAGGCCTAGCCTTCCTCTTAGTCATCCAGGCTTGTAAGTGAAGGGTCACCCTCAGCTATTCATGATCATTTACCTCACATATTCCGTGGCCACATCTACCTTTACAGAAATCTAATATATGTATGCTTCTTTCCACTAATGACCACAACCTAGTTCAGGCCTTCATCACCTCTAGCTAAGACTACTACAGTAGCATTCTAACTGGCCTCCCTACCTCAAGTCTCCCCCATCTCCAATCCATCCTCCACTTAACTGACAAGGTGGTTTTTCTAAAGAATATGTCTAAAGACTATGTCACGCCCCTGCTCAATGAGTTCTAGGCAATCCAAAAACAAATGTAATTTTCTCCATTTGGTATGTCCAGCTCTTCATAATCTGGCTCCTTCCCACCTTTGCAGTCTTCTTGAACAGCACTCCTTTCTACATACCAATTTCACTCACCCAATTTGGTCCACTTGATGCTCCCTGCATTTTGCTGTGGGCCTTGGGCTCCTTGCCCCATCTCCTGATGCCATAATTTTGTACTGGCAGCTACCCATACCTGGAATGCTCTGCCCACCTTCCTTACCACCACTTCTGAGCTTTCCAATCTTCTACTATAGGAAGGCATTCTCCATCCCCTCAGCTTCTAGTGCCTTGGAGATTGCTTTCCCTCTATTATGCACACACCTGTATTTACCTAATTATTTATGCATTGTTTCTCCTTGTAATGTAAGGTAAGCTCCTTGACTGCAGGGAATGCTTTTACTTTAAAAAAAAATTCTCCATTGCTTAGCTCCGAGTCTGGCATGTTATGAACTCAATAATGCTTGTTGATTCACTGACCCAGGATCCAGCAAAATGAACTCTTTGGCTGTACCTGTATATGATATTCCATCTCTGGGTTCTAGGTCTTTGTCTAGGCTGCGCCCCACATCTGAAATGCTTTCCTTCTTCACTTTCATCTTGGAATCTCTCCCTCCCTACAAGATTCAGGTCAAGTACATTGCCTTCTAGAGGCCTTTCCTAATTCCTGCAGTTGTGTCTCACTCCCTCTTTCTCCCATTCCCCATCACTGTGTATTTTGTATAGATCCTATAGGTGTACTTATCTGTGAATATGCTTTGTCCTTCTAGGCAAATGCAAACTGCTTTGTATTGGTGTCTCCAACACCTAATACAGAGCTTGGAAGAAAGTAGGTGCTTAGTAAATGGTTGTTGATTGCTAGAATTATTCAGTTGGAATAAAGATTGATTAATCCAGGGGTGATGAACCTGTGGCCTTGAGGCCACATTGTGGCCTTCTCCGTCATCAGGTGCAGACCTTTGACCAAATCCAAACTTCACAGAATAAATTCCCTTAATACAAGGATTTGTTCTGTAAAACCTGGACTTGATCAAAAGGCCCCACCCAAGGACCTAGAAGGCTATGTGTGGCCTGGAGGTCTCAGGCACCCCACCCCTAGCAAAGGCCCTCCAAGAGCATCTGACAGGTTCAGAAAAGAGGTACCCATGTAATAGCTGTGTCTTATTGAATCCTAGTATGGGTAACTTTTTTTTTCTGGCCATCTGCTCTATAGCACGTTTCAGAATTGAGCAGCCTCTCATTAATTTTGAACATTAGAGTGTACTATAAAAATCACAGCTTATTATAGGGCAACCCATGATGCCTCAGGAGTTCTTGGACTGGTAACTCCTTACTATCCTGTTGCTATTTTCCTGTGTTTTCTTTGCATACTTCAGCTTGTGATTGTGATTTCTTTAGTTGGTATGAGTAATCCAATCAATGATGCAGATGACAATTCCATCAAGCCTCTTCATCCTGGGTGATGCCTATCCACGTTTTCCAAGAAATATTCTATGGAGGATTCACCCAAGACACTGGGGGCTTTTCCAGGAATCATCTAAAATTGGGGGAAGGGATGGGGAGGACAATATTATATTACCCAGAATGTTCATCTATACTGGATAAAATCCTGATGTGCAATACCTGCCATAATCCAGCTCGAACCCACCTTTTCAGTCACATACCATACTAACTCTAAATTCTAGCCAAACAGGAGTCCTCTCTATCCTTTTCTCATCCTTCTTGCCTATTGAACCCCTCCCATGTCTGAAATAGACTCATCTCTTTCATTGGGGTTATTTCTCTCTATTGAAATCTCTCCCATTCTTCAATCCAAGTGCCCTTTTATGACCCTGAGTAATCTGGTGAAATATCTCTCCATCTCTTATTGGTTTTATCCCCCTAAGATTTTTGCCTTGACTCCTTTGCACCATTCCCATACATGGGAAGACTTGTCTGAGAAGATGTTATCCAAAAGAACCATATGCATCATGATATAACTAAAGTCAACATTGAGAGCCTACCACACTTAGCTCAAATACAAAGACAATGTTAGAGCTATTCTATCAGATCTGAAGAACAAAGACAGAGGTTTGTCAATCAGGCATTAAGCATTTATTAAGTGCCTACTACATGCCAGGTATTATAGTGAGTACTGAGAAGGTGCAGTCATGCTATTAGGTGGCTTTGCTTAATTGCTCTAAAAGCAATTTTGTGTGGATGTTGTTATGTATGTTTGGGAGGACTCGTCAAAACAAAATCTATCCCTTTTTAGCTGGTCCTCCAGCCAACAAAAAAATGGTTATGTAATACCTAGAGCTATTCAGCAGTATATTAGAGGCATTTAGAGTCTAGCCCAAATATCTGGAGATTAGATTGTTCTGAAGGGAGTGGAATTGTACACACAAACTGGTAATTAATAAATGCTTATTGATTGAACAAATGACTAATATGGTCCCCCTTCTTCCCAATAATTTAGTTCATGCTCCAATTGGGAACTCAGGCTGCTTTGAAAGCAGTGATGGTAGTATTGCCCTAAAGGAGAAGGGATGAATTTCATTGACCAACAAAATCCTAGAATATATTCAAGTTATTACAGTTTTACCCAAATTCATTTCAAGGATATACATATTGAGTGGACTGGAGCTCAAACTAGATAAGTACTTTACAGATATGTTAACCTGCTCAGGTCTGGGTTGTACTAGTTACCCTCTGAGGTTCATTTTAACTCTGCTAATTTATGATTGTCTATTTGAGGTAGCCCGTCAAGGTCCCTAGATAATACGAATAAATCTTTATTCTTTGGTCTTCATTGTTCTAGAATTCCTGAAGACTACCACATTTCTGTTCTAGTTATCATTAAAAAAGGCACAGTTTCTAAGATTTTCTCTTCTTTCTAGCTCTTCATGGGGACTGAATGATAATGGGTGTGTAGCATGATTAGTTTCCAGCCCCATAAAATAGCCCATAGCATTTGTTGTGACCACCTTCTTTAGGTATGTGCACTATAGCTGATTAGGACCAACTAGGGATCATAGTGGATGGAGTGCCAGACCTCGAGTTAGAAAGACCTGAGTTCAAATGCAGCCTCAGACTTACCCTAGGCAAATCACTTAACCCTGTTTCCCTCAGTTTAACTGTAAAATGAGCTGGGGAAGGAAATGGCAAACCACTCCAGTATCTTTGCCAAGAAAGCCCCAAAGCAGCCTCTTTGTGAAAGTCTGACATGACCAATCAACAACTCTACTTGATATATTTCCCTGTTTGAGGGATATCTGTCTTCATACTAGTCTTTTGTAGGACACACAAAAGAAATAGAAGGACCTTTTCATTTTGTTTCTGTTATTACTATATTTGGAAATGTTGCTCAAACTAGTCGGTCAGACCCTTGAAAGTTGTACCATGCAGTTGATTGGATTTTGCCATGTTGACATTTGTAGAGATGTCTAGGTTCTAAAAAAAATATATTGCTAAATTGTAATTACAGTGCAAAGCTGTGCAGGATCAGCACTGTTACTTATTACCAATGGAGAATAATTAAGAACAGCAGAAAAAAAGACCTCATGGAGGTGTTAGGCCAATTCTGATGAAGCTGGAAAATCGTAGTTTGACCTACAAAGAACAGAGAGATATTTCTTCTAAAATAATTCTGAATAAAAGAATTTTTAAAAGGTTTGACAAATTGTGTATTTTTAAGATTGCCTTATCTTTTTAACCTAAGTGAGCTCAGCTTTAGAAATTCAAGTGACATTTAAAGGAAGTGACTTCTGCTTAGTTCTTCCTTAGTTAAACTAAATACAGGGTTGTTTCTGGATGTGATTGAAACAGCTAGAAGATCACTTTTTAATTCTTAGTGTCATCATTTTAATAGCTAAACTAAATACAGAGGTGTTTCTGGATTTGATTGAAACAGCTAGAGGATCACTTTTAAATTCTTAGTGTCAACATTTTTATCTTGAAAATTGGCAAATGTTACACATCAGGGCTTTATTTGTTATTTTGTTGATTGGCTAGGCTTAAAAAATGATGAGAAAATGTCTCTAGTGAAGATTAACCTTAAAACTGTGTTTCTCATACTCTTTTTTTTGGAAAGCTGGATGTTAAACATGTATAAGCATCCCCCTGGTTGAATCCATATTTTATTGTATTAAGGACAGGTGGTAAAGTAGAAAAAGTACACTAAGGTTAGAGCAGAGAGACCTGAGCTCATGCCATCTTTGCTTATTAGCCATGTGATCATAGGCAAGTCACTTGATCGTGGTGGGTCTCAGTTTTCTCATCTCTAAAATGGGAATAACATTTGTACTCTCAATTTCACAAGGTTATTGTGAAGGAAGCACTTTGCAAAGGATACAGTTTTATATAAGTTTGAACTATAATTATCACCAGCCTGACCATATTGGTTGATGTTGATAGCTCACATTTAGATAGCATAGAAAAATGTGCAAATGTCATTTGTGTCACAATGACTTTGTGAGATAGGGATAGTATTATCCCCATTTTATAGTTAAAGAAACTGAGGCTGTTAGGTTGGGAGATGACCAAGGTCTATCTATATTCCTAGAATTGTCTTAGAATATTAGTTGCCATTTTATTGTGTATGTATGTGTATACACATGTATGTATGTATGTATGAACATGCATAAATGCTTTCCTATGGATATGTACTCATATGAATATACATATATGTATACATACATATAAATGAATATATAGATGCTTTTGTTTACCACAAAGACATGTTCCAGTATACCACCCTTATTTATACTGAAATCTCCCTTATAAGAGGAAAACTTATAATTAAGCAAAACTGATTTACAAAATGACTGTATCTGACACTATGTACCATTCAGTATTTGCAGTCCTCTACCACTCTACCAAGATGAAGGAGATATTTTATTATGTGCTACCTATATGTAATCATTGCAATTAATTTGACTAGCTGCCTTTAGTATTCTTTTCATTTGTATGACAATAGTCCCTGTATGTATTACTCTCCTGGTTTCTGCTAACCTTGTTTCAAATCAGTTCAAATAAACATTCTCATTTACTTTTGAATTGCTCATAGTCATTATATCTTACAAAACAATAATATTCCATCTTATCCATATAGCATAACCTGAGTAGTTGCTGTTTTAGCTAAATTCAATGCCCCGAATAAATATTTTTATGCTTTGGAAAGCAAGAAACCTAGTGCCAACTGTTCCTTGAGGTTTACGTTTACAAGGCTAGAGTGAGAACTGCATTGATGATTTATTTAATTAATAATAGGTTAGTGATTTAGATAACTTAATAGCCATTAGGGTCACAGATAGTCCTACCGTGTTTCCCCGATAATAAGACCTATCCCGAAAATAAGCCCTATTGAGATTGCTACTGTAGTGAAGGTGATCCCCTGCGCTACATGCTACATTACAGTACCCTCTGTATGCACCGTCCCCCCCCCCCGAAACACACACTGCGCTCCGAGCTGCATCCAATCAGAGCTGCAGCAGTGAGCGTGTCATCCTGTTCTTCCCCAGTGATTTGCTTATTGAATAAAGGTACGTTTTTTTGTTCACATTTACCTGTTTATTAAAATTGCTATCAATGTTCATTAAAATAAGCCCTCCCCTGAAAATAAGCCCTCTGGTGTTTTTCTGTCCAAAAAAAATAATAAGACAGTGTCTTATTATCGGGGAAACACGGTATCTTTAAAGCAGTTCCTTATTATTTTTGAAAGTATTTTTTCATGTCATTCCTTTGAAAAGGGAATATGTTTCTATCTGGTTGCTATAGTTCATTGTGTTTTAGGGCAAGACTTCATATCAATCAAAATATGAACCCGATTTTCTTGAATATTAAAGAAAGCACCCAAAATATCTATGTTTAAAAATAGGATTATGTATTTAAAGCTGGAAGCATTCTTAAAGGACAATTAGTCCTGCCCCTTCCTTTTACAGATGAGGAAACTGGATCAAACAAGTCAAATGACTTCCTCAAGATCACATGATTACTCAATCATCTAGCGTTTCTTAAGTACTGATTATGTGCCAGACACTGTGCCAGACACTGGGAATACAAGGACAAAATTAGCACAATTCCTTGACCTCAAGGAGCTTAGATTCTCAAGGAGGAACTACACACACACACACACACACACACACAAACACATAAAAATATGTAGATACATATGTGTATATGCACATATATACATTCATATATACATGCTCTCTCTTCTCCCTCCCCTTCTTCAATCCCCTTTCATTTTGTATGTGTATGCAATTAAAGTTAAACTTCACTATGCACCATTTTCTCCATTACTTTAAGAGTAGACAATCAAGAAAATAAGAAATCAAGTCCTGATTTGTATTGTTTGCCAATTTCCAAGGTATAATCTTTACAATGAAAATTTAACCATCAACTCTTGGCAGTCAATGCAAACTCATTGTAGTCTACCACTGGGTAAAGGCAGTAGAAGGTGGTGTTTGAGATGAGTTCTTTTTTGAAGAAAAACCAATAGTTCTAAGAGTTATATGAAGAAGAAGTGTAGTCAGGACATGGAGAGAATAGCTAATGAAAATTCACAGAGGCCAGAGATGATTTGGTGTTTGTGACCAACAATGCAGAGACCATTTTGGTGGTGCCGTCTGTTGGAATTGGAGTCAAGGAGAATTTACTTTGAATCCTGTCTTAAACATTTACTAGCTGTGAGATCCTGAACAAATCACTCTTTCAGCCTGTTTGCTCATCTATAAAATGAGGATAATAAAATGTATTTTATAGGATGGCTTTGAGAAAACATATGCAAATCACTTTGCAAACCTTAAAGAAATATATAACTACTAGCTGCTATTTTTATTTATTGTAATTATAATATTGGATTGAAAGCATGTCGGAAAGAGTAATTTATAATAAGGTCATAAAGGTGCAATGGGGTCAGGTATATATGTGATCCTAGGAGTAACAGGAGATCATTAGAGTTCACTGAGTAAAGTTGTAAGTGTCGAAGCTAGAATTTAAATTCAGCACTTAAGACTCCAGATCCAGCTTTAGTTTTGTTTTTACCTTCCTAGGCCTGCCCTATATTTTTGGTATAATTCATGTTGAATTTAAAAGAAGAAATGTTCTTAAAGCAGTCCCTTTGGAAATAAGAACCTGGCAGAATTGCAGATTGGTAATTGCTTGGAAATACCTTTGAGAATCACCCTTTATTGGGAGCTAGAGAAAGAGAGGGTGTGAAAATGAGTGTGTGTGTGTGTGTGTGTCCTATGTATATATTTGAAAGTTTCCTACCACAACCGTTTAACATTTGTTCACATAGAGGGGACTCCAGGTCTCTGAATATTTAAAAGTTCTGCATGTGGTTCATAATTCTGTCCATTTGCAATCACTGTCACAGTTTTTCTGAGAAAATCTCTGGATTCTCCTTCTACAAATAGATTCACTATATGCATCTTGCTTAGTGCTACTAAGTTCCTCATCTTTTTGTTGTTCATTTTAATTCAACAAGAATTCAGTAACCTCATTTTAGGTATAAGGCACTATGGTAGTTGCCAAGGTGAAGATTGGCACAATGCTAAATAAGGACAGGTCTCTATCCCCAATGAACTTATGGTTTATATCACAGTCAAGTTTTGGAAGGCAGAGATGTAGGTGGAAGCCATTCTAGGAATAAAGTCCTAAGAAAAGCGCAAAGGATTTCTAGCAAAGATGATGAAATCAGAGAGTACAGCTGAGCCCATTTCCATTAAGAATAATCTACAGTAAAGATGCAAAAGGATGGCAGGTGTAACAGTGATCAATAAAACCAAAGGAAAATTCCAAGTAAGCTCCTCTATCTAGTCCAGAACTGTATAGGGGAATGGTCAGAACCCATAGGGTTTCTGTTCTGGGGCTTAAGGGGCTTGAAAATAATGTGAGCTCTGTTATTCCTTTGCACTAGGGAATCCATCAAAGGGAGATGGGGGAGAGGTATCCAGGCATACAGTGCCCCAAGAACTTTGAGGTGACCTGAAGCCATTTTGATCTCCAATATTTGTTTGAGACCTAAGCATGAGAATGAAAAAAATAGGACCTACCAGTACCAGATCTAAAATTATCCTACAAAGCAACATTCATCAAAACTATTTGCTACAGTTTAAAAAATAGAAAAGTTGTATGAGTAGAGCACATTAGGTAAAAAGGACTCATAAGCAATCATACCTAGTAAGGTAATCATTGATAAAATCCAAGAATGCCAGTAAGGTAAAGGACTAGTTATTTGACCACGGTTGGGAAAATTGGACAACACTTTTTCAGAAATTAGGGTTAGACCAACATCTTGTACTATATACCATAGAAGTTCCAAAATGATAAATGGCCAAAATAGTTAAGGAGATACCTTTCCCAACCATGATTGTGGGGAGAGTTCTTGACCAAATAAAGGTTAGAAAGGATCATAAAAGACAAAATAACTTTTATTACACAAAATTGAAAAGGTTTTGACAAGCAGAATTAATGAAGTTAGAATTAGAAGGGAAAGAGTTACCTGGAGGAAAAAACTTTGCAAAAAACTTCTCTGCTAAAAGGTCTGATATACAAGGGATGTGAAACAAATGTAAAATACAAGACTCATTTCTTAACAAGTATTGATAAGTATTGATCAGAATGATCAATTGATAAGAATGATAGTAAATCTTCAAAAGAGGAAATACAGGACTTTCCCAACCATAGAAAAATGCTCTGAATCAGTACAAAAAACAGGAAATTAAAACAACTCTTAGGTTTCACTTTATATCCCTCTGTTTAGTAACAATGTTGAAAAAAGAAAATGGATATTCTTGAAGAAGCTTTGGGAGGACAGGTACCTTGTCACACTATTGATGGAGCTATGATTTTGTCATACCACTTTCAAAAGCACTTTAGGATTATATCCCCAAAGTCATAGAACCAAGAAGAGTTAGTTACTGTTAATAGGCATATACCCCAAAGGGTCCAAGATAGAGGGACGAAATATTCATAGCAACGTTTTTGTTGTACTAAAGACCTATACACATAAAAAGTATGAATTAGGGAATGGTTGAAAAAAAATGTGGTATACAAATGTATTGTAATAAGAAATGAAAAATGGTATAAATTCAGAGAAACCTAGGAAAACTTATATGAAATGATGAAAAGTCAAGCAAGCAGGACCAGAAGATTCATTCACTACCTACAACAATGTAAATGAACACAATTTTTAAAATACTCAAGGATTTTGATCAAGGTATTGATCAATGACTACTTTAGAAGTCTCATGAAAAAACAAGTGTACCACCTCACAGAAGATGTGCTGGGTGAGAGGCACACAGTGAGACATATTTTCAGATGTTGCAAATATGTTGAAAAGTTTTTCTTGACTCTATTTGTTAGAAAGTTAGAAAAGGGATTTCACAGGGTTGGGGAATGTGTATGTGGGGGGTGGTTTAATCGATAGCAATAGTGATATAAAAAAAGAAGAAAAGAAAGAAAAGTGTAAATGAAAAAAAAATAGAGAGAGCAGAAAGATGTTAAAAGGACATAGGCAAACAGGCTAGTTTTGTTAATTTTATATTAAATTTTATATACACTTTAAAAAAAACAATGTAATAGTAATTCAATCTCAAGTACAGCTCTCTCTCTCTCTTTCTCTTCCCTCTCCCTCTCTTCCTCCTTCCCTCCCCTTCCTTCCTCTTCCACTCCCTTTTGTACATTTGAATGTTCATGTTGATGTTTAAGTCCAATGATAGGTCAAGTAGGTCCTGAACTTCCTCTACCACTGCAGGTCAGCTAAATTCCTAATAAAAAAGGAAATTTAAAAGAAAGAAAAAAAGTAACAAAAATAGCAAAGTAGGGATGCAGTGGTTCATTTTGTGACAAATCATAACTGTTATGTGGGAAAAAGTGGAATGAATTAGACCTGGATACGTTGGGACCAGATTGTGAAGTGCCGTTGACAGTGGCTGTGGAGTTTGGACTTGTTACAGTAGGTATCAAGGAACTCTGTAGAGTTTTTGAGTAGTGAAATAAGCTCTAGCATTCAATGATTAAATCTGTACATCAGGAAGATTTATTTGTTAGTCATCTAAAGGATGGTTTGGGGAGGGACATGGAGAGACTAGATCAGTGATTTGTAGGAAGTCTGGGTCCATGAAATTCTTAAAAAAAATTTTTTTGATAATTTTATTTCTATATAATTCATTTCATTTATCAGCCTCTATATTTTCTCTTATGAATATAGCAACATTATTCTGAGAATAGGTCCATAGGCTTCACCAGACTATCCAAGGGGCTGTATGACACAGAAAAAATCAAGATCACCTGCACTAAAAGCACAGGACCCTCTTGAGGGCTCTTGTATTAGTCCAGGCATGGAAAAAGATGATGGCAGTGGGAATGGAAAACCAAGGAAGAAACAAATGGTAATATGGTAACTTTTACTGTCGAAACATGCTTACTTGTCCCCTCCATGAGTGGGCACTTATGTATAGCCCTTTAGAAATCTGTAGCCTCTATCACAAGCCTTTGAACCACAACTCAGATCCAATCTAGATGTGTTTCTGTGTGTGTCTATGTGTGTTTGGGATCTGGGATATCATTCAGTATGTTAAATTTTAAAAGGCAGAAGAGAAAGCAGGTGAATGCACAAGTGGCTGAGCCACTGTTTGGTGAGAGAAATGATGTCATCCACTTGTTTCTAAACTGGGTGTTGTTTTTTTTTTTAAGGTGGGGAAGCATGTAGACTGGTTCTTTTTAAAAGTAAGGCATGTAAATACATACTGCAACATAGATCAATGGATGCTGGAAGCATCCTTCTGGAAGTGCATTGTTTAGGGCAATTTTAACCAGAAGAATATAGTTCATATGTGGTATTTTGATGCTTTTGCCCTGATGTGTGTGTGTGTGTGTGTGTTTCTTAGTGAAGGGATTCTTTCCTGTTGACATCCTAAAAGGTTTAAGATAATAGAAAGTTATACTGTTTATTTTCCTATGGCACCACTTGAGAAGTATTGGAACTTTTGCCTCTGAGCAGTCTGAGGCACAAAAATGCTAATTTATTACCAGACTGCAGCATTGTGATTTGCATTCTAAATCAGACTGCAGAATCCCCAAAACAAGTGGCTGTTCCTCCTATGCCTCAGCCAGAATTTCTCCAGTCTCCTGCCTTTGCCCACCACCTTCACAATACAAATCATTCCCAGAGACTCCTTTTTGAAATAAGTAATTCCAATGAGCTAGTCTGAAATCCAAAAGACACTAACAGATTTGTTTTCAGCGTTTCCCTATCCCCTTACATATAGGAATTCCGTGCCACTGCGGTGAAGTAATTGCTTTAAACACTGTCCCTTTGAGGCTTAAAGATATATGCTCATCTCCTTCAAACATCTTGCCCCTGCTTATTTTAAAATCTGCAAAGGTGTGAGCTTACAAATACCCTTTCAATAACAGCCTTTTAAGATCAGACCTCAGATAAGTGTAACGGCATCCTTTCCAGGAGCTTTTAAATCAAATTAAGTAGATACTTAGAGAGAGAAGAGGAAAATGAAAAAGCATTCCTGAAACGTATCTGAGTGGGAAACAACTACCGCAGCGTAAAAAACCCACAGGCGTCTGGGCTTTCCCACTTTGGTAGCGAATAGGGGGAATTATGGGTTGGTGGTCTGCTTCATGTTAGGACACCCCTCCATCTGTTCTCACTGCAGCCTGGTTCCAATTTAAAGCCCAGATTTCAATACAAACCTCGATTTCTTTTCCCCATTTTATATGCAAAGCGAGGCTTATGAATCCCAGAGCCTCTGCTCACTAAGACTGACACCAAATTCCCCCCTCCCCCGCCAACACACCCCCAAATTCCGCGGCTATTTGTTTGAATACCTGCTTACAGTGCTGCACAATGGGGCAGCTTTGAGAGGAAAAATTGATAATCTTCACGGAAGAGTAATTTGAATGAAATTGCACTTGACAGCCTGTCTCCCAGCAAACAAGGGGAGTGAGGGAGCCTCAGCTAAGCTCTGAGAACTTGCCTTACCCACTGCTTTTTGGAGCTTCCCAGGAAAAGAGGAGGAACGAACTGCGGACAGCCACAGTTTCACCAACATCTAACTGAAGCTTCTGATTAAATTCTTTGCAGCACTGTATAGTGAAGAAAGGCAGTCATGGAAGAGAATATGGAAGAAGGACAGACACAAAAAGGTAGTGGGCTGAAAACAGTTTATTTGCAATTAGGCGGTTATTTTGCAGTTTCCTTGTTTGCTTTTAGGGGCATGTCAAGAACGCTAATAGCTATCTTGGTTAAGGCAGGTTTTCTTTCTGGATTTTTGCTTTTTGGCCACTCATATTAATGCCTGGCACAAATGTCATGATTATTGGTGAATATTGAGGAGAAGAGATATGCAAAGGCACAGAATCCTTGCTTAGGGAGAATTCTGATCAGCATTTAAGGAGCACTATCTGCTCTTTTTAGACCAGTCTTTGTTAACCTTCATTTATTTCATGTTTTCACGCTTGTCGAGCTGGGTCAAGGGAGCCCTGGTGCGACCTAGGAGAGAGCCCCTCTCTCAATATTTGTTGCTAGTCCCAGCTAGAACCTTGACAATGTAGCCATTATTTTCACCTTTGAAAAGGGTGCCCAAAGGAACAAAGACTAATAGTATATTTAGGGTACTGGCGTTGGGGTGTGTGTGCGTGTGTGTGTGTATGTTGGTTGTTTTTTCTTCCTTTTCTTTTTTTTTTTTTTTTATTCCCCTTCTCTGTCTGTGGAAGGTATTTGGCTTTGGTATCCATTGAATGAATAGTTGTAAATTTCCCAGTGATGTCTGTGCTTTTCTCTGCAAAGCCCAACAAATTGAACTTCTATAAAGACTCAATGTTGACATGTTTTCTTTCTTTTCTTAAATCATGTTTACTAAGTCATATTTGTGTAGACATAACGCCCAGGTTTCGTTTTAAATAAACCACTCTAGAATCTTTTTACGTGTCAAGTGGCTTGACTGGAAGGAACCTTAGCTTTTGCCTCTGCTGTTGTCTTACCTTGCTGCCAGTACTCAGTCTTATGTAATGATTTAGAAAATGCCCGTGAACCAAATAACCCAGGTGACACCTTGAAGAATCAGGGTTGAAAGGCAGCAGTGAAAAAAGAATTAAGGATTAGTAATCAAAGTGGATATAAAGCACATGTAAATCCTTCTCTCCCCCTCCCCCATTCTAGGTTGTTATCAGATTGGAGGTGGTACAGCAGGTAGCTCAGTGTAAATCTCTTTGCTTGCTCGAAGTCGGAGGCATGCATGCTCTTTCATTATTACTGACACATTTCACTTTTCTGGGCTTTCTTCCCTTGACTTGATTTTAGCTGTACCAAATAGATTCAGACAGGTCAGAGACAGAAAACATTGGCATCAAGCCTATCTTAGACTTGTATACAAACCATAATGATGGATGCACTCTATGCCACATTTTAGATATGGACAGCTTCATTGGCACTTCACTCACACTAACAGAAACACAGTAAAGAACATTGTATAGCCCTATTACATTTTTCACTAAAAGATTCCACTACCTTTACCAAATAATGTACATAAATAGGCTTTGAATATACAAATCAGAGCAGATAGCTTGAAAAGCTAGCAAGCATCTGTGGGGTTCCAGTCTTTTAAAAATGAATCAGATATTATGATTTTATGTTGGTCATGGTATAAGCATTTTTCAAAATGAGGCATCTGCCTTAGAGATTGAGAAAATGTGATAGCTGAGCCAAAGAAATTTATCTCATTGCTGGTGTTGTTTGGACAGTAAGTTTGCTTTAAGAATATTCATTTTCTTATTTTAAAATTATGAAAATGTTACCATAAAGTACCAAGTAAAAACAGTGAACAGGTTGGTATACAGTGTATGCTATGCAAAGCTGAATAAGTATTTGGAAGGGCCAATAAACAAGACAGATGATGTAATTAATCATTGTCATTATCCCAGGGTATGCAGAAAACACATCTGATTTTTTCAGTTGGAGATAATGTGTTAGAATCTTCTTTTTTTCCCCTTTTAAAGCACAGTTGCCAACACAAACAAGTGGCAAAACATATGCTAAACCTGAAAAAAAAGATATTTACTTTAATTGAAAAGTACATTCAATTATAATGGCAAGATATATAGATTATTTTTTTTAAGAAAAAGGATTTGTTCTCAGCTTTCTCATCCTTATATGTTTCTGATCACCTAAGTCTCTACATGACTTGATTGCTAAAGAGGTCTACTAGAATTTAGGTATACATATGAGGTTACTGCAGGTGACAGTAAGAAACCTGAAGATTTTTCAGCTTAGAAGGGATTTCTTAAAAACCTGTGAAATCTTCATAGATTTCCAAGCAGCTTAGATAAAAAAGACATAGAACAGGGGTTCTTCACCTGGGTTTTTTTCTTACCTTTTTGGGGGAGTAATATTTTGATTACTATATTTAAAAATGGATGGTTTTCTTGCAGTCTTATATTGTATGTTATTACATTTAAAAATATTATTCTGAGAAGGAATCTATAGGTTTCACCATACTGTCAATGGGGTCCAGGACACCAGAAAGATTAGAACCCTTTGCTTTTTTTAGATTGGTGTGCTACTTTAAAGTAGTTTTGTAAAAGCTTTATATAAATGCTATCTTGATGATAATGATGATGAAGGTGGTGGTGGTGATGATGATGATGATGGAGGTGGATGTGGAGGCAGTGGCAATGATGTTTATATATACACAGGTGCAGATTTTTGCCTCCTTAGCTTGTCATTCTGTCACATTCTTTGGTTTGACTGAGAATCTCTACAATTCTCTTTCCTTTGGACCCCTTTTCATGCATCTTGATTTGTGCTGCTTTTCCCTTCTTAATTCCTAAAAATCTCAGGAAGCAAAAAAAAAAAAAGTTTTTCTTCCTACTTACCTCACCATTTGCAGCTCTAGAATATGATAGCAGCCATGATAGAAGCCAGTAATTCCAGCCTCATCCTTAAATAATTTCAAATGTGTTTATTATTGCAGATATTTCTTTAGAATCTGGAGAAGCTCCTTTTCCTATTTCATTTTTCAATCTATGAAGTTGATAATTTATAAAGAGATAAGGTATTTTCACATAGGAATGACACCTCATGATCACTGCTTCTAAACTACAGTTTTCATGGCTGTTCACTTCAAGTCGACAAACATTTACTAAATGCCCATTTTGTATGAAGCACTGTTGGGCTAGTCACTGGGGTAGAGAGTAAATTTAGCTAATTTCACAAACATTTTTTTAAGTAGCTCCTATGTGCCAGACTCTGTGCTTAGCACTGGAATTTACAAAGGAAATTCCCTGCTCTCAGGGAGCTTACATTCTTCAAGACAAGATGTGGGTTCTGCTCTTATGAAGCTTAGAGTAATTTAGGATGAGATAAACACAGGTCAATATGATATAGAACATATGATAAATTTATTAAAATATATCAAAGTTTTACTGAGATACAAAGGATAAGGTAAATACTGGTTGGAGGAATCCCATAAGTCTTTATGGATAAGGGGTCATCCTCATAAGTAGCTAACAATATATTTCTTGTCTCCCCCCACCCAAAAGCTACCATTAGTTTTTCTGTTTTGTATTTTAAGCATTTTGTTTTCTTATTCTAATGACTTCATTTGCTCTCCCTAAGAATCAGAATTAAAGTTCATTCATTTTCAGGCTTACATGAAACTTCTATATATTTTATCATTTAAGAGCTCATTATTATGCAGCTTATCTTCTATTCATTTCTGAAATGCCTCTAAGCAATAACTGGGTGTTTTTATAATTATTGCCTGATAAATTTTACCATCTGGGACTGGGAACCTGCTGAGGTTTAGTTTAACCTGTGGAATGCCAAGTTACCTGATTAGATGACGGGTCACTGCCCATAAAGAATTGTTAATCTATTGCTTATGACGCCAAATTATGCACCATGTATATTTACCAATCACTACAATCTAAGATGCTTGCCGCTAGCCCCCAACCTTCAATTTAGGCACATATAGATAGTCTACTTCTTCAGTAATTGGAGGAATAGAAAGACCCAGAAAAGGAGCTGATGGAAGTGGTTTCATTTTATAGGTAAATTTAGCCATTATCTACCTAGCTTAACTTATGGAGGAAGGGGAATGGGGAATTACCCTAACTAGACTGAAAGATGAAATGTTAATGAAATTAGGAACCTTTCACTCCATGTCTGATACCTTAGTTCACATATTGCCTCAGGTAGTTATAGTGAATTTCCAACCTGGTGACCTATGAAAAGGGAGCTGAGAATGTCAGTCTAGTTCCAAGTGGACAAATTTCACCTGGATAAATAATGTGTCACAATTGATCTCATTAGGCATCTCCCCAGCAGGCTGTTAGGTCTGGGAGAGATAAAAGTCTGGGGATCTATTTGACTCACAGAAACCTGTGCTGAGCTTTGTGTGCACCCCAAAACTGTGTGCAACAGAAATCCTTACCCAAATAATACTCAGAGGTTTCTCAAGGTAGGAAGCAGAAAATGGTTTATTTACGATCTTGAGAAAGGGCCACGCTCCTGACAAAGGGTCAAGGAGGAGAAGCAATTTACAAAAGGAAATGGTGAAGTTATAAAGCCCTAACATGGAATTCTCCCTGCCCCCCTCCTTATCCTTTTCTTTCATTGGCTGGAGGTCAAGGTGTATCTAAGCGCAGCAATCTACCTCAAGTACCTGAACAAGGTAACAGTAGATCACCCAATGTACGTTTGAGAAAGCACTTCTATCCTTATTTGGAATATCTTGTGCTGAGGTGGCACTGGGGAAGGTCTCCATTGCTCCAAGTCCCAGATTCCTGCAAGGTCAGGTGACTTCTGAACTTAGGCCTAGTGGATGCTGAAGCCACTCTAGATTTGATTTTTCAGAATGGGGAAACTTCACTGCAAATTATCCCTCCCAACTTTGACTGCTATGCTTTTTTTTTTTTTTGACCAGCATTTAGACTTACTTAACTTGGAATGGTCTCTACAAGCTTAATAAATTAATTTAGTTTCCTGTTTTGATCCAGTGTAGTTGTAAGACACCTGTCAGTGAGGAGAGATGAGGTAAATTTTCAAAAAAAAAATGAGCAACTTATTACTCAGAACTTTCTATATTTTAGTTACCATAGTTTCTGATCTTGAAATAAGACTTTTTCAGTTCTTGTCATTTGGTATTTTCATAGTACCTGTTTTTAACCTTTAAAAAAAAATCTGGAATACTATTCACCTCGGAATTCTTAAATACACAATATACAATTATCTTTAAAATATTGTAGAACAGCAGAGTTGGGAGGAACTTGAGAGGTCACCAATCCAACCTATACCTGAACAAAGATTACTTCTGCAGAATCTCATCCACCTGCGGCTTGTGAATCTCTAGTGATGAGGAACTCACTAACAGCCAAAGTAGACCATTTTTCTTTTGGACAGATTGATTATTTCTAAGGTTATACTTCCATTGATTGAACCAATCTCTGCCTTCTTGCAGTCATAGATATTTGTTTTGCCCTCTGGGGCCAAGTGGAATAAATTGAATCACTATCCTACAGGACAGCCCTTCAAATATTTGAAGGACGCTACCATCCCTGCCACAGGTCATCTTTTATCTAGAGTAAAAAAACTCTAGGTCCTTCAGACTAATTTTACATGGCATAACTTCAAGTCCCCTCCATTTCCTGTTCTTTTTCTTGTCAATATCCTTCCTAAAATATTGTAGCTACAACCGAACTATTTAGCTATAGGGGATATAGGAGTAGTTGTCTTACTGAATTTAGAATAGTCAGGATCATAGATTTAGAGTAGTAAGGAACACTTAGGTGTCATTTACACTATCTCCTTATTTTCTAGATAATAAGAGAAATGATTATTAATAACCAATGATTTGGGGAGTTCTAGAGTTTTCCCCCTTTTTCTAAATTCCTCATTTCAAGACAGTTTCTAAAGGACAGGACTAATGATAACAGAATTAACATTCTCCTCTCTCTGGGTATTGGTAACCCACCCAACCTTATTAGGTATTTAAACTAAGGTGCATCTCCAGCCCATAGTATTTTTTTTCAGACTTGGGTGGGGGATATAGATCCTTTGTCTAGATTTCCTCCAGCTGGGGGTGATTTGGAAGTAAAAGACAAGATCAAAGTCACATTTCCCTTAGCTCTTCATTAGAATAGGTCTGTCTACTGCTCATTATAATATTCATTATCTATCTTTACTTGTTAACCAATTAGAGTCAATTGCTGCCCTCAGGAACACCACCCTTCCAAAGGCATTGAGTGAGTTCCTTGAGGGGTCTTTGGAATTTGAGACTGTCACTGACCATTTTATTAAAAATATGTTAGCATTATGAATAAAGTGATTACCTAGAAACTATGTCTTTCAAATTTGTTAAACCTCACAATAAGGAAACTGATTCAGCAATGTGGAATGACTTGTCCACAGGGAGTAAATGGAAGAATCTAGATTTGAACTGGTTTGCTCTATCTCCACATCCTTTGCTCTTGCTTCTGTACCACTATAGATCCTTTCTTTTGAAAACATGTTAATAGACTCTTCATTAACCCACTAATTGAAGCTTTTTCTAATATGTCATTGAAAGAACAATAACTGAGAAAGAGTGTTCTTTAGAATTTAGTTTAGTAACTTGAGTAAACATTTCAGAGGATCTCCAAAATGGATGGCTTTCACCAATAATAGATTAGTCTATACAAAGAAGAAAGATATGGTTTGTGATTTTTTTTTTGAGGATGGTAAGGTATTGGGAAAAATTCATGCAGCGTCTATATAAACAGTATTTTCCATTTGAATAGAATCCACACAATTAAACACAAAATCATGATATAGTTAAAAGAGCCCAGATCTTAAAATCTGCAGACCTTAGTCTGAATCCTGATTTTCCCCCCTACCAGATGCATGGCTATCTCCTGGCCTTTGTTTTTCTCATCTGTGAAATGAAGGGATTGGACTAGAATCTAGTCCTTAGCTTATCTTCAAGATCCCATCCAGCCTGTAATTGATGAAATTTCTAGTCCTTACCCTGCTTTCAATACTGACAAAAATAGACTCAGGCTACTTGGCTTATCTTAGGAAATCCAATTGGAAAGCATCCATAATAACAGGTGGCCCAGCTGTGGATTAGCTCCTGTTATTTAAAAAAAAACAAACAATTCTTGTTTTCCTGCAATGGTCAAAATTCATGTTGTGAACATTGTCTTAAATATCCTAATCTGACATAAACTCCCATCCCTTTCTGTTGAGAAAAAACAAAGTGGGAGAGGATTGGGCTAGGCTTTCTTCTCTAGGATGTTAAGGAGGAAAGTAGGCATTTGTCCTAGGCCAAAATGATTAGCCAATTAAATGTTTGCCTCTAGGTTTCACTGCACAAAATTCTAGGAGAATGAAACTGGGGTGGAAGGTAAGGAGAGTTTTTCCTAGGCTCTCAGGTAATGTATGTTTTTTAAGCTTGGAGTGGAGGGTATTGGCCTTTTGTGGTACCTGCTTTTGCTCACATTGCTTTAGCGAATCAAGCCCCAGGAAAGAGAAGAAATTCTACACCACTGAAAATGAGTACAAGTCAGTTTATCTCCATGGAAACTAGTTTCCTCATCCATCAGTGAGGAAATCATGATTCTTTCAGTTTATGTGGTCCAATGAAGTTGAGTAATTAAGATGAAGTCCATAAAACATTTTGATTTTCCCAGGGAAAGGTGATGGGGAACTCTTCTTACTACTTAGAAATATAGAGTTAAAAAGGGGGAAAATAGACTCTCCTCTCCTCTCTTATTAATAACTTTTATATTAGCCATGCATTGATCCCTGTCCAATATTTCCTATACTCAGGTGCCACGAAGAATTAAGTCAGGTAAAATTTTTACTGACTTCTAATCATCCTTTCTTCTTTGGAATTTCCACTGTCAGTCTTTACTGTGTTCAAATTTTGGCAAGATTCGTGCCTTGTATTTTCTTTTGCAAAAACAAAAGGGTAAACATTGGTCCCTTTTAAAAATGGCATTGCTTCTCTTTGAGAGAGGTACACTACTTGATCAATGCACAATTATGCGATAATGAGTATTAAATTAAGTATCAGAGTTTAGCAACTGATTTTATTGTTGGTTTTTCTTATAACACTGGAAGTGTTGGACACACACTATAATAAAAACCCATCTGCCTTTCCCTGAAATGGAAGTCTGCAAAACAAATATTTTCCTATATCTGTTATATATTGTGGTTCTGTATTTTTTCTTACAATATATTTTTGCCTGTTGAGATAATTTGATCACATGTCTATCATAATTAGGTAGAACAGAAGTTGGTAATTTGCAACAGAATATATTCTGAAAACAGTAATCAGTTCATTTGTAAAGACAATGGTGTTCCTAAAGCAGAGGTCTAACTATGTTATTCCTCTGCTTAAGAACCTTCATTGGCTCCCAACTATCTCTTGGATAAAGCCCAATTTCTCCAGCATTTAAAGCCCTTTACAATTTGGATCTAGTCCACTTTTTCCAGGATTATTTTGCATAACTCTCCTTCATGAACTGTATTCCATCCAGACTGGTCATCCAGACTCCATATCCCAATAGATGAGCATTTACATGTCTAGTTACTGCGCCTTCTTACAAGCTGTTCCCGGTACCTGGAAAACAAGCACTCCCTCCTCAATTCTGCCTCCTGGAAGCTTCACTTCTTGCCAGGTTGAGGTCAAGTGCCATTTCTCCCTGCCCCATGAAATTATTTTGGATATGTTTTGTATAGATTTCTGTGTTCATGTTGTTCCCCTACTCCTTCTGCCCTACAATTCCCATGGAATTGGTTTTTCTCTTTGTATCCTCAGAACATGATGTCATATCTAGAATATAGATGGCGCTTAATAAATGTTTGTGGATTGGTGTTTGATTTTTTTATTGATTAATTTTTGAAAGGTAACTTTTCCCATTCTCTTTTAGAAGAAAATCATTTTTGTCTCTTGTGAAAGTTCACAGTCACAGTGTTGACTTGACCATCTATATATTAATTTTTCCTTCAGAAGGGACCAGACATAAGCTTTGCATGCTTCACAAATGGCAGAGCATCAGAGATGAGTGTCTTTTTGAAGCTCAGTTGTCCCTATTACCCTCCTCTTAATAGAGCTCCTGGTTTGAATGTCAAGGAAGACCTTCTAAAAAGTAGCTTGATAATAGCTCTTAGGAGTTTGCTAGCTAACATTCATATTGGCCATGAATCATTCACCCATTTCCTGGCAAGAAAGGTTGTGAACATCAAGAGAAAAAAGGGAATGGGATCTTAGGTTTCAGCTTCTCAGTGACATACTTGGGGGAAGCCAATGGAGAATCACAATTACATATGTTACTATTACAGGAGTGTAATGTAGTCAGGTAGAGTTTGCATTTTTAAACTTAAAAAGGTTAGATTTTTGGTTGTGATTATACATATATCTGACTTAGTTTGCTTAATTTGTTGGTGGTGATGGTTTTCTCAAAGGCTTTAGGTCTGATTGGCTTATAAAATCATAAATTATAAACCTATAGGATTGTGATTATGGTGTAGAAGCAAAAAAAACCCAGTTATGTTAGAAAAAGAAAATACCTTGCATATGATAATGTCAGGAATGCTAAAAAAAATCATCTCAGATGTTTATAACACAAATGGACAATCTGTCATTGCTTCTTTTGCTCTGACTTGGTGTAAGTGTAATGGGTTATTTATTAAGTGTGCATGTCCTTTAAATCTGATAGGACAAGACATCAATTTGTAAGCTATAAAGTGCTTTATAAGGGTCAATTATTATAAACTGGGACAAACCTAATTAAACTATTGCCACAAAACACTCTTGGGGATTAAAATATAAATCATACACATAGATGATGAAAAAGAACCGCTATGGAGTCTGTAATATATCATTGTGCTACAATGTAGGATTACAGAAAAGAAGTCAGTATTTGAAAATTAATTTCCACTTGTACTTCCAGAGTTTAATAGAGCTTGTATTATGTAAAGCTAAGACTTAAGCCCAGCGAGGTATATTTTCTTTATGATACACACACATATCATCCATCAATGTTTTATGCTTTTGCCTTGAGGCAAAAGGTTGCTTACAAAGAAAAGATTAGTTAATGATTACATAATGTGAAAGGAGAAAAAAATCTTTTTTTTCCATTTTGAGAAGGAAGAAAATAAGCCTTTCTTAAGCATCTTCTCCATACTACCATCCATTATACAAAGCTCTTTACAAATACTTTCTCATATGATCCTCACAACAATCCTGACAAGACAGAAGAGGAGTGACTTGCCCAGGGTCATACAACTAATAGATGTCTGAGGCTTGATCTTAATTTAGATTTTCCTGACTTCAGGCCCAGTTCTATACTGTGTCACCAGTTCCTCTAAAAGAAAAGAATTATTTGTCTTCTTTCCTGTATCAGTGATACTTGAAGTAATCATTCCATAGTTGTTTCTATCCCATGAAGTGGAAGGGTGGAATGGGGTAGGAGTGGGTAGAATCTGACCAAGCTATTGATACTGAGAATCAAAGAATTGTCAGTAGGATTGTGGGAAGATTTTTTTAAAGCAATTGGGGTTAAGTAACTTGCTCAAGGTTACATGGCCAGTTATTTCTGGGTGTGGTACTAAGTATCTGAGCCCGGATTCGATCCCCAGGTTATCCCGACACTGGGGCGGGTGCTCTTACTTGCTGAGCTACCTGGCCTCCCCTAAGGATTGTGGAAAGATTATGGAAAATCATTTAAAATATGTCCATTTAAAATGATTATATTCAAGGACAAATGACTAAATATAAACAGGGATAGGGAGACTCCCTTTGAATATGATTTAAAATTCATTTTTGTAGGTACACGTGCATCTAAAACTTTAACAGTATCTAAGCAACTGGTTGACATTTTAAGAAAATGTTGAAATTAGAATTTAACTAATTTTAAACCTATGAAACCAAGATATGTTTTGAAAAATATGAACATGCCTGTTGAATACAGGTTATGTTTAGTAAAGTTTGATTTGTCTTTCTGAAATGTGCCTTCCTAAATGCTAAAAAACAAACAAAAAACCAAAAACACTAATCAGTAACCCATTTTTCAGCAATCTTCATTTTTCCCCTCTAAATCAGGAATCTAGGCATTCTTTAAAATGTTAACATTTTTCTAGTATTTGCCAAAAGCATCAATACAACAAATGCATTTTTGAAACATGTTCAATCTTTGTGTGGAAATACTTATAATGGACAGTAGTTTTGATTCAGTCATCGATCAATATTGAAAGACCATATTCCTGTTCTGCATTCTAAAATATCTTGGTAAAATGAGATTTCTTTTTACATGCCTTTGTGATCCTTTGTGATCTCAAACAGACAAGAGAACAATTGAGACAACTGCATTCAGCTCCAGGAGAATGAAGACTACATCTCAGTGCTTAGCACAATGTTCTGGACACAGCAGGCACCCCCTACATATTCGAATTTTCAAATTTGAATTCATTTGTGACTCCCCTAGCCAGCTGATTTTCATTAAAGATCTGACCCTTTCTCCTTTGTCTTATTTTCTACATCAGTGAAGGCAATAATTTGCCAATCATGGATTTATCCAGCGTGAAGCAGACTTGATGAAGTCACTTTGAGAGATAAAGAAATGTCTGGATTACTTTATTCATTCATCAGCCCTATTTGTGAATGGTGACACTTAGAATTAATTCTTATCACTTGAACATATTATATAGTCATTTCTTCTATTTCAAAAGCATTAGATGTGCAACTTTCATTTTATATCTTCTAAAGTGTAAAGTACCCATTTTAATGTTGAGACATCATATCATGTACAGCCATTGACTTATGTTGAAGTTGGTATGCTGTCCCATTCACCTTTGGATTTGTGGTATTCTCTTGCTAACCAAACAGACAGTAAAGTGTTGGCCACATTTGAAATGTTGCTTTTAAAGTGGTTGAAAATTGTTCTCTTCTTAAAGACAAAGCAGCAAATCATAATACAGGATGAAGACAATAAGTGTCCTTGACTCATATTTCTAGAGATGGTAACTACCAATTTTGACATTGTGGGCAAGCTACTCTAGATGTATCTAGGGGTAAAAGCATAAAACATGTTCTAAAAAAGCAACCTTTTATAGACCAAATCACCTAATGGTGGAGAGTTTTCACTATAAACTTTCCGCTATTGTTCTTGAATACAATAATTATAAATGAAAATACTTTAAATGATTTTCCTTAAGATATCAAGTGGCTGCTGCTATGAAGGTCACCAGATGTTAGAGATGAGGCAGTTTTCTGTCAATTAATTATTCTTACTAACTAGGTGCTGAACTCAGTTGTTTTTATTGTATTTTTATCACCTTCTAATTTAGGTGACTTTGGACAAAAAAACATTGGTTACCTTATGCCTGTTGGGCCTCTGTTGATTCTCTTTTGAATGTTAGGAATAATAACTAAACAATAGTGGTGTTGGTGATGATGCTAACGACCATAATAATCAATATCCCTCATTTGTCTTTTAATGAACACTTCTCTGGCATTTATCTTTTTATGTGTGTACAGGCTCCCTACAAATCTTACTATAGGTTTAAGCTTTAATAGCAATAAAATTGCACTGAGACTTTTGGGATACCTTTATAGCCTATTTCCCCCTGTCTAATCCTTAAGTTCCTTGAGGGCATGGACTTTGTCTTATACTCTCTTTGTTTTCTACCCTAAGACAGCATTTTGCTTATTGATCAATAAATGTTTGATGATCAGATCACCCTTGGAGATACAAAGGGAAGTAAGAAATTAATATTCACTTGCTCTAAGACTTAATAGGGAGAATCATATAAAAAGCAGATGGGTAAACTAAGCTGTCCAGGGGTCAATGCACTCAATGGCTTAATTTTCTGCCTGCAATGATTACTTTCAGTAAGTTTTTGCTTTGCAGTGTTTTCTCTTACTCTTTCACCCAAGTTGAATTGAGTGGTTAAGTAGCAGAAATCTTGGAATGAGCATATCACCCCCGCCCCCCCACACACACACCTTATCACCCTCCCCTGCCACCTGATTTATTAGACAGTGGATGTGTTTTTGCCATTATGATTCTGGTAAATAAATGAAATGACTTGAACTCTGGCACTCAGCTGACAGTTTAGGAGACTTGCTGTTATGGGAGAAATATGTCCACTCTGAGTCCATGTGGTAGGTAACTGCTGCCAAATGTATATTTAATGCAGAAATTATAGTGGTTAAAAACCTATATTTTTATTATGCTCAAGCATAGGTTCAGGCCTCAGAGAACCTAAACCCCTATTAGCCCGCTTTAGAGTTATGTCAGAATGACAGAGAAATAATCCATTTACATATATTGCAATTGTGTACATTCTTCTGAGCCCATAAAATTTAAGATCGAGTCATAATGTCATACTTCCTTCAGTGTCATAAAAGTTGAACAGATTTAGTTAAACAAATTCATAGTCTCATATATCCTCTGAGGAAACATACCTCATCTAACAAAGTCTATAGGTAAACTAAGTCAGCTTACAGATTAAACTAGATTTAGTGGTTTCACAGATAGGCTGATTGAAGAGGAAGATTTACATACTTAGACAGATGATCATGGATCAGGACATTCCTTCCAACAATACAGATGGTAGTCTATTTATGCCTGCCAATCTCATGCATTGTTCATGAATGTCTGCCATTAGTCCCCCACATGAGGACCAGCCTATGGGCTGAAGGACCTCTTACTTCTGACATCATGAGGTACCATAGGTGTACTCTGCCTAAACATCTGCCATCCCCATTACCTGACACCTGACTAGGGCCTCTTGTCATCTGATCATACAATTCCTTGATACTGTCTTTTACTACTTCTCCAAAATTCTCTGTTAGTTGTATGTTAGAAACCTACCATGTTGCTCTCTGTGGGATACTTATTGCTAGTTCTTTGGAGGTATTTGTATTCCATGCGCCACTGCCTCATAGCAACACTGAAGGAATGGTGGCGCCTATTGAAAAGATGGGCCTTAGCTTTTATAGGAAACTTGAGGCCGATAAAGGAATTTAGCAATTTCACAAATGTAATTTAGCTCACTGTCCTCCTTCTGGCCAACTCTGGGCCTAAACTGTTGTCGGTCTGTACTGTCTGACCCAGATATATATACTGATGGAAGCAGAGCATTAGACATTCTTTATCTACTTTGTCTTTTCTATGTAAATAAATGGATAGACCATACTTCTTTGTGTGATTACTGAGCTCTTCCAGAAGGCTCTGAAGCTTTCTCAGACTTTTGCAAAATGTATAATGTCATTTGCAAATAGAAGCTTCTACAAAACCTCACCATCCAAAGGGAATCTCTCTTGGAACAGGAGTTTGTGCTGGATCTATTTCACTTTAGGGCCACCACATAGTAAGATCTATAGCTCTATATAAATTTTATCATCATCATCATCATCATCATCATCATCATCATCATCATCTCAGGGATGAATACCTTTGGTGAGCATACATCTTCCTATCTTATGCCTTACCTGGTGTTTATTTTCAGGGGTTATTGAACAGTTTTATTCCTGTTATTATCTTCCAAGGATTCTAGAATGATTCTGATATATAGGTGAGACACAGTTTCTTTTAAAAAAAATAGTAGAAGCCTGGAACACAGTGTTTCATTCTACCCAACTGAATGCTTTTTCTTAACCAACAAGTAATAAGCACAATGGGATCCTATTTTTACTACCCAGTTAATTGTGAAGTCATAAAAATGTGGTCCATTGTTGAATATTGATTGTAAAAATCTGATTGTTTCCTACTAATACTCTTATCAAAGATGCCTTCAGTTTGTTTATAGATGAATCATGAAGATTTTTATAAGGTTTAGAGAGTAAACACGTCAGTGGTTATTGATCTCTCAGTTGTCTTTTTTCAATATTAATAAGATATGAAAATTACTATTCTATGCCCTCACAATGGTGTCCCCTCCAGCACAAAACTCTACATAGACTTGGTCTAATCTGACTTTTCTCTATCTTTATTCCCGTTAGTGCCATTTCTGATTTCTCTATAAGTTCATGCAAGGCTTTGATATTGTGGTTCTACTGTCCTTTATAGAGAAGAGCTTATTATAATGATACTGGCAAATCTTAACTAATTTTCTTTTGCTTCTATTTATAATCTAATGCAGTAGTTCATTGGCAACTATCTTTCTTTGTCAAATAAGTGAGATGTTTGCCAAATAAAGTATTTTCTGTTTCCTTGTTGTGGTAATTGATTTACATTAATTAAACTTCTAGATAAAGTTATTATAGTCAGTGTCAATGTCACTTCTGCTGTCCATTTCCCATTTTGAAAATTTTAAGTTGAGTGGTTCAAGGTTAAATTGTTTCAATTGTACATCAGAGCTTTGTCACTAATGACAAAGGCTGTGTCTTTATTCTTCCTACTTCATTCTGATCTTAGTACTGATGAGTTAATGGTCTGAGTTTACACAGAAAATTGATGCCTTTCACATTAATAACAATTCTTTTCCTGTCTATAAAAATATAATCTCTTTTTGTTCTATATGGTGTTACGTAGTGCTTGCCATAAATCAACTACCTACCAATTATTTTTTTCTGAAGAAAGAATTCATAATATAGAGGCTTCCCTGTCAATGTTTATGTAGTCTACTTGTCTTTGGCCTCTCTCATTCCTTTGTCCTGAACCATGCTCAAAAAGATCAAAATCAACCAGCAAACATGTATTAAGTGCCTACTGAGTTCCAGACATCACTATGCTTGGTGCTGGCCATACAAAGAGAAGAATAAAATTTTTCCTTTCCTTAAGGGACTTGTGTATTCTTGGAGAAGACAGTATATACCTAAATAAGTACACACACACATACACACAGTCATTGTGAGGGAGGAAGGCATGCGAAGGTGTTGTCTGAGTTGAGTTTGAAGGCAACTCATTTTATCTAGAGTTTACTTTCTTTGGACAAGATCATATAAAAAAAAGTTAATAGTTTAGACTTAATGTTACCACAAAATCTATTTCTACAGGCACCTGGAACTTTGAATCATGTGACTAAAAAAGTATTATTTACCTCAGGAGACAAGATTAGAAGAAAATCATGTGCTGAGAAAGGAACAGAACTTATCCCAGATTTGGGGTATATCTTATAATACAACAATGATGTGTCTCCTTCTGAATAAAGTTTGACATGTCATAGATGCAGTATATTTCATAACTAATGTGGACTTAGCTTCTGCTTGAATGACTAGAATTATTTTTAGAAACTATCGTTCATAATAATTGGCGAGAACACCTTGTATACAATATGCAAGGCAGCTTCCCTTCTGAACAGTAAAGTCTGGTGATGGCAGAAAAGCCACTGATTTAAACATCTGAGAAGATTATGAGATAGTGCTTTTTATATTTATATATGTATATTTATATAAATAAATATCCAAATATGGAGAAATATATATGTTCATATATGATGGTGGTTTTGAAATGCTCACAAACAAGTTAATATTTATGAGATCTTTGGAGTAACCTATATTTTAATGATTCTGTCCACATCTTTCCCCCTATTTTGACCTGATAATTAAATATTGAGGACATATAAAAAGACAGTGGTAGTCCAATGGAGTGGGTTTCTGGTGTTTAATACTTAATCAGGTCTTAAATCACCATCCATCTTGTAGCATATGTAATCTTTCTTGTGCTCTGAGAGGCCTCCATTTTTTACAATGACATGTCTATTCCTCAAAGAGAGGAAATGTAACTTTTTGATTATTGGAAAGTTAGTTTGAAAACTATTTGTTGGAATTGTATCTGGATTATTGGGCTATGATATTTAATGTCCTACCCCTGATACCTACTGGCTATGTGACTTTGTGTAAGTCACTTAAATTCTCCATCCTCTAAGCAATTCTCTAAGACAATAAATTACAGAGATTTGTAGAGGGAGTTTCCTCACCTAGGAATTTTATATATCAGTGAAATAAATTTCAGATCTACCCTTTATTTTATTTATAATGTTTATTTCACATGCAACTGAGAGCTGGTAGTGTAGTTAGTATTTCTATATTGAAAACAGAAGAATCATCTGTTTGGCTGCCACAAAATGATATGCATTATGTGATTTTGTAAGTAAAGAGCAATTTAGTAACATTTTTCCAATTGCCTTCAGTTTATGTTTCAATTTATGGCTTAGTCCTGACTCCATCCATTATACTTTGCTAGCTCTGATAAACTGAGTTCATGTCCTGACTCTGACATTTACGTGCTCTATGACCATTGACAAATCTGTTGGTGCACTAGGGGTATCTTAGGTGTCTACCTTGCTAAACCTTCATCTATTAGGGATGAGTTATAGATTCGTTGCTATTTGGCCTTAACAGAGTTTTTTTTTTTTAAGCAATCGGGGTTAAGTAACTTGCTCAAGGTTACATGGCCAGTTATTTCTGGGTGTGGTGCTAAGTATCTGAGCCCAGATTTGATCCCCAAGTCATCCTGACACTGGAGCTGGTGCTCTTACTAGTTGAGCCACCTGGCCCCCCATCTAAACAGAGTTATTACATTGGGAACCCTCTATACCAATGAGATGACAGACTTAGACTTCAAAACAATTCTCAGGGCCCTAAAGACTTTGGGATTGTAGTACAAACTCTGGCAGATGCTATCAAGCTGGAAAAATGCCTGCCTTTCTGTCATCCTGGGCCTAACCTCAGTAAGTATAGAGACTTACTCCAGAAGAAAGGCTGTGAAAAGCTTTTGATTTCTATCAGTGGAGCCAGTTCTCAAGATGATGATAAAACTGATGCTTGAGGTGTTGAAGGAGAATGTTGATAGGTGGAATCTGCCCAATTCCCAAGGCCTTTCGAGGTGTCATTGTTCAGCATACACACATATATTTGAGGGTAATTTTCCCAAAAATTCTTCTTGAGTTTGAATGAGTTCAGCGCTTTGGGAGTTTGCTAATGACATTTCCCCACTCAAAGAAGCCTTGCTTATGCCAACCCAATGATTCACTGGGCCTCTCTTAGACAGCAGAAAGATCTGGGTTTTTGCTGTTGTTGTTTTTAAGTGATAGTCTTAAAGCTGTCACCTAGCCAAGGTGATTAGATTAGCTGTCATTGACCAACTTGGCCTTGGATTGCTGGTCTAGCATGAGCTTGTTATACTTTATGGGTTCAAAGATAATTTTGTGGGTATTTTTGTAATCCTTGAGGGAAAATGAATTAACACACCAGTTCAGCAGCAGGCCGATCCCAGTCATTAAACTGAATTATTGGTGTCCTCCATGCTCCTTTTATGAGGGTTCATGTATTTAAACACACACACACACACATTACATGAAAAGGGAAAGTGAATGCTTCAGCTATAATCGAATTTCTTTTACCAAGAGGCACCCCAAAATTTGCTGGCATAAATTCTGTTATCTCAGCCTTTCCTTATGGAAATGGTATGAATCCTGCACAGCATGGATTTTAATTGGATTTAAAATGAAGCATAGGACTGTAACTCCTTTTCATATACATGCATATTCCCTTTTTTGTCTTTCTTTTTGGATTGGGGGAAGGAGCTTAGTGGCAACACCATGCTTTGCACACAGGAAATAATTCATATCTTCAAATTAATTAATATTGAAGATTCTGTAGCAAAATCAGGAGTAAGTTATCTCTTAGACGATTTTAGGAATCTTACCACTGACCCAGATATTTTCATGATGGGAAGTGTTGGCTGATTACATATTTTACCTTTTATGGACTTTTCTCCTCAGAATCTCAAAGGAACACTTTTTGTATCTATGGCACATTGAATCATCTGAGGAACTTAGACTTGTGTCTTGCCATTTTATCAGCTTCACCTAGATACTCAACTAGTGTCCTGATTTTCAAATCACTGACACACTTCATTGTGGTTCATTTGCCCTTGTGAAATACATGAGTGTGAATGCCAGCGTGGCTATTTGATAGCTTTATGACCTTGGGTAAGTGATTGAATCTCTTCTGGCCTGTCTTTGCCCATCTATAAAATAAGAGGACTGAACTGCAGCAGGACTTTTTAACATTATTTTTGCAAGATAAATCCCTTCAACAGTATGGTAAAACCTATGAAACCTCTCTTAGAATAATGGTGGTTGTCTAAAAAAGATTCATAATTGGAAGATATGATACATTTTGACTGGAGTTTATTGAAAATAAAACTAATTTTTTTTCCCATCCAAGTTGGACTCCTCTGAATTCTATTCACAGACCTCAAATTAAGAACTCTTGTGCTAAGATCTGTTAAACCTATGAATGTTTCTCTTTGCTACTCACTCCTTGGACCATATATCCCTAAAAGTGAAGAATCTCAAATCATCCTTATTTTAAAAAAATCCCTTTTACTAGGAAATCTTTTGATACCAGGCTTTTCAGTTCATCTCTTGTATATAACCACTAGGAAATGAGAAAATTAAATGAGCATGGTGATTATTAATTAATTAGTAGAAGAGCTAACTAATTAGCTCTTCTAAAAGGGAGGAAATAGAGAGGTATGTTATATGACTGTTAACTTAAGTAGCAATTATCAATTACAACACACTTTTTAGTTATTCCCATTTTACAGATGCTGGGACTTATCTGCTACTAAGTGAGGCTAGGTCTTCTGATACAAAATCTAGTCTTATTTCTATTTATTCACTAAACATCTATAATATGCAGATCATGTTCTGGGCGGCACTGGAGGTTCAAAGACAAAAACAAAACAGACTTTACCCTTAAGGAATTTCCATTCTATTAGAAGTAATCATGAGACCTTTCATTTTAAAGGGGTCTGATTATGAACTCTGACTTCTTAGTTAATTACAGTATCTCTTTGAAGGTTTGCACTTCTACTTCTAAGATGACAAGTAAAGTTAACTTGGAAGCATCCCCAGAAATATAAATTTCTGCTTGTTCAGTCTGTGGGTCTTAAACACATATGCCCTACTGGCCTAATTCACTATTCCTTTGAGCTCAGCTTCAAGGCCTGGTTTTCAGGATTGATTGACACTTACTATCCTGGAGGCTGCCAATTATTCCCTGTGTGAGACGCAAACAATAAGAACCATCTGCCAGAACAGTGTTGTCTTTTTGGCTGAGGTCGTTAGTGCAAGGGTCCAGAGATAATTATGATTCGCTGTCACAAAGACTAAAAGATATGAATGGATTTTATCCAGCCACCAAGAAATCACCAGCAGATAAAGTGTAAAAAGGTTGAAAAGATTGTCAATTTTAATCATTACAGAGCAGGTCTTTGCAACCCTGACACCCTTTGTATAGAGCTAGTGTCTGCTAAAGATTTCCACCTGTCTTTCACAGTTTTTAATGTGGATTGCCACTGGGAGTTAGTCAGGCAACAATTGGATTCCCTATCTATCTATCTATCTACACACATATACACACAGCAGAATTATAAATGCTCTTCAGTGGTAATAATGATCTTTATTTGTAATATACATAGAATGGACTAGATGGCTTCCAAGTTTGCATCTAACTCCTGATCTATGGTCCTATACTTTATGACCCTAAAAAAGCAAAACCATATGAGAGGAGGAAGAAGCACATATTGTACCCATCATCTTATGTGTTATTAGAATTGTCCTAAGATACTTTTAGTCAAGTAACAGGAATGGATCTTTCCTAAAACTTTCAATTTTGAAAAGACATTTTTATTTAATTGTGCAATGGTCCTGTGCATGCATAAAACATACATATTCTACATAATATACATATATGGTTAAAAGAACAATAGCAGGATAATGACAGCCATTTCTGAGATCTGTTGATGAAAATGAAATAGTAATTTATTTTTGGATATTGCTTTACAATTTGCAATTTCCAAGGTCTCTCCTATTTTCTTTGTCTCATTTCCACTAAGATGTGTGCTGGGCTATTTTACTGAATCGTGGTTCACTCGCCATCAGTGAACCATCATTTTCCCTGTTTTATAGATGACGAAACCAAGGCTTATATAAAGAGGTTAAGTGAGTTTCCCATGACCACTCAGCCAGTAAACGTTGGTGCTGGTATTTCAGCTTAGGTTTGTGGACTCCAGGATTAGCACTTTCTCTACTTCATAATTCTACCTCTCCCTACAAAAAGAAGGCCAAAATCAAAACATTGTAAATAATTCTACAGTCCTGCAGAAGTATACAAGAACAAATATTATAAGTTTGCAGTTCCATTAAATTATAGTTATTCTAAGGTCTCTCCTATTTTCTTCATCTCATTGCCACTAAGGTGTGTTTTGGGCTATTTTACTTAATCATGGCTTTGGGTGACATGGCTATGGGTGACATGACTGTGGGATTCTTCCTCATCTTGTGGAGTCTCTGAGACTGGTAGGCCAGGTGTCTATAAACATATATGCTAGGCCAGGAGATGGTGAAGAAGCCAAAGAGGTCCAAAATAAGTGCAGTTTGGTATAAAGTGGGCTGTCTGTGTTGATGTCAATCTCATTCCCCTCCTTAAAGAGAGGAGCTTCGGGCTCCATTTTTCAAATCAGAGGGACAGAGGATACCAGTGATTTATGAATAACAATGCTAATTGGATCTTGAAAGATAATGAGATTTCCCAAAGATGAATTTAATGAGGTCATGATTCGGTTTACTTCATTATTTGTACTTTTGCCTAGAGAACCTAGCAAAGTTGAATAACACGTGGTAAGTACTTAATAAATACTTGCTGATGGAATAATTTGTTTAAATCCTGACTTCCATGTACCACCTGTGAGATGACCTGGGGAATCTCACAACTTCTCTGTGCCTGTTTCTTCACCTGTAGAAAGAGAGGATTATAATAGATCATCTTTTCCATTTCTATCTCTAGGATTTTATGATTGGATCATAAAAGACTTAAGTCTTCACAGTTCTATTCAATCCCTATCCCAGTTTACTATGTGTCTTGTGGGAGCCTGTCTTCCAAACTATAGGGGCCACCACTTGTGACTTGAAACCAGGAGAGAGCCTGCTTCCATTGTGTGGTAGGGGCAGTTAAGGGAAGAAGGAAACCTTGATCTCACTCATTTAGGTGGGGGGAACAACCCAAAAAGAAGCATTATGATATTAGGTTCTATGGTTCTGTTAATATTGCTATATCCTGTATGTTCCATGTTTGTGAGATTCCTTATGGACTAGACTTAGAATCTGATGACCACATCTAATATTGTTCCTTTGAAGAAAAACAATTCCATGTTCCAAAAATCCACCCTGAGAAGGTCTGACCTTGCCATTTCTATACCATTCAATAAGCTCCAGTGGCTCCCTCTTACATTCAAGATCAAATAGAAAACCCTCTGTTTAGCACTCAGAGCCCTTCATAATCTAACTTTTTCCTACCTTCTTGCACTTTATTCCCCTCCACATACTCTAAGATCCAGTGACACTGAACTTCTTGAGGTTCCATGCACAAGATGCTTCATCTCTTGACTTGGGACATTTTGAAAGGCATCCGCCCATGTCTGGAATTTTCTCTTACCTCAGCTCTGTCTCGTGGCTTCCTTCAAGTTCCAACTTTTCATCCACAACCCATCCCTAAGTTGGTGACTCCTCATATTAACTGGTTCATTTGTGTCTGTGCTGTATTCCTAGACTATAAGCCCTTGGAGAGTAGGGACGTCTTAGATTTCTTTTGAATCCAATTTAGTAGTTAGCCCTGAATGGGTACATCCTAGGTACTTAATTAATATGCACTGTATGAAACATTCTTCTGACCTCTTCCATTAGTCCCCAGAACAACTGTGTTCCTATAGATGCAGTTTTCACTATGATTCACTATTAACTTTGGCAAATGGTAAACTAGACAATATCACAGTGAGACCTGGGCTATCATGTTCCTTCTCTAAAATCCCATCTTCTGCAGGAAACCATTCCCCAACTCCCTTATTGCTCATGTGTTCCCTCTAAGGCTAACGCCAGCCTGTCCTATATATATATTATGTTTATATAGTGGTTTACATGTCATTGCCACCATTGTTCCATGTTCCATGGCATATCAGCTCATTTAGGACAAGAACTGTTTTCACCCTTCATCGTGTCTCTAGGACGTAGCATGGTTCCTGGCATATGGTTGTCCAATAAATAGTTGCTGATTTGGTTTGCTTCTTCCTTCACATCCCACCTAGCCACAAGAAGTCCCTGAAATGGCAAGGTTATTGTTTCTCTACATTCCAGAGATATGTCAGATTCCTTTGCATCATCACAGACATAATGCTGTATTTTCATAGTGCACATCTTGGTTTGGTAGAAATTTTTAACTATAAATGTCAAAAGTAACTTGTCAGGGATCAGTGCATGGCTAGCACTGTCTGAAGGCCTGTACTTCGTGGTTATATTGTTTCAAGGTGTATTTTTCTGTAGATGACAAACATAAAACAGGCTCCCATCGGCATTTCCTTCCTGGAACCCTAATGATCATATTCCAAAAATTGGCTTTATTATTTGATACACATTTGTTTCTACTGAATGAACAGATTTTAAAAAGTGATTTGGAGGTTATCTTAAAAAAATCTGCCATGTATTTTCCATCTACAGTATTGAGTCTCAATTGGAAAGATCCTGAGTTAATTCTTGGTAAAAAAAAAAATTATGTCAGCAAAGTTCGCCTTCTCCTCAGGCTCTCTGGCAGCAGTCCTCTAATTTGTTGGATCAGTTATCCAAATATTCAGGATATCCCTGGTTCTTTTTCAATTGATGACATTTATGATCCTAAAAATAAATCCATCCAGGGGTTATATACTAGATGACCATGTTAAGTTACCTAGCATACCGATATATCTACAATTCTAATTCATGGTAACGAGCATTGATATGTTGCTCCTCTGAGGTAGCATTGATCTGTCAGGTATTTTGGGGGAAGGTATCTCAATGATATTCCCTTACTTTAGAAAGTACCTAAAGCATTTCTGTTTAAGGTCTATTTGCTCTGGATCCTTTAGGAAATAACACTTAAAGATTCTTTCTAAGGCAAAACTTAGGCCTCACTCACTGAGATGTAGCAAGCTGCTTCTAGCTCCTAGAAAGGCTAGTATACTGCAATTGTGTGGCCTGGGTCAGGGTGGAAAACTCATCCCCCACTCATGGAAAACACATGGCCCTGTGGGTTATTACCCACCAGAGATGCTGAGCTTCTCTATAATACATGCAGCTTGGCTTATCACAAAAATACATATTTAGGTACCATGGAGTAGATAATTTTTGTTGCCAATAAAAAGTCACATGGTAAAAGTAGAAAAAAAAATTAAAGAAGAGACTATCAGTGAAACTTTAAAAAACTTATAGAAAGTTGAAGAGATTTCAGATGGGAGTAAGGATAAACTGGCTGTGTTGTTACATAATAGAGATTCTTGGTTTTGTATATAATCCTCTTTTATTTATTCTTGGTATATAGAAAAATTAATGTTCGTGTTTTTCATGTTTATAATAAAGACAGTTTGGGGAAAAACTAAAATATATCCCTTATTGTGTTCCCAAACTTGTCATGCTATATAGAGGGTGCTGGCTATCTGATCTATGCCTAGCTCTGTTTTGACCTGCTATTGGTCACATAGCTGATGCAACCATGGTAGCAGATCTGAGACTATAGAAGTCAGGTATCCTCTCTCCCAGCCTAGTGTTCATTGTGCCTACCATGGATGTTCAATAGATAACTGTGGTAATGGCACAATTTGATATTTGTTGCCTTAGCTGGTTTTTAATCCAGGCACCAGTGTGATGAATGCTGGAATGAGGTAATATAGTGGGAATGGAAAAAGGATAAATGTGGGAGATATTTCAGTGGAAGAAATGAAACCATTTGAGTGAATAAGAGATGGAACTCAGGGGAGAATATCTATGGCTCTGAGTCTTGGTGATCTGGAGAATAGAAGAAAGGGAATAATGGAAGTACAGGGTTTAAAGGGTTTTGATCTGAAGGGGGGGAAGGTTTATAAGATCATAGACATAGAGCTTAAAGGCGCCTCGGGATCCATTCCTCTCATTTTGGAGATGAGGAAACAAGCCCAAAGAGGTTCTCTAATTTGCCAAGGATTACACAAGTAGTAAATGATAGAATTGGAATTCAAACGTGACTCCAAAAGCTGAAAAAAAGCCTTTCCACTAAATGATGCTGTCTTCTTAAGGTGATGAGTTGGGTTTTAGGTAAGTTGAATTTGTAAGAGAACCATTAAAGAAACATGCCCTACAGGTAGGCAATTGGAGATCTGGAACCAGAAACATGGTGAGGGGTCAAAAGTACAGACAAATAATTATGAGTACAGAAGAGGTCATTAATCTATGAGACAAAATATGAGGGGACTGAGGCCTAAACCTTGGGGACTATTCACAATTGCGAAATAAGAGGAGAAAGGTGGATTAGATAAAATAAAGAAGTAATCGCAGCATACTTTGGAGCTGCCAAGGGAGTAGAAAGGTTTGACAATGATGTAGCTGGTGCCAAATACATCACAAAAATGAAAGAAGATAGGGCAAAAAAAAAGACTTTTCAACTTGGCAATTCTAGTAATATAGTTGAGAAGTGAAAAGTCATAATCTAGGCAAAGATGTGAAGAGGTAATAGATATTAAGGAAATGGAAGCAAAGGGTAGATAGTGAGAGAAATGAAGGAAAAGGAATAGTGTCAAGTAGCAGACATTTTTGAGCGAAGGAGAAATGGACAGGGGAGAGAGGCAATTACATATCCTTTTATGATATTGTAATCCCAAATATATAGTATACAGTGTATAACATTTATAGCATATAGTCCCTTATATAGCATATAAGATATAACTGAAAGACCATTAATAGTTATGACCTTAGTATATTTATAAAATGACATCAACTACCATATGGGTCCAGTTATACAAGTAAAGATGTACCTTTTAAAATACAAGTTGGAGTATTTGACCCTGTCGTGGAGAAACTTAAAATGTTGAATTATGTAGCAAATTTATCCTTCATCACAAATCTTTTTCCATTTATCCATGGGATAATCCTCCAATTCTCAAAAAATTGTTTGATTTAAAATTAATTAGTATTCATGTTAAAGAAGGAGAAATAGCTGTAATGGTAAGGGAAAACAAAAGAAGCTTGCTTAGGGGAGGCTTGTTTTTCAGGAAGGCATATACCTTTTGTTACTTTGTAATTAGGCAGTGGCTCAGGAAGGTTGTGATGTCCTCTGACCCTGCAGAAGGCTTTGTATACTCCCTGAGGTGAGCTTTTGCTTTGGAGCTCACTTATGGGAAGAGCTGTGTGTTTTGGTCAGATGAGACTCCAGGCATCCATTGAGTCCCTGGGCTTTGAAAACCCAAATGTTGGTTCTTCTCTGTCTGGTAACTAACACTTTACGTATGTAATGGTCAGATAACTAGAAGCCTTGTCTGTTGGTCTGTCGAATGGTGTTATTTTCTCTTTATTTTTTGTCTGCTTGTAATTTTTTTGTATTTTCTGAAGTTCAGGGTGCTGACTTTTTCCCCTGAACTAAGTGAATGACATCTGTTTTTGATTACAGTAAGATTGTTAACTCCTTTTGAGCTGCTTTCCTTTAGAAAAGCAGATCAAAGAACCAGTGTTAGCAGCCATCCAGGGTATGCTAGGGTGCTTGGTGTTACAACAACATATACTGACCTCTGAAATATGAGCTGTGACCCAGGCCAAAGAGGTGGGGTCCATTGCTGCCGTGTCTCTGAAGATGGCAGTCTAGAGTGTTACAATTTTTGATATCTTTTTTTTTTTGGTATTTCTGCTATTTCAGGTCATAATTGCTCCACATCTCATCATTGTGTGCCCTACAATAATAGAAGGTATTTACTTCAGTGTAAACTTGTTATTTATTCCAATGAGTTTCTTGAATTAAGTTCCTTGACATCAGGGACTGTTTCTTTCTTGACTAGTACCTAAACACACAATGCAGTACCTACTTAAAATGTTTCTTGAATTGAACTGAAATGATAAATTTTGTCTTTTGTTTTCCCATATATACACCATAAAAACTCTTGTCATTGTGTCAGAGAACTTATTTATTCCTCTGGCTATCAGTTTAATTGTAGGTAAAATGGAAGCACTGGACTATGGGGTCTATCTTTTTTTTT